>NC_091140.1:13466120-14066120 GCF_041381155.1 Argopecten irradians | reverse complement strand
CCCAATTCCTCAAGCAGTAGTTGTATAATCAAATAATTTGAGAACAGAGATATGCTGCTGCGATGTTGATGCTTGAAAAGGCAATAGATTTCACAAATGATAATGCAAAATGGCATACTAACTAACTACTTACTTACCTTCTTTATAAAGAAACAAAACAACAACAAAAAGTATTCACGAAATACATTTTCGACGTTTGAGAGAGAAATACAAAAGTAGTAATGTACATATTTTGTACGTAGTTAAATCAAATTATTAAATAGATTAATATTGCACTCCATGTTATTAAATACGTGACAGAAAACCCACATACAGCCTTAAAGATGCTCCACCGCTGACAAATGGTATTTTTTTCACTATCAAAAACAAGATCAGACAATTTGATATTTTCTTCACTTACAAAAGTTACTTACTTTACACCATTACCACCATTGGAAAATTTGAGCTTCTAATTTTACTGCAAGATAAAAATATTTGAAATAATTAATTGCATCCCGAAAAAAATCCGTGGCACTATGTTCTATATAGAATGAAGTTCTGACTGCGCTTGCACCAAAAGCAAAATAAATGATTTTATATTATTTTTTGTGTTAATTAGACATATATATACACAATTAAACACCAATTGTTGTTCAATTGATGAGTATCATTTATGGTCTGTCGGCGATGGAGCATCTTTAAACGTAGACTTAACAATACATCCAGTAAGTTCCAAAGGGAGATAACTTTAATACAGATCACTTTATTGACAAATAAGTTAATACAGAATAACTGAATAAAAATCTTCCATTTGACAACTTGTAATCTTTGAAGAAACAAGAGATCCCAGCGGGATCTTGGCGCCCACCAAAGAATAATATATGTCTGACAATGGAAAGAGGGATCTTTTCCCAGCTTTTCAAACTTTTTCAAACATGCTACATATGAAAATTAAGATAGATCGCTTCATTACTTTCTGAGAAACAGTGGTGAAATTCAAGATGGCGGCCGGTTGGCCATCATGTTGACCGATCAGTCCCAAAGGTACTATGCACAACTAGGGCTCAAGGGGAACCTACGCATGGAATTTGAGAGATATCCCTTCAGTAATTCCTTTAATACTTTCTGAGAAATAGTGGTACCAACTTCAACTACCAATATCCAAGATGGCGGCTGGTCAGCCATTTTGTTGCGATAAGTCTCAAATATGAAATTTGAGAAATGCCCCTTGAGTACTTTCTGAGAAATAGCGGTAACAAACTTTAACTATCAAAATCCAAAATGGCCGATTGTCGGCCATTTTGTTGACCGATCGGTCCCAAAATGCAATATGCACAGCTAGGGCCCTAGCGGAACCTACATATGAAATTTGAAAAAGATCCCTTTAGAACTTTCTGAGAAATAGCGGTAACAAAAATTGTTAACGGACGGACGGACAACAGACTACAGACAAAAGGCGATTTGAATAGCCCACCATCTGATGATGGTGGGCTAAAAACTGACATGAATTCCCATTTAATTGTTCAACGCAAAAATATCAAAAAAAATTTAAAAGAACTTTTAAAGTCAAACATTTTTTAACTTTATTATTTGTAGGTAAAATGACATTTTCAGCTGATTGGTGTAGAGAACACAGACATTTTCAGCTGATTGGTGTAGAGAACACAGACACTGTCAGCTGATTTGTGTAGAGAACACAGACATTTTTAGCTGATTGGTGTAGAGAACACAGACACTGTCAGCTGATTGGTGTAGAGAACACAGACATTTTCAGCTGATTGGTGTAGAGAACACAGACACTGTCAGCGGATTGGTGTAGAGAACACAGACACTGTCAGCTGATTGGTGTAGAGAACACAGACACTGTCAGCTGATTGGTGTAGAGAATAGACACTGTCAGCTGATTGGTGTAGAGAACACAGACACTGTCAGCTGATTGGTGTAGAGAACACAGACACTGTCAGCTGATTGGTGTATAGAACACAGACACTGTCAGCTGATTGGTGTAGAGAACACAGACACTGTCAGCTGATTGGTGTAGAGAACACAGACACTGTCAGCTGATTGGTGTAGAGAATAGACACTGTCAGCTGATTGGTGTATAGAACACAGACACTGTCAGCTGATTGGTGTAGAGAACACAGACACTGTCAGCTGATTGGTGTAGAGAACACAGACACTGTCAGCTGATTGGTGTAGAGAATAGACAATGTCAGCTGATTGGCGTATAGAACACAGACACTGTCAGCTGATTGGTGTATAGAACACAGACACTGTCAGCTGATTGGTGTATAGAACACAGACCCTGTCAGCTGATTGGTGTAGAGAACACAGAGACTGTCAGCTGATTGGTGTAGAGAACACATACCCTGTCAGCAAATTGGTGTAGAGAACACAGACACTGTCAGCTGATTGGTGTATAGAACACAGACCCTGTCAGCTGATTGGTGTAGAGAACACAGAGACTGTCAGCTGATTGGTGTAGAGAACACAGACCCTGTCAGCTGATTGGTGTAGAGAACACAG
This sequence comes from Argopecten irradians, assembly GCF_041381155.1. NCBI lineage: Eukaryota > Metazoa > Mollusca > Bivalvia > Pectinida > Pectinidae > Argopecten > Argopecten irradians. The sequence goes on along the minus strand of NC_091140.1, from coordinate 14,063,615 downwards.
ACACTGTCAGCTGATTGGTGTAGAGAACACAGACACTGTCAGCTGATTGGTGTAGAGAACACAGACACTGTCAGCTGATTGGTGTATAGAACACAGACACTGTCAGCTGATTGGTGTAGAGAACACAGACACTGTCAGCTGATTGGTGTAGAGAACACAGACACTGTCAGCTGATTGGTGTAGAGAACACAGACACTGTCAGCTGATTGGTGTAGAGAACACAGACACTGTCAGCTGATTGGTGTAGAGAACACAGACAGTGTCAGCTGATTGGTGTAGAGAACACAGACATTTTTAGCTGATTCTTATAGAGAACACAGACATTTTCACCCGATACAGTGACCCTTAATAACTTATTACAATGACATGAGTACCAAAACCCTTTGCATGATAAAAGGATTCAAAGGTTTGATTAACTGTCAAACTGACGCTCCATAATAAATCAATATAGATTTTTTTTTAAATCTGTTTTGAGTTCAAAGTACACTTTTACATGCTACTGATGATATCTCATCTGCTTTGACAATAATACCTTATCTCCATAAATATAAAGATAAATATGATAACTCAATAAATACTAAATAGGTACATACATGGCTAATTCTAATCTAATCTAATTTGCTTATCAATGTTTCAATACAAACTATCTTTTATTTTGTGTATGTGTAGAAACCTGCAGACTTCTGATGAGACATCAAAGACTGATTAATGGTTTTTATGACAGTAAATATCAGGTAAATCTATTTTATACATGCATGACATAAGTCACATAAGTGATTTTAAATTACATTCAACACGAGGAAGTGCTTACTGCAGAAACTTCTTCATTAACACCACATCACAAAATTCTGTAAGTTTGACTTCAGTACATATAAGAATTCTTATGTTTACACACTTTTGTGACAGGAATACAAAATTAGACCCTCAATATCACCCTCTACCACCTGCTCCAACAATATAACATTGTTAATTGACAATTCTGGTGCTTATCTCTACATTTCTATTACTATATAGCTCTTTTATTCAGAACACCTGTATAAACCAGACAACTTGGTCCCACTGTTAAAGTTTCTGTGTAACTCTTCTATTCAAACCACCTGTACATTATATAATCTAGACAAAATCCACTGTATATACAGTTCAATGGAACCCTTAATTATAATTTAAACTATTTTACAAACCAAACAGAAGGTTTCACAACACACATTTCACAAAAACCTGTGTTATAATTTGGACAATTTATCACCAGATAATTGAATCATTAGCAATAATATAAGGTTCCAAAGGAATGGAATACACATTCTGTAAACTGACTTCTTTTCACGAAGGATTAAATTTTGCATATTTCACAAATGATTTTAAATAATGATAATTCTTGCAAAGATGTGTCAAACACATGTACAGGTAGAACCAAATGAGTATATATCTTGAAATTAATTGATGTGAACAAGTTGGTATGTAATAAAGATTATTTAAAACACAACAATACACTGCCACAAATATAAGTTAGTTGATCGTATTGGTTTACGTAAAATTAACTTCTCAGATCAATAAATTAGTACTTCTCTGTATACACAGGCATTAGTTCCATCTAACAAACAAATATAAAATTAATTAGTCAACATACTATACAATAGTTTTTATAGACTGAGAAGGCAAGAGCCTGTGTTAATACCAAGGAATGTATAAAAATGAGAATCACTCAACGAATATACATCTGAATATATATATACTTCAAGGTAAATATTATATAAATGAAGTGACTGTAATTTTCTATTCATGTAGTTTTTGTATTATCTCCTCAAAACAAGAGATCAACATCAAACCCCAAGATTGTGTTTTATCTAAACCAATCAAAAATGAAGTAACTTTTTTACAACGTCATTTATAATTGGCCAAGTCTAAACTCAAGACTGTTTTAGACTTAAGACCATTTCTTGATCTTTGGGACAGCACATTCATGGTTCCTTTCTATCTTTGTACTCAAATTGGTGGAAATTTCCCTTTAGCACAGTCCATAGACTGGCTTTTCCACAATATGAAATTAAGATCAGATGATAACTGGCATTTATGAAACCATTCCAATGATGAACTTCCAGTGTCCATCTTCCTTCAGGAATGATATGGGTACATCTGTCACAGCGAAAAAATAATTATCTTGCATATATGAAATAGCTTTGATCTCCTTCAATAATTCAAGTGAAATTTTACATATACAGTAACAGTACATGATGAACAATTCAGATATTGGTATTATAAAGTCCCATACAGACCTTAGTTAAAACGGAAATACAAAAATTATAAAAGAATGGTTATGGAATGTACTTGAAGGAATGTTGTTATTGACAAAAGCTGCCTAATAGCTTCCTAAGAGACAATAATATTTTTTCACCTGAACAAACTTCCTCTTGTATAATACTGGTGTAAATTTAAAAGAAATCAATATTTTGCACATTTTCACAAAAACATACAAATTTCCTGTACATGATTTTATCCTTAGGAATAAAATACACTTTTTTGATTAGGTAAGAAACTAAACATGATCTCAAATGAATCAATCCATGTACAATGAGAAACATAAACACATTGTATATGTCATTGACTTGGAAGAAAAAATAATGCCGAGTTGTTTTGACAAGTTATCCTACATGAAATTGTTTACAGAACTGAAGACATGTATAACATGAAATATTTGTGTGTGTCTTTTTTCATGGTTTTAAATTTTCAACTTATTTTGTGGATGCAAAACCAGTAACTCCTCAAAGAGTATCTGAGATTCCGTAAATCAACTTATTTTGGCGAGATAAAATTTTAGCGAAAAATAAATTATACAGAAATTAAATTAGAGCAATCATACGTGTATGTAAGCGTAACAATGCTTGTACGAAAATTGCTAAAATAAGATTAACAGTAAAATATGCACATTTACAACAGTATGAAAGATCATTATTTATGTAAATAATGGATATTAAAAAAAAAAAAACTTGTGTAGTCTACAAACAAATAGATGAGACAGATGAATGTTTTTTGCATTAAAGTTTACCTGTAAGTAAGGTTCTGATTTTATCTCAGGTAACTACAGTATATTACAATATGCACACATCAAGAAGTTTCTTTTGGTGGAATTCCCATATATCCGAATAAAAAGAGTCCAAATCAACATGATTTTTAAGTAAAAGTAGGCAAGTGTGTTAACTATCTTGTTAAACATATTTTTAGACTTTTCATCAAACAGTGGATTTTTCCCCCTAAATCATCTATGCATATTAGCATAGTAAATTTTCCCTGTAATGTGGCCTTATTCAATTTCAGAAAAACTCATAATGAACTGTTCCACTTCATGCAGTAGAATAATCCAAATGAGTCTTCAGGGTGAACGAGTTTAGCACAGGCTATTGTGTTTTTGTAAGTGCACATGGAAATTGTAATCCTGATGTTATGGTCCTCTATTTTGGTACAGGCTTCAATAACAGGGCCATGACTTTGGAATCAGCTGGGTTGTCCACATTGACATTCAAGGCTAAATGGTTGCCTCGAGAACATATATATGTGGGCACTTGTTCAACTTGTATAACTCTTTCGTCGTCACTGTAAATAATAACTGCTGCTTGAACAGGTGCTTCACCGTTTACTGTTGCTGATTCGTGACAAAAGATCTGTAGGGTCCAGTTTTCTCCGTTTTTCCTGTAGGTAATTTTCCACTCGCCTTCACGCTGACTGCAGGGTACGGGGCCAGCGTATGTTCGGACATCGACCTGTATTCCAAATCTAAGAGTGTTCTGCATCCGAACAGAATCAACAGTCAAGTCCAGGTAATTTCTCGGCATGTAGAAAGGACCTGTAAAAGACAGGTTGAGGTCTACCTGAGAAGGACACAGTGACCTAAATCTGTAGGCGCTGCCGACAAGTTCGTGTAGAATGTCCTTACACTCCTCCCTGTTCATCAGATCTGAATGTTCGATCTCGTACAGCTGTTTTACAAGCATCTGTGGGAACCGGATCAACGGAAGCAATTTCTCTGCATTTTCTTTCAGATCACTTTCCCGTTGTTCATCCAGGAGCCAAGAGACCAGTGACATATACAGTACGTGTTCACTCATAACAATGAGCTCAGAGTTGTGTAACAAGTCATTCACGAAATCAAAGTCCATGCTTGGCCATTCTTCTAGTTTCAGTAAACTATCAGCATTCCAGGCAATGGTTTTGGCACACTGGTTTATGAGATCATCAAGTCCTAAGGCTTTGGCCCACGCATACCAACTCAGGGCATTTCGGACCTTAGGAGACTTACTGTTTTCTACCATGTACATTGTACACAAACTTTTAAGTGATGTAACATTGTATTTGTCGGCCAAGCAAAGAATTCCGACAGCCGTTTCTACCCGTATCATTATCTCAGCTGTGTAAAGAAAGCGCAGAAATTTGTCGAAAACACCCTGACATTCTACGCTTTCACTGAGCTCAAACTCGCTGGAGTTCTCCTGCGACCATCGACTTTCATACAGCATTGTCCTAAACACGTCGCTCGACTTGGCAAGGACAAATTTATGAGCATTATATACTTCATCTCCAACTTTTAACTTCACGTCACTGAGAGCCTCCTGGTTGTAAAATTGAGATACATTCTGGATAAAATTGCCTTCATCTCGAAGTATATGACTCTCTTCTTCATGTACTTGTGAATCCATTTTCTGAAAAATATCAAAAGAAAATCTCTTAACTCACTGGACATTCAAATGGAATTCTATAAATTTGAATACTTCATTTCATTTGAAGTTTTTTTTCAAATGTCAAAAGCCAAGTTGCAAGGAAATGCATGGGTGTTGTTGAAAATGATTTCATACTAAAACGCTGGTAATCAAATATTATAGACATTTTATCCATTTAGCCACTAAAGCTCAAAGGTGGTAGAATGACACCTTTACCACTAAGCCACTGCCAGCCCTGAATAAGAATGTAAATTATACACATGCACTTATAATAAGGTTGTTTATATAAATATTTCAGTGTATTATAAGACACAACTGCATACACAATGCAATAGCTATTCAATGCTTATTATTGTTAGAGTTAAAGGTGCGTTTTTAAATGAAATTATGCATGGATTTATTCAGCATATAACTAATGCTGTCAATCTGTTTATGTAAATTTCTAATCAGTTCACCTAGAGACAGATCAATATTTGCATGCATATTAAAATATTTCTGAATGAATGTACGATTATATATATACACATTTCAGACCAATGACACTAAACAATGCAGTAGGGTAATACGTTTATATTGTCACGCTAGTTTGTGCCTTTAAGCTGTTTATTTTAATACACCAAGTTATTAATTAAGTAATTATTACAATAAACCAGCTGCAGACAACATTTCAAATACACACATGCAGTGATGCACTTGAATTAGCAAGTCACAACAAGGTATTCAAATTAAATTGTGTTATTAAATTAAACCATCTTTCGAAAACGGCTTTTAATTTTTTTAAACTGGAATGTAAAACGTGATTGATAATTTTGTAGAGTCCGGTGAACCAAATCTTTATTGATTAAACCTTATTCTAATGTCTAGTTTCATGTGAATATAAATCATTATTCTGAGAACAGGAATATATAGGCGGGTATAAATAACGGATTTAGCACCGACATGACTCTGTCTATTGCTCATCTATTCAATACTGACATTAGTGTTCTATAGGTCACCATTACATAAATTTGTACCAGACAACATGGGGACTGTGTTCTGACCACTATTTATCAGGCAAGCTAGTGCATATACTGTATATAGACTACATGTATGTACAAACCAAATAAATCATGTCCATCACCTAAGTGAGAGAAACTGATTAAACTGGTTCCTTTTACAACAAAATCTTGATCTTGATCACCCCAGAAAGATTTGTAATGAAAGTAATTATGGCACGATCCAATAAAAGCGTCATGGAGTAATTTTAATAATCTAGTAAACTTTCTTAAAACCCCCACATTGTTTGACCAGATGCTCTAGCTAGATTGTGTTTGTCATGTGTTCGTAATTTCATCCCATTCCAAACTTACCCATAATGAATAGTGGTCACAATACAGCCTGGTAAACCAGAATAACTGGTTTCAAACCACATGTAACTGGCTAAGTGGCGTCATACATAAAGTGATACTAAACCCGTGGAAGTTTTGATATATTTGTATCTTGACCATGGCCATGGTGAAGTGTTAGTGTATGAGAAAGTGATATTGTTGAATGTTGGTTATTATATAATATTTACATGTTGAATGTTGGTTATTATATAATATTTACATGTTGAATGTTGGTTATTATATAATATTTACATGTTGAATGTTGGTTATTATATATTATTTACAATTTGCACTGACATGGACTCAATAACCATCCTTTCTAGTATTATCATTATCAGTGTATAATGTTAGTACAACACGCGCGGCGATTTTATTGTTATGTGAATAGTCGATGGCGTAGCAGCGTGAGGTCATCACCCCACTTTTGGCAGGAACATATGAATGACTCAATTCCAATGAGCTGTTCAATCAAATTCGTTGACGATTACGGGATAGAAAAAAATATGGGTATTTTAATAAAAAATATGCAACTGCCGTGGGAAAAAATAATATTCATTTACCCCGCCCCTCAGGCCCCCAGGGGGGATCAGCCCCATCATTTGTATAATTTTGAATCCTCACCCTATAAGGATGCTACCATTGCATTATGAGTGCTATCCCACACAAGTTTCAGAGAAGACTTTTTAATGGAAATAGCCAAATTGACCCCTTCTGACCCCGCCCCTCAGGCCCCCTGGGGGGTCAGCCCAATCATTTGTACAATTTTGGATCTCCACCCTATAAGGATGCTACCATTGCATTATGAGTGCTATCCAGCGCTTAGTTTCAAAGAAGTTGTTTATATGGAAATAGTCAATTTGACCCCTTTTGACCCCGCCCCTCAGGCCCCCGGAGGGTCAGCCCCATCATTTGTACAATTTTGAATCCCCGACCTATAAGGATGCTACCATTGCATTATGAGTGCTAGCCCATACTTAGTTTCAGAGAAGAAGTCGTTTATATGGAAATAGCCAAATTGACCCCTTTTAACCCCTTTTGACCCCCTCCCTCAGGCCCCCCGGGGATCAGCTCCATCACTAGTACAATTAAGAATCTCCATCCTAAAAGGATGTTACCATTGCATTATGGGTGCTATCCCATGCTTTGTTTCAATGCATTGAATCAAAGAATAAGTCGTTTATATGGAAATAGCCAAACCGACACTTTTGGCCCCGCCCCTCAGGCCCCTAGGGGGTCAGCCCTATCATTTGTATAATTTTGAGTCCCCAACCTACAAGGATGCTACCAGTCAAATTGGGTCAAATTCTGACCAATGGTTATTAAGAGGAAGGCGATTGTTGACGGACGTCGGACGTCGGACGCCAGATGCCGCAGTCTCCCATAATCTCACCTCAGTCCTTCGGACCAGGTGAGCTAATAATAATCCGTCCACATATCTCCATGCATTCTCTCGTACCTGATGTACTCGACTAGCCACCTGCACGTTACCACCTGTCCCAAACAAGTGACGCTTCCATATATAAACTACCTAAGGCATACACGTGTACATGTGTGTTTAATATCTTAGGTATTTTGAAGTGTTTTATTATCTCGTTTTTGACATATTTTGGGATCTAGCAGAAAATATTACTTCAATGAAGCCTTGTCAGGTAAGTGCATTGTTTATTTTTAGTTTGACAATGTTATCTACTATTAGAATTTCAGAGTTTGTTTACGTTACAATCAAAATGGATCTTGTTCGTGGAAAAGGTATGAATTAATTCATTACTTTTAATTCAACTGTATAGATCTATATATCATACTTAGAAACTTTACTTGAGAAAACATTAGTTATGTCTTGGGTATATAGTTCAGTAGATCTAGAGCCGATCAGGTGTTAGTTATTACACCTTGAACAGCGAGTTTTCGACTGATTGCACATGCGTGTGGTTCACGCGCTTTATATAGGGGTCGGTAACAGGTGTTGTATCCAAGCAGAGTTAAAACAAAATGGTGACTGACCGTCCTAAGAAACATAAGGGGTTGTCTCAGAAACGAATTTTGAAAAAAAAAATTGACAAAAAGAACTTAATTATTCTTAAAATCTCAAATGTTGATTTTTTAACTTGCATTGTCAGCTTTAAATAAATATAAGCACTACAAAGCAGACATAAAACACAACTGGAATACAAGTTATATTGGTTTGATAGTGTAAAAAAGGGCAACTCTCAAGTGCTATTCTTATTAGGGTAGGTCAACACCTAGTGTTGGAATATTCTCCACCAGTCTCATATTTTGTACTCACATTCATTAAATAAGTGAAGAATCTGTATGTATCATGTGAGATTTTTGACATGGGGAATAGGTTGTGTTGCCTACCCAATCCCCGCCCCCTTCTGACCCCAATGTGAATCATGTACTTTCATTAAATAACTTCTAATTATGGGTACAAAGTCAGCACACATTGACATTTGTCAATTTCTAGCACTTTCTGTCAGGTATGGGGAGAGATCAAAAAGGACTAATTGGTTTTCATTCCAACAGGATGTTGTAGACAATTTAATTTAACAATGAAGAGGATGACAATAAGTAAAGTCTATTTAACAGAACAAAAGAAATAAAAAGATCAGTCGAAAAGACACTTCCTCAGAACTTCCTCGCCCCTCAATTTAAGAGTAATTAGATTCGGATGAAGCACTCATGTGCTACATGTACTTCATTCTATTGAATTAAAGTTAAACTAAATGTTCCTCACCCTTCAATTTCAACTTAATCAAATTTAAACAATTGTATTTATACATCCAACACTATAGTATCTTTAATGACGCAGGGATCGCTGTTGGGATTTCAGATGTTGAAGGATGGTGATAGTGTTTAACAGCTATAGATGTACCTATATGCACTTAAAGGTCCGTTACCTTTCCGGAGCAAAATATAAAGGTTTCTTAAAAAACATTAGTAACATCAGAAAATGCATACCGATGACCTAAAATAAGGTTACGACACCAAACATATGCAAGATTTCCTGCGTAATATATGAAAACAGTGGCGAGTCAATTCGCTGTTTTGCCGTCTGGCGCAATGATAATCAACCTACACGCGGTATTTAGGACGACGGCGGGAAACATAATACGACCTGCGTTATGAAAATAAACATTTTATTTATTTTAATCAAATCGTTCAGAAGGTGATGATAAATGTAGTATTAACGGTAAGTTAATAATTTTTAAGACTCTACAAAATTATCGATCTTGTTTTACATTCCCATTTTAAAAATTAAAAGCCGTTTCGGAAAGGTAGTGGGCCTTTAAGTTATATTTCTGTGTGGATGCAGTAGTAATTTCAGAAACAGTTACAGGTACATAAATTTACTACAGGTATAAAACTTTCTCAATGATTCAGTTCAAAAAGTTCATTGATATTAAAAGTAATTTTCTATCAACATACATAAGCAAGTTTACAATAATAAATAAATTAATATATAATTATAAAACCTACGATGAATGACATCATTCAAATACTTATATTAAAATCTTTGGTTACACCCTTGTATTGTGAGGTTGACTTCACAAACCAAACAACTTTCTTAAGACACTTAAACACCAAAATTATCAAAAAAAATCTACATTAAATATCATCTTACTGTATGTTAATGATATTATTCAAAATAGAATTTAGTGAAACAATTTTTTGAATATCAGACAATGAACGATAAATCTTGACTTATTAGTACTTCAACTCTCAACTCTACAATGATCTGAATTCTAATGATTATACATTTACGACAATGGTGACCATATAGGCCCTATCTTCAACTGTTTCACTCCTACAGACACATTTAAACTCTTCTAATTTAAACGTAGGATCAGTTCATTATATAATTTCAAGGGTGAACAGGTTACGTGTCATGATGGTTAAGTCCTTGATTCTGATGGTCATATTACAATCGTTTTGTGGTTCATACTTTTGGACATTAATATGACTTAGTTTGTTTTACTTTAAGACTTAGATCAAAGAAATTTTAAATTCAAAGTAGTCTTGAAACAAAAATTGAATACTAAAATAATACATTTCACAAGTGAAGTTATTTATTTGATTACACAAAAAATTCTCATCCACAAAAAATGTAATAAAAAAATCTAGTTAATTTCAGAATATTGATTTTTACCTCGAGATATGGTAATCTATTGAATCAACACTAGCACCTCTACAAAGCTTCCAGACAATGAGCTAGAAAAAAATTAAAGTTTGAACTCTAAGACAAATGAAAACCTTCAAAATATAAACAAGTTTTACCTTTGTTTTGGTCCCCTCGTCCTCGTTAACGGGTGTGTGGATCTCAGCCACAACCTCTAATTCAGGATTAGGATTAGACATACTCAAAGTTTATACAGACTAAAAATAACACTTCCAGCGTGACGTAACCCCCGACCCAATACACACCACAATCACCTGATCGTACTACGTATCTCCATAGGTTTAATGCTAAGTGTAAGTCAAGATGGTGTTATCAAATTTCTTGTCATTAAAACGTCCTTTAACACATATCCATATATTTGTAGTGTCCAAGTCAAACTATCCACGGGTACAAAAACATACTGAATTGATATCTGACCAGAACTGGTTATAAGTAAACAGGTAATAACTCTCCAGTTGTTAACCTAGATACAGAGCTATGCTTTGATTCTGCCACATCATGTGGACTTAGAACAGACGTACAATAAGTTTTTGTCCGTGTCCATACACCCATGGATGTACAAAGGAGAAAGGCCAGCTTTTAACACCTCAGTACGGTGAAAACCGCTTTCCTCTGTTCATTATCGGCCTTTAAAACGGGTACAGGTTGATGAAGTGTAGGTTTTACATTAATCAGAAACAACACAGAACTCAGCTTATCTTGGTCACAAATCACAGGTTGTCTAATCCAAACTTATAATGAAATGAGTAAAGGTTTCTCTCCTGGCTAAAGTCCCAGTTAGTAAGAAATAATATGTAATTCAGTTTTATTGTCTCTTTTAATCCATACAGAGCCTCAAAATCCAAATCTGTCTCCTTATTTTAACCTCATCCAGAACGACAACATGTATAGGTCACTATTCGGTAGCTACGGTCATATCTTCTCAGACAGGGAGACAGAATTTTCTTACAGAGTCTGTGAAAACAGACAATCTCTGCGACTTGAAATCCAGCTAAAGATGAAACAAACTTCAACCTAACATGTCACATACATGTACAGGTGTCTTCTCTATCTCGTTACACAGAGCTGGCATACCTGTAAACCTGTCAGTCTACTTGGTGATGTGTATTTGTGTATTAAATAGTGAGTCTGCATGCTTACAACTCCCTGTTCACCCTTCTGGGCCAACAAACCACAAATCATCAATTAATCTTTGTATCAAATATACCTGTCCATTTCCCGGCCAACAAACCACAATTCATATATCTATCTACCTATTCTCTCTAGGCATACAATGAAGGGTACAAATTTATCAATCGACAAAACATTCTTGTGTAGTATATACTGTATATAAATAATGTAACCCAGAAGGTCATACTACGGCTTGTTTGTGTTTACATTCTATAGTAACAGCCAGGTTTATATTATGGAAGAAAGCCAGAGTTCCCTTATAAATAAACATAAAACTATCAACCTATGGCTAATAACATGTAGCGGGAAGATTTGATAGTACAACTAAGCAGTCATAAAATTTGCCCATGAAAACTCAAAGTAAAATTTTCACCTGTTAAAATTTGGCAATTTTTCATCAATCTTCAGATTTAATTTGGTGTTAAATATAATCTTAACATGTCATTAAATTAGTCTGTCCTGTCCTATTCTGTCTTTGCATATTACAGAGTTAGCTCCCTTGTAGGTAGGTATCGATTGTTACGTCATTATTTTGTGAGTGCAATTTTCGTCGTTTTCTCCGAAACGTATGACGTTACGCTCGCAAACACGTGACGTCACAATCAATACCTACCCGCAAGTGCAGATAACTCTGTAATATGCAAATTCGGATTTCATTTCCCTCTTTAAATTTTTCTGCGCAACACATGTTATCTGATGTCAATTAATGGCTAACAGTAAAATAATTTATATTAAAAGTTCTTGCATCTTTATTTAGCTGTGATATAACTTGACAAGTTAAATTTTGGTGATCTACATACAGCAAATTGTCCAATTAGATGCCCACTAAAATTTCACTTTACAATGGTACCTGCCAATTAGAAAGCCATTATACCAAATACCTAGAGAAAAACCATGTTGGATTCAATTGCAAAACCCAGAGGTAGAGGGCTACTGGTAATTTATCATATTGGAGCATTTTAACCACTTGGCTACTAAAATTCACAAAGTCATGTACAGTATACAGAAAGCGTCATGTTACTTATACTTTAAATAGATTGTTTGTGATTTAGCTATCATAGTGACCTATGACATATGACCCATGTCATACACATTTCGTTTGCAGACTGACCACTGTCCAGTGAACTAACCATTGTCTGTTCATAAGGACCTTGATGTGACGGCCATGAATTACACTCGGTCCTAAAGGCTACTTTTCCAGTCATTAATTAATCTGTTGTTTTGTTTACCTAAGTTACATACAAGGTGATAAATATTGTTTCTGTTGTAGAAAAATGGCCTCCCTAAGCAATGGCACATCTCCAGCAGAGAAGACCTTCCTCTGTCAAAGACCGCTGTATGTCGGTAAACTTGCCACTGGTGGACGTGACTAAAGAGGATGCAAAGTCTGATGTAACAGAAGTCACATGACAATTTGCAGTAACCTGTATTCTAACAATTTCGGTGTACACCGCTGTATATCGATAAACTTGCCACTGGTCATCGTGACTATAGAGGCCACCAAAGTTATACGGTACAAAGTCTGACAAAACAGAATGGTCACATGACAATATCTGAGTATATGACACAGACAGCCAACTATCACACAGCTAAACTGTATGTTTTAGAGTAAACAAAGGGCAATAACTCTCAAATATTGTAGGGGCAGATATTGCATATTTATGTCTCAGATTTCTAAATCAAGGTTATGCCTATTTCCCGATTTCTCAAAACAAGTACTGTAGCACATACTTCAGTCAAACTACAAGTCAACTCCCTATGCATCTTGTCTTAAACTTTTTTGCCTTCAGCCTTAAGATACCAATTATATAGCAAATATTCTTGCATGGTTGAAACAGACCTCCTGTCATTGGTAAGCCGTTTTAAAAATGACATTACAACAGTGATGTGTGTAGATTGCATGTATAATTCTAATTATAATTGCCTGGTTGAACTCTGGGCTGTTACTACCAGATAGCTGTATATTATGGGATATTATAGTATTTAATGTGTATTTGACCTAGCTGACCGGTTTCATGTGAAAACTTCCTGAGACTGCATACAACTTAAATCCAAAGTTTTCACTAGTATATTTACAGGCCTTCAATACCGCTCAACCAATAACTGAATTCCACGAAATGTTATTTACTTTACCGACTTCTTGAAAAGCATGGGAAAAATAATACATCAGCGAGATAAAAAAACGTAACTGGACACCTTCGTGACATCACCAATAAGAAAAATACACCAGTTACAGACAAAACATGCCTTCAAATTCAGATTATTCAGGTTATCAAATTTGATCTTGAGTCTCCCACACAAATTAGAAAAGGCAGGGTAAAAAGCATACAATAGATCCTCTCAGGATCAATGCCTTGGAATAGAACTGGGAACACAACCATTTTAATTGCCGTGTGATTCTGGATCTTAAATGGGTGTTCATTTCATATGAAATTTTATGAAACAACTCTAATTTTATTTTTGCAAGCCTCGGCAAGCAAAAATTAAAACTTCAAGACGAGCTTCATACAAGAGATGCCAGAGGGATCTTGGCGCCCACCAAAGAATGATCTACACCTGACAATGGAAAGATGGATCTATTTCTCTGCTTTTCAAATTTTTATTACATACTACATATGAAATTTGAGAAAGATCTTTTCCTTACTTTCTGAGATATATCGCAGTTACAAACTTCAATTATCAAAATCCAAGATGGATATCTGTTGGCCATCTTGTTAATCGAATAGTACCAAAATGCAATATGCACAACTAAGGTCCTAGCGGAACCTAAATATGAAAATTTGTGAAAGGTTGTTTCAGTACTTTCTGAGAAATAGTGATAACAAGAATTGTTAACAGACAGAAGGACAGCAGACAACAGACCACAGACAAAAGGCTATTTGAAAAGCCCACCATCATCAGATGGTGGGCTAAAAATCTCATGCGAAATGAACACTCATTTAAAATACTTTTCATCACATAACGGCAACAACGTACATATCGAATAATCTCAGTGTCAAAATTTATTGCTAAAATTCAGAGGTCGCCACTTTGTCACGGCATCCTTGAGCTCTAACATCATGTCATTGGTTACTGACATCAAGACATGATGTCACAATGAATTTCCAGCCAATGAAAAAGCACTCCAGGTTACAATGATACTCTAGTGACATATGCAAAAATATTACATGGGCAAAGTCACTGGATATCAGGCAGATTATAGGCAGAATTATTGTGTAATATGTGATAAATGTTTACGTATCTACAAAACTTTTATTTTTTTCCCATTGTTAAAATCCAAGATGTCCACTAAGCAAAGATTTTGAATTATGTTATGCATACCAGATGACAAGTGGAATCATTCTACTTAATGTGACAACAATAATCCAATCATTAAGCTTCCATACAAAATTCTCATTTTTTTCTCATTTTGAAATCCAAGATGGCCACTGATTAACCATTTTGACGATCTAATGGCATGGGAATCATCCTATCAAATTTGAGAACTATTCTCCACTTTCTTCCATTGTAATTGTACAAAAGACATACAGAACGACAAATTTACAGATGAACAACCTGATTACTATAGGGCACACACATCTCAATCAGCTATTAAAAATAATGAGCCAAAACTAATAAAGTTATAAGATTAAAGTGAATAGTCGGGCAAAGAATACCAGTCTAAATGCGTTCATTGGCCTTCCAAAAGTTCTCATATATTAATACGACGGTCAAGTTCTGCTTACGTTTCCCAGTTCTGACCATTAAAAGAAAGAAAAGTTGAAAGCATTGAAAGCGAGGCTGCGTGGAAATGTAACCACGGACATAGTCAGCCGGGAGGACGTTTTAGGATTCCTATACTTTAAATTAATATCTTCCTACACAGATAAGATTCTGACGAGAGATTTTATTTTTTCTATTTCATAAGAAATTATACTGGATACATTCACACCATTTTTACCAACTTTAGCCATCCTTGCCTGACTGTTCACTTTAAGTACATGACTTATAACTATAAGCCATGGATTATACTTATAGATGATTTATAATGATAAGTCATATGGATTATAAGAATAAATTACTTATCATGATGAGCCATGGATTATACTAATAAGTGACTTATAATGATAAGCCATGGATTATACCAATAAGTGACTTATAATGATAAGCCATGGATTATACTAATAAGTGACTTGTTGTAATAATCATGAGTTATAAACATAAGTGATTTATAACAATGGAAAAGTAACTTACAGCTTACAATAAACAATAATTTATAGTAATAAATAACCAATGATAGTAAATGATTGTAACAATAAAGAAATTATTAATACCGACCCATGACTATATAGCCTTACCCTAAACACTGTGTAGATACATTCTCGTGTGAACACCATACCTGTCTGTGCTGATAACATCCAGGTACTCGTTAGGACCAGGTAAAACTGTCGCTGTACCTCCGACAGCACTCTCCTTTAACTCCCCCGAGTTCCTGTTGGAGATCGATAAGGAAACAGCAGAGATACCCCGTCATATTGTCAGTCAATGATAGTCTGAGTCCATTCTGAAATACACAAAGAAATCCTAGACGTCATGCCTGAGTGATTTCAATCACAGATTTCACAGGACATCTGGTAACAGCTGCTGGGACAATCGATGATGCATCAACACAAAGACCTTTGTCTGTATAGTGTTACGGGATATTATAGTATTTAATGTGTATTTGACCTAGCTGACCGGTTTCTTGTGAAAACTTCCTCAGACTGCATACAACTTAAATCCAAAGTTTTCACTAGTATATTTACAGGCCTTCAATACCGCTCACCAAATAACTGAATTCCACGAAATGTTATTTACTTTACCCACTTCTTGAAAAGCATGGGAAAAACAATACATCCGCGAGATAAAAAATTGTAACTGGACACCTTCGTGACATCACCAATAAGAAAAATACACCAGTTGCAGACAAAACATGCCTTCAAATTCAGATTATTCAGGTTATCAAATTTGATCTTGAGTCTCCCACACAAATTAGAAAAGGCAGGGTCGATTGCTGATGCATCAACACAAAGACCTTTGTCTGTATAGTGTTACATAAGGACATGTTATACAGTTATATACAAAAGACTTACACGGAACTACTCAACAGAATGTACTTACATTGTATGACTCACAAAAGATCACGACAAAATATATTATACATAGATGGAAAAGATAACATAATTGCCATAATTTTCAGAGAATATTTTTATGACAAAACACATAAATAGGGTTATTTCAAGCCAGTTTGTATCACATGAGAGCTCCTACTGTTGATTCGCCCTGATCTTTTTTGCTTTACTCTTTTTTTACTGCAATACATCAAGTACTAAAAACTCTGGACTTGGTGCAAGGGCAAGTGAAAAGTGTTTGTGGTATATAACAAAGAGAACTGGTCAAAAAGGTCTGATCGAGCATCCCCTATGTGTTATTGACAAAATAGATGGTCAGACCAGATAGATACGTATATCTGTTTTATTTCATAAAAGTTCATCAAGCAGACAGAGGTCAAAGTTCATTATGCAGAAAAAGTACACATTCATGATAAAATCTTGGATTTTTTTCTTTTAGAAATTATTTAATTACCCTGGTAAGGCAGAAAGATATTAAAATACACCAATAAAACTGCCTATGATTCTTTATAATTCAGTAGCGATTAAAATCTGGCATGCATTACAAATATATTTAAGATTAGGCTTTAAAATTTATTCTCTATCATAAATGACCAATTCATAGTTTAAAGATAGGGGGAGATAATCTAGCATAAAAGTTCAGAAAAGAAAACTACCATAATTTTTTTAGTTTTCTATCAAATCTTTTCTGTTTGTTTGGTTCATTGTCTGGCATCCTAAAATGAAGTTTTTATAATTGTAGTTCTCTAAGCTATAAGTTGTCTAACATTCTACAACTCGCCTTTCAACTCTGGCCTTTCTGGGTAGTTAATGAAACTTTCAAAACCGTGATTTCTCTAATTGATTTCTTTTGTTAAAGGTGATAAAAACAGATTTTAAATATGCTATTTTTGTGTTGATATTTGTTTATTGTGATGCACTTTATGATTTCCAACAAAAAATACAGGTTGTATCTGACGTAATTTCAATAAAATGTGCTTGAAACGAAGTCCATAAACACCCTTGTCTAGAACGATCGCATCGCTTATCGCCCCTGATATCACCAGGTTGCCGTAGATTCGTGACGTCATCTGAGACCAACAGCTGTGACAAGAGCCGGGAAATTCAATGAGACAGTGTTGCGGTATTGGCGATTATAAATATATAAAACAGTCGCGCTACGTGTAGTTGCTATATTGATAAGTGGAAATGTATCCGTATATATAGTATACAATCTATAACATACCCTGATATAATAAAAACGATCGTTTACTCATTCTAATCGTTATATTCTGGGCTATAAAATTGTTATGTTCTTTAGGTCAAAAGTCATTTGACATCGTGTCCGTGTGTGTAAACTCAGGTTCGAGGAGGTTGCGGTTGACTTTTGTCTGTAAATTAAAACTCTAAACATACACTTTAAAAGTTAATATCAACAAGAAGAAATAAAAGTTTACAAGAAAATGGACCAAAACAAAAATGACACTACATATGCTACATGTACATACATATAATGGATATTTATAAAAGTAGACCCCGACATCCTTCATACCCTTTCTAAAACCCTATCATACCGCGACAAACGTGCCCCTTTCCTAGTCCGCTAAACCTGCCTATATTATTACGCTTTTTTATTTTTTTTTTTTTTTTTTGCCTAATATATAGTCAGCTCGCGGTACCTCTTAAAAATGTGAAATCGTAGGACAGATTTGGCCTACGCTACGTCAGCGGTATATTTCTAATATAACGTCCATGCAATGCCGGAAAAGCCTAATGATATAGGCAGGTTTAGCGGACTACCCCTTTCCCGCCTCATGTATGTATGTACTACATACCTCGATTTCCTATTTGGAAATCCTTCAGAACACCGCACAGAAAGGATTAGGCTTATTTATTTTTTAAAGTTCTGTAATAATTTTAACGGATTTATTCGACAAAATTTCGGGGCTTTCCGTGCACGAAAATAGAATAACATGTACAGTAGTAATAATGCACGCACGACCGATAAAAAAAGACGGGACAAAACATAGATACTAGATAAAATGGCCAAATATGCATGACATGTACTCGTGGACAAGATATGCACGTTTAATAGTTCAACTAACACAGGGCCATGAAACAACCTATTTCTTATAAAAGACAAATCATTTACAAGACCGCTTCATTGTATTATCTAACCGTGCGCAGTTTTGGAAAATTTCAAAAGTATACGAACAGTCCACAGGGATTTGAGAATTAGTTTGTATCAATATGGACACGCTAGATAGCCTATTGACCATTATGAGACGATTTAGGGGTCTAGATTAAAAAAAATCGGTAAAAATCGTATTCTACATATACGCAAGTGTACTATGAAGAATATAACAGGAAATTAATGAGCACGCAAATTGCGGGCGAAATTGGCGAGCATACTATTTACAATGGCTGTGACGAGTTTTACGATGTATTATGATGATTTTAAAGCGTTCTTAACATTGTAATTTTTTATTTTAAATTACCTGCATTTATATAATGATAACATTGTGAATGTCGTCATATCATTATGCAACCCTGCTCGATCTGAACATACCGGCTTCACACCATCGGCACATTGTTGTGTAACTCAAAGTACATGTACAAAGAAATGTAATAATGAATTAATTGTCTTGCTAAGACTTATACACATTTTTTTAAATACATGTAGTAGAATCTCTAAAAGGAAGTATGAAAACTGTGCAGGAGGACCCTTTGTTTTTTCTTTTAATCATGTGCGTATGTTTGTAACGGATGATTTTTTTCATCAAAACGTAGGTCTAAGGAGGTGGGCCGCAATAATTGTCCATTTTCACTACAATCTTATTTTGCACATAAAATGACCAGTATGTATATTAAAACTCCCCGGTTAATTTTATGTGTAAACTATAAATTACATACATGCACAGTCGTATTACTCCAGGGTGGACTGAATAGGAAAGTAATACTTATTCATTCGTGAAAAATGACCTTATGTTTAACCCCCACATGATACTCTACATGATATATGTACTCGACATTAATGACATCATCATTTACATATAGTGACGTCATTTTATAGGTTATGACGTCAATAATGTGTCATTATGTAGGGGATAAACATGCTACCCAATAAGTCGGAATATAACATATTTTCTCCGTGTGTAAGACCTAAGACCTGTGGCTAAAATCCACATGCATGTTGACAGTTCCGCGATCGGCACACCGGCTTCCGGTAGTTGATTGTCTCAGATGACGTCACAACTCATCGGAACTCAAGGGAGGTAAGTCATTGAAAAAAATCTGTCGTCAAAAAGATGTGAAGATTGATTTCATTAATTTTACTATTTAGAGACAAAATATAAGCAAATATCAAACTGATATATGTTTTAATAGGACATACAAATGTTTCTAGCGTATTATCTCATTTTCCATGTCCCTTCTGTTTTTATCACCTTTAAGTGATTAATGGACTACTCTGTGCAATAACGGTGACCAAATTAAAAAAAAACACCCCTTCAATTTTAACTGCCGTGGGCACTTATTCGGTCGAACACGGTAAGGTTGTGAAAGTACAAATGTTTGATTCATATATAAATTCAAGCAAATGGTGATAATTAAGCATGACGATTTAGCTGTATATGGTTCTGGTGACATTTATTACAGCAAGGAAGCTACCAAGTGCTTGTACAAAATGATATTTGAACATTTTTAGGGAGTTCATTGCACTGGGCTGGAAATGTCAAGCTCTTTTATTAGATTTTTATTTATAGATGAATTAGGTTAAACAAATATAACAAGAATGTTCAGCTGTGAAAATATTGACCACGGATTAATGTAGTAAATGTGGAATTTCAATACTTCTTCACAATGGAGAGATTTATAAGAGGGATTTAACCTGAAACACCATACTGGTATCCTTTAATGTTTGACCTATTTTTTTTAGATCTTCACATCTTTTCAAATCAACTTTCTTTCGTATAGTAAACGTTCTTACACCAATCATTAGAAACCAGTTCTTCAGTGTTTTGCACTTTGCCCTCTGAGATACAGTATTTTGTATATCTCTGAAGTTTAATATGTTCAACCTACGGTACCCAATAGTTAACAACATTTAATCAAAATAGCTTCTGGCCAAATGGTTATGGTGATATATGACACATTACAACTAGCCCCCAACCTCTAGGGTACGAATTTGAAACACAAGTGGGCCAGTTGCCAGATACTGACCACTGTTCAGTGGTTTTTCTCAGGGTACTCTGACTTTCTTCCATCTCTTAAACAAGGCACATCCTTGTTGTTAAACAGGCATAAAGAAATAAATTTTAACCATCAGTTGATTGAATTCAAGACTGGAACACATTTCCTCAACGTCTTGCAACTTCAAAATATCTTGACTACTTCAAATCACCTCTTTCATATTTCCATTACTTCATTTTCCTTCTCTGACATTCCCTGTAAATATAGCCGCATCTTTCCAATATTGACATGATCTTCAATACCATAAAGTAGATTGATTATTTCATGTATATGTAGATGTTGATAAAGTAATAATATATATACAGTAAATTTCATTACAAACATGGTATACATTATAGATTAATTTCTTGGCCAAACTGTCTCCATTTTATAAGTTATCCAGTACACAAAGCTAGTCAGCTGTAATCAAGCATTAACACACAAAACAAAGTACAATTGGCAGATCTGAATTATTTAAACTGTCATAATCCTATAGGGAATCAATTATGTCATTTTACGGTAGATGTTGTACATGGTTGTGTAATTTTGTTCTATCATCTGTACGTTTAGATCATCTGTTTTTAACAACACACTGAATTATACATCAAGGAGACTACAGCTACAAAATGGTAGCAAAAATTACCGGCTCAACACATACCTAAAGTCCTATTTTAAACACACCTTTGAGTTAAGTTACCGCATCAAAAAAGTGCAAGTTATAATTCATTCTTTCATTTAAGATACAATATATATATTTATATCTTCCTTAAGTATGAGATAGGTTAAAGAGGCTGAGAAAAGACAGAATACCCAGAGAAAAACTGCCTACCTACATGCTCATAACCTGGCAAATGCGAAAAAGTGAAACTCAAAATCCAACCCAAAAGTGACGGGTTATCTTAGAGGTCCTTTGCTGAAACACTTTAGCCACCACAGCTCCTAACATGTTTTGGTGGTTTATGATGCAGAATTACCACATTCGACCCAATAAGTGCCCAAGACGCTTAAAAAATTGAAGCAAATTACTTTTAGACTAGCCTTTCAGAAATCTATTTGCAAAACAAATGAGTAAGGAAACCAATACAGCTTTCCTATTTTTAGCATTTAGTTTAAAATAAGTGAAATTCAAGCCAAAAAAAGACGGAAGGGTGCTCATAGGATCGAATGTGGTATATATATATAAATAAGTTTTTCAGAAGTTCTCCGTCATATTGATCACAAAGCAAATAATATGTATACAAAAGAAAATATAAAGTAATTTATTTCAGCAAATAGCAAAAGTGGGTTAATGAAAAACAACAATATCCTTCCTAAACAAACACTTTTTTCAAGTTTTTACAATTAATTTACTCAGTATGGTCTTCATTCCAAAGATTACTGTCCAGGAAGCACAACGTACACTCATGATGAAGAATAAGATAGCCTCCTTTTCAGGATTTTGATAAATATTTTGACAAGAAGAAAAGATTGGTCCAATACTTTTTATATTGTCCTCGTCAGATCAATCAACACAGGTTGTTTACAGGTGTCACTAAAAAGTAACTATTGGGTTCCCTACATCGACTGATTTGTTTGATTGACAGGTGGATACACAGGTGATTGAGCAGGACGACATGAACTTTTCACCTGGCAAGAATTACATGTGAGTGTCCAGTCTTGACCTTAATATACCTTTGTAGATAGATAACTTATTTATCAGATCCTTATATCTGACCGATCACTTGTTGAATAGAGATGGCCGTGTGTAACAGTGATCAATATTAACTACACAGGGAAGATCACCAGGACCTGTACCACAAATATCAATGTCTTTAGTTGCAGAAAATTGTGTACCACAGAATGTCCAAAGTTACAAATTCAACACCAAAAATATATTAACACAGCAAACTGAGCATCACTCATCACTCAACATTGTAAATTCGTTACAACAAATTCACCATCACAAAGTCATGATTATCACCGAACTACTTCATTCACTACCACAAATTCACAACACCACTCCAACACATGCTTACATTCAACACTGTAAATTCACTACCACAAATTCACCATCACCACTTCAACACATGCATACATTCAACACTGTAAATTCACTACCACAATGTCACCATCACCACTTCAACACTGCAAATTCATCTACAAAATCACTACTGCAAATTCACTAATACTGATTCAATACTGCAAATTTATCAACTCAAATTCACAGCTACAAGATGGTACTGCATTTACCTGCAATAAATTACCATCATGGAACTGTCACATACAAATGTAGTATTTGGTGTCCCACAAAAATAAAACCTCAGGGAAACCACAAAACAAGTCCACAAAGAAAACACCCCCAAATAACACATACCTTGAACTCAGAAGATGGCTCTTTTTCTAAACTTCAATAACTATTCTGCACAAAGATTTTGGTCACAACTATGGTTGAATCGATCAGGTCAAAATAATGTCCATTGTACAAAGATCTACGACAATCTACAGGATTATAAGCCCTGGAGGATATGTCACTGTTATGTCCACACTCCTACAGTATAACATTAGATATACCCTGGTATGTCCATAAGGAAACCAACACTTTAGTACAACACTTAGTACAAATATGTACTAAGCATGTTATCTTTTGCAGCACATGTCAGGGTACTTTTCAATCATAAAGATGTGTAGTTTAAATGGTCCATACAGCTGTATCATTATTTAATATTTTGAAATTAACAAAGCACTGCAAGCAGTATGTAGTATGAATTTTAATTATTTATTGTCAGCTTTAGTAATTGTCAGATATAGCTTTATTTTTTACAAATTTGTATTAGTTGTGGCAAGATTGGACTGGGTCAATCATCGGTGACCATACAAGTAGCTCAGCGATAGAGCATTCGGAGGTCCTGGGTTCTAATCGCGGTCTGTCGACTACATTTTCTTCTCGCCTATTACAGAATACTCTGTCTTCAATTTGGATATTTCACTTTGATTCCCTGTCAACATTTTAAAGAACATCCTGAAACTGGAGTAGGAGTATGTGCATGATTAATAAAAATGAATGCTACTTCCTGCTCATAGTACAGATATCTATTAGCAGAAAAGATATACTGCACATTTATATTACACCCATTATTTTGTTTATAAAGGACATCCTGTAATTCAAGAATACGGGTTCAGGAACTTTATTTACTGGTAAAAAATACAAACGAAAAAAAATTATTTTTCTAAGAAAAATTACAATTACCTATTTAAATTACTTGGATCAGCAAAATTATACTCAGTGATTCACAATCAGATTGCTGATTCTTATTTTTCAGTGTGGGCACAATGGGGATAAGGCAACAATGCATGAAGAGTCGTGTTAATGTCCAATGCACCTCACTTCTATTACCAACAAACCTGATATTCTCTATCTTGCTATATCGTCAGTAAACTAGAATGTGTTCTAACAAGATAGTTTTGCAATTAAGGCATAATAACTACAAACATTAATAAGGAATTTGCAAACTCTGTCAGCTATCTTGTAGGGGTCAGGGTGGTTAAGTGGTTTCAGATGATGTCCCCACATACAAATGTATTACCATAAATCCTCCATCTTTGGGTTGAGGTTTGAATCCCATGTGGACCCTGGTTATTGACCACTGGTTGATGGTTTTTTCTCCTGGTACTTCTGTCTTTTCTCCACACCTGACCAAAACCCTGACACATCTTAAATGACCCATCAAATCAGCCAAAACTTAAACTTTTACTTTCAAGATTCATAGGCAGTAATGTGACTGGACAACTGAAAGGTCACCAAGCCATGACCTCTAATGGGGGTTGTCCGATCCTCTATGGATCACTGATAATCATTCCACAATGCATTATGGTAAAAAGAATAGAAACATTTCAGTAAAGCGAAAGCTATGTAAATCAATTACATGTCTTTGGAACTAGAAGATAAAGGCCGTTTTCCTTTATTCAGAACAACTGGTTCGACCATTTGATAAAGTCATTATTTCAAGTAGTTTTTGATACAGGCCTATGAGGGCTTTGTCAAGACTCGTCTATAAAAAAAACCCAGATCTGTCTTTAATTCATAAATGAAAAACTTGGTCCAACCAGTCAAACCATATAATCCAAAACGGCCTAAATGACTAAAACTGTGTACCTACCAACAGTTGTGTCCCCTAGTAAAATTAGAGGAACATACGTGGTAATGTGTTTGCCCTGTTTGTAATCACTATTATTACGGCGACATCAGATGTAGTCATTTTTGCTGAATGACATTAGAAATAAATAATCACAACTTACCTGTATCCTATCTGTTTATTACTGTGGAAGTCTAATGGACCTACATACCATGACATGGTACTATATA
Source organism: Argopecten irradians (assembly GCF_041381155.1). Taxonomy (NCBI): domain Eukaryota; kingdom Metazoa; phylum Mollusca; class Bivalvia; order Pectinida; family Pectinidae; genus Argopecten; species Argopecten irradians. The sequence goes on along the minus strand of NC_091140.1, from coordinate 14,038,491 downwards.
TGGCATTATACCTGACAACTTAACAGGTGTAATTTTAAACTCTTAATAAATACATTAATACACAGGTAAAAAACTCTTTCAATTTCAATAAGACCTAGATGGAAATCTCCACAACAATGGTTGTGGTGGAGTACTATACTGTCAACAAAATGAGAGTCAATAATGAACACGATATATAAACATACTAAACTGGTTTTTGTAGCCTTACAGGTATTTTTCTTGATTAGGAAAAAATGTTTATTTGAAAACCAGTTTATTTGTATAATGTTATTCTTGTTTAAACTTACACAAAGGATACTGGTTTTATGTATACATAATACATATTTTTCACTCGTGTATATCAAAAATCTACTGTATATAAAGTATCTAAGAAAATTTAAAAAAAAAAAAACAATCTTTTAAAGTCATGTCCATAAAGAAAATGTATCTTGTAATTCACATGATGTGATAAGTTACTTTTTCAAACTGATGTAAAATTTTAGCTCCACCAATTTAATAACAAAGACTATATGTAGCTTTACTATCGAGATGGAGTTCAAATAGAACCTGCAACCATCTTTTAGCAACCATCTCTTATAAAGACCATAAACTTTTAACAGGACAACATTCTTGGAGTCCAAAAACGGTCAATTTAACCACAATATGACATACAGTCAAATTATCCTAGCAACCACCTCTGTATAAAGATCAATTGTTTGATAAGACCACTTTTCTAGGGTCCTAAATGAAAAACTTCAATACAATTCAACCTGTGTATAAAGACTGGACAGCTTCTTATACAGTCTAAGTAGTAATCTGTTTAAATGACTACCTCTATATAAAGACAAACTATTCAGTCTAAGAGTACATTAAAATTTGCATATATATCGGAAACTAACCAGTTCTAATGGAAATTAGATTAGTTGGTTTTATTGTGACATGCCAGAAAAACCACTGTAGTAAAATGTATGAGAAATGTTCAAAATACTTAACAATATCGTGAAATTTGTGAATATTTCTTGTTATATGTTTCATTAGGAATATAGAACAATACATTTATGTCATATTTTGCTTCGTGGTTATGTAACAGAATAAACCTCATTGAATTGTTCCTGTAATAAGACCAATAGCAGCCCAAATGTTTAATTTCTACAAAATTTGACCTGTGTATAACCACTTGGCTATTAAGACCATTTTTCCTTGTCCCTTGGGTGGTCTTTATAGACAGTTATATATCTAGGACTTACACACTATGACGATGTTAAATCACCTAGTACCTTATTCAGATAGACAAAACTGTCAAATCTTCATGCCTCAAAAGATCAAGTTTGACTTATCTTTTGTATGATAATTTTGACATACAGATAAACCTATAATATGATATTTTCAGTTTTCAACATTTTAATTAGTACACAATTTGTTTACTTGGCCTTCATCCAAATATCTATGTAAAAATCTTGTAATTCAAGTCTTAACTTAGTATCGGCTGCCGAAAATACATTCTGACATTTAAATATTATATTCCATTTCCTACATTTCACACCACATCTGTCTTTTATACCGAACATAATGATTTTTTTTCTCTCTTAAATACAAAGACATATATTTATGTTTAAGTGGTTCAAATATAATAATCATAGAATTATATCACATATTGTGAATTAAGGACATGCATTTACATATTACATAGACAAATCATTGTGCAATGAATAACAAGATAATAAATACAATACATGTATATATAATCACAAAAGAATTTGAGAATTCGCTTCCATGCATTCATGATAATTCAACCAGACTTTGTGGCTAGTCGTAAGAATTTCAACAATCCGTAGGTAAGCAGTCCTACAGAACATTAATTTGAGGCACACATTGCCAGACACTGACAGTCAGGGATCAATCTAACTCTGATTTATTACCGTTTATGGGTAAATTTCCCCTCAAAAAATGAATTCCCCTCAGGCCAAAAATTCCCCTACAGATTTAAAAATTCCCCATTTGAAGCTAAAAACTGACTGTTTTTGGAACACAATTCCCCCTGTGACTTTTTTATACTTTTATTTGCAAATTTCTTCATATTTATATAGCTACTGCATATTTTATGATAAACCCTTTTTTTCATTATTGAGCTTGAAATTTTGCTTTACTAAATCTAAAAATAAAATAGCTGTTTTACAGTACTTTTTTGTCAAAATGAATATAATTTTGGACATAAATAAGAAGATTAAAATTCCCCTTATATTTCGCCAAACTTTTCCCCTATTTCGAAAAAGCGGTAGTTTCCCCCCAAATCTAGATTGATCCCTGACTGATGGTTGAAGGATTTAACATCACCTACAATGTATGCTTACATCTTAGTTTTATTTTTGGCATATTTAAACATCCAAATTAAATTGTTATATATGTGCAATGTAGTTGCAGGAATTGAGAATAAAGACAATAGGAAAAATTATCAGAAATGTGTTATACACTCATGCATAGTGTGATTTGCAAGAGACAGTATGATTTAGAATAACAGTTAATACAAGCAAACAAAATAACCTCAGGGTTTGTACTAGGTTTACCCCAAAGTGGGGTCCTTTTCAGATCTTAAATGCACTTGCAGTGAAAAAGTGGGATCCCATTTTCTACACTTAAAAAGGATATGGGGACAGCATAAACACAAACACTGAATCTTTAATTTGACTATGATAGAGATGTGCATTTACTTTGTAAATGTATTTTCTAAAATTGTGACTATAAGATGATTTATGAACAGTAATTAATCTGAATAATGTTGTATTATAAATGTACTGGTATAACAATTAATCAACAGTTTTATTCTAAATTGACATAATTTAGTTTATCATACTTCAACTATAATTTGTCTGTTAGGGTCTGTAATTTTCCAAATAAATCATGATATTTGCATATTATTGGCAATAGTGCAAGCTTATTTGAGCAAAAAAATCAAATAATATTTTTTTATGAAGATTAAGGTACATGTACTTCCCCAAACATTTAATTGGTAACACCTTTCAGGGTAAAAGAGACGAATTTTAATACCTATACGATTACTACTTTATGGTAAGAAAAAATTAATACCGAAACAAGGACACTACAGGTCAAATGTTTGTATCGTGAACTGTCTAATATCGTCAACATGCATGTACAGTATTCATAAATCCAAACATTGATGTGATCTGTTAAATGGATTTTATTGATTTTTTAGGAAAAACTGAAATGTATTCTAGCTTTATCAGTTTTTCTAGTGCATATATACAGTTAGACTGAGTTCACTGCTGTAATATTTTGCAGATATTTCTTTCTGGTCAAATGATCTAGTTAGATTATCAAATTATGTTAAAAAGTAGAGAAGGTGACCATACCTGTCAACCCTCCCGGACTCTCCAGGAGTCTCCCGGAATTTCTAAACACAAATGTTGTTTTTTTTTCATGTTAAAAACCTTTGATGTTAAAGACACAACATTTTAATTTATAGGATATAAATTCATTAAATATTGAAATGTTTCCATCCCATGTTATTTTCCAAAAATAAACAAGGTTTATGCTAAAACATTACAAGTAATAAATGATATAGCGACGCGTAGCGCCTCAGTTGGACTGTTGAAAATTTCACTTTCTCCCGCATTGCATTTCCTGAAAGTTGACAGGTATGGGTGACATTTTGCCTGCGTCTGCTTCTTAGGGGTAGGCGCCTGTATTATTTTTTTCACGCCAGAAGCAGACGCATGACACTAAAGCATTAAATATTGGGTAACCAAATGGCTATTTCCAAACTGTTATACATTACCTTGTGTCTGTTCCGTCGCCATTGGATATGGTGAGTTTACAGCAACAGGTGACAGCGGTTTGTTTTCATGGTTCTGCTTCACTGAAAACGGGCACCTGCTGAAGAGCTCCAAAGCAGGGGAGGCAACAAAAATTAGTATTATCGGGGGTATAATAGTTTTTATTTTCATAAAATTTGTATAGAAACTCATTATTGTTACATGAAATAGTAATAAATGGTCTTCCTCATAATAGGAGTATTGACGTAAAATGCGTCGTTTAAAAGGTTTTTAATGTATTTTTTGTCACACATCAGCAACCGGAACCGGAAATACGTTTATAAAACAACATGGAGGTGATGAAACAGTTTGCAGGCTTGATCCAACAATATTTTAGGTTGATATTCTCATTTTCATGTCATGATACACATTCATAATGACACATTTTATACTCAAACACATTAATATTGTTTCTATGTAATTATTGTTTGCAAATACTGTTGATATCAAAATAATATGACGTGTTCAATATGCCTAAGACAAACCAGCACCACGTTTTTTTGTAAAAATGATTTAGGATCCGATATTTTAATTTTGTTTAGCCTTCAAATAATTTTGCTTATTTACAATCATTGTTGCGTATGGAAACTGGTCATACAGTTGTGTAACTTATTTTGATGTGCATATAGTTATTTTTTTCCAGTTTGTGCAGCACGGAACAATCACCAAATCTCATCAGCTCATGATATTGGAAAATATTCTGCCCGATCGGCCATTGGCTAATACAAATGAATAGTTGGTTTTTCGTTGTAAAATAGTGTATAGAGAGATATGGGCTGTTTTTCGATTATACGGTTTGACTGGTTGGACCTCTTGTGTACCTGTGTGTCTCATTGGAGTACACATGTTCTCACTAGTAACAATATCGATTTTGTTGATAATTTTGAAGGTCTCCACCATATCGGCCCTCAGTCTTCTATATTCAAGTGTTGGGATACCCAGGGTCTTCAATCGGTCCGGATAGGAGAGATCTTTGAGGTTTACTAGTCTTTTTGTGCCTCTTCGTTGGACGTTTTCGATGGTTTTTATATCTTTTTTAATCCAGGGAGACCAAACGACAGAACAGTATTCCAAATGAGGTCTAACCAGAGTCTTATACAGTGTTTTAAAAGTTTGGTTGTCTAGATAAGTGAAAGTTCTAAAAATGATACCCATGATTTGGTTTCCCTTTGTTGAAGATTTATTCACTTGATTTGTAAACTTCAGGGTATTATCTATTGTGACTCCCAGATCTTTTTCACTGTTGGTTTTCCCAAGTCGTATTCTGCTTGTCGCACCTGTACATTATGGTCTTGTTATTGTCTGGTAATGGGGTATATCTTACACTACTTTTCCCTTATGCTTGACATTTTCTTTTCATTTAAGTTTCATTATAACAGTGGTCCAGTATTCATAATCCGGATGTTGCCTGGCAATTATTTGGTCTGTAGATCTTCACAGGTAACTGTATTGGTGTGTATTTCTTGTTTACTATTTGGTTATCATCCGGCGATTAGTTTTAGGTAACACAAGTTCCAACTTTACTCTGGGATGTCATTGACTTTAATATCTTGAAATAGTATGGGCGCACCCGAGTACACTTCCTTGAGGTAAACCGCTGCTTTTTGACTTTTTTGGTTTTTTAGGAGCTTGTTCCATTTATTAATTAACCTCTTTGTTTTTGTAGTCACTGACAGAAATGTTGAACTCCATGACAGAATTTTGCCTCCAATTCCATAGGATTTTAATTTGTATATGAGGAGTCTATGGGACACTTTGTCAAAGGCTTTACTAAAATCCAAATAAATAACATCGACGTTGTTGTTGTTGTCAAGGGCCTGTGTCCAGTGTTCTAATACCTCCAGGAGCTGTGTCGTGCAAGACTTGCCTGGCGTAAATCCATGTTGTTCTGGTGACAGTAAATTGTTGATCTTTAGGTGGTCCATGATATTGTCACGTATTATCCTCTGCAAGATTTTACAGGGTACAGATGACAGACTAATAGGACGATAGTTATTTGGATCCTTTGTTGATCCTTTCTTGTGTATTGGGCAAACATTTGCTGTGGTCCATTGTTTTGGCACTACACTTTCTTCAATTGATTTTTTGAAAAGTGAGGTTAAAGGCTTTACTATGATGTCCTTTGTTTCTAGTAGAAGTTTCGGGTGAATTCCGTCCGGACCAGGTGATTTATTTGGTTTTTGCTTAGATAGTGCCTTTAGTACTATTTCCTCCGTGATTTCTAAATCTATCAGTGGACTCGTTATATTCCTCCTGGGTAACGGGGGTAAATTGGTATTCCCGTCTTCCACAAATACACTGACAAAAAAATCGTTCATAACTTCGGCTGTTTCTTTATCTGTTTTGTTAGGTCTCCATTTGGATAATTGACTCTGGTGATGGTAGATTTTGTCTTAGTTTTTGATCTGACATAGTTCCAGAAGAGTTTTGGGCTATCCTTTATGTTTTCAGCTATGGATTTTTCGTAAGATCTTTGTGATAATCGCAACAGTCTTGTGGCTTTGTTCCTGGCGATTTTGTATGATTGATAGTTGTTTTCTGTTTTGCAGTGGAGATACTTTGTCCATTCTTGGTGTTTCTTCTTTACAGCAGATATTGCATCTTTATTGATATATGGTTTGCGGATATCATTGGATCGCCTCTTGTATAATGGTACATGTTTTTCAATACTGGTAGATAAAATATTCATAAGGTGTGTCCAATTTTCATTCGCATCCATATTTGTAGTATCTTCTGATGCGTGTTCAGCCAACTCTTTGTTAATAGATACGTAATTACCTTTAAGAAAGTTGCGTTTATCGATGTTTTGTTCCAGGATTTCAGCATAGCATAAAATGTCAAATTCTAACATTAGGTGATCACTTTTGCCTAGACCTGGATTGAACTTGATGTTTGTAATCATTCCTTCTTCATTTGTTAGGATGAGGTCGAGTAAAGATGGAATCTGGTTCTCCCTAATTCTTGTCGGTCTTTTGACATGTTGGGTGTAAAAGCAGTCCCTTGTTACCTCCAACAACCTCGTGGCGATATGTGCATCACCTACAGAGGTTGTGTTGGTATTCCAGTCGATTTCTTTACAGTTGAAATCACCCACCAGTAATATGTGAGAGAAGTTACCATTAGAGATGCTTTCCAGTAGATTTACTAGCTTTATTGTTGTTATCTTCATTACTGCTAGGGCTTCTATAAATACAACATATGGCTAAATTATCTCCTCTTCTTAGGTTTATTCTACAAATAACATATTCGTCGAAGGTGGTATTAATGTCTACTGCGTCATGGGTAATAGATGATCTAATATAAATGGCCACACCTCTCTTGTTTGAAGATTTTCCAAAATGAACACTGTAGTTATCGATAGAATATGACTGGTTGTTGACGACATCAAGGGAATATTTTGGATATATTTCCGTTACACATATTATGTCCGGGTTTTTTTTCTTTAATTGCTACTTCCAGTTCAGTTTTCTTTGATAGTGTTAACGTGTCCACATTACTGTATAAAAACTTTAAGGTTTGCCAATCCTTGGTAGCGGTTAAAATGGGTAAAATCTGTTTCCTATGCCCTCTCTACTGTTGGTGATGTTGGTTCATCATCTGTGACCTCAGTTACTGTAGTGTTTCCTGTTGTGTCCCCGAAGGTTGATGTTTCCATATATGGGAAGGTTACGTCATCTCTATGATCTAGTAGTGTCTCTTGCGAGTATAGATCATCTGACATTGAGGTATCATGGTTAGAGAGACTTGTCGCCATAGTTGGATCTATAGGGCTGATGGATATAGTGTCTAAGGATTCTTTGGTAATAACTCCTTTAGGGAGATGAGGTATATTTGGAAGTGTAGTCCTGGGCCCCTTTGTTGTGTTGCTTGACTGTAGGTTTAGTTTTTCTCTACCTTGAGTGCCTTTAGATTGACGTCTCGGTGTAAACAGTTCTATATCTTTTGGTATTGTTTCAGCACTATTAGAGGGAGGGTGTTTAGGTGCTCCTATTTCTTCTCTCTTTTTCTTTCTTTCTTCTCGCTGTGTTTTAGTTTGGTCACTTTTCAGGATAACCTTTTTCAAACGAGTCGGAGCCTTGTCCGATATATGTCGAGCATTTTCAAGGAGTGCCTTCTTCTCTGACTTTTCTATCATTACTATAAGAAGAGGTCGGGTCTTGGCAGAATTGTACTTTCCCATTCTGAATTGAGTGGTAAGTTTGATGTTTTTACCGATTAGGCTTTGTGTCAGATTGGTTTTCGTCCATATATCCTTCTGGTCATTGTTCTTGGTTTAACCTGTCCATGTTCTTGTTCTGGTCTCAGTCTTTCACAGTTTCTTTGGGACATTGATCCTTACGGTCTATTTTCAAGTTTATCCACCAAACGAGACTCAATTTTGTTGAAACGGTGATTGTTATTGGTATTGTCACAGAGTTTCCTTAGGTCTGAACCCATCCTATCAATGTTGGTTGTAACCTGGGCACATGTTGAGCACGTCCAAAGGAAATTTTCAAGTTCACCATTTACTATACAAACTGTACATATTATCTGAGATACCCGAACAAACGCTGACAAAAATACTGTTCACATAGATAACAGCGAAGAGCTTTTGAGTTGGTATCAAGCCTTGAATCAACAGCGCCCCACATATTTCATTCTCAGAGCCTTGTTCGTGCCCTTTTGGGATTTTGTTTATCTGTTTTTTGTGTCCACCGGTCTCACTGGATAAAAGCTGATTGTTTGTCCGTCATGTTTGTGAATGTAAATGTATTTATTATTAACTGTATTTGACTAGCAGAGTGAACGAGTTAATCCTCACCAACTCATGTTTTAGGCTATTTATATAGATATTGACAAACAGGTACTGTTTGTTGGACTGATGAGAGAGACAAAAAACCACAAATATGTTGATCAGGTTGTCGAATATTACAGATTTAAATAAAGTAGTAATTAGTAATTAGCACTTGATTGTGGCAGGTCGAAACCTACCTACACTTCATGTGTAATGGTCTCCAAAAACATTGGACATTAACTATGGTTTACTGATAGTACAAAAAATCCATACAGAGATCTGGTCACAGTAAGGGGGTGGCAGGTAACCCCACCTACAACAGATACTGATACAGCACAGTCCTAGTATGTATAAATTTGTGTATACTTGTAAAATATTTATGTAAACTATAAACAAGCAAATACAAAGAATACAAAATAATAGGTCGTAATCAGTGAGTGGCGGGTATTTCCCACCTACTTAGTGGAACATGTACATTTATTAAACTCATTTTGGGTGTCACACCATGTTTACAGATTAGTATGTCAAAATATTCCTTATGCAAGAGTAAACGATTATCAATGTGCTATTTATGTAGTACACTCATTTACCTTATTATTTTAATAGAGAGGAATAGAAAGTGAACTTAAGGTATCCAAGTCAGTTATATATATACAACAAGCAGGGAGTAACGTGGTGACAGGTAAACCCACCTACACACGAATAATATACAATATATAGATGTATATAGAGTTAAATAAGGTCACAATACTTTATCTCGATTTATCTAAAGCATGGTACATAGTTAGACATATAGAGTAATGACTGGTTAGTTTGACAAATAATGCACTCACAAAAGTATTAATTTCAGTTTTCAATATAATATAATATAAATGCAATATAATGGTGGCGGGTATTACCCACCTACTCAAAACTTTCCAGTTATGGATTGCAGTGTGTACAGAAAAACAAAACTACTGTCCATCAAACTCCTATCAGTGGACGTTAGTTAAAAGTCACAGTCCTCCTCCGAGCTCACACCAAGAACAAAGTACATCTTCTGGCTTTGTAGGTATTATACATGTGACGGATTGCTCATTGAGCTTGTCTTGTTTGATATTAAGAGCGTGACACATAATCTTGTTGGTCCAAACAGTCGCCAACTTCACGCCCGGGTGAACACCATTCTCGCAGGAGTTTTATATTTATCGAGTACCTGTCGTCAGCATCATATAATTCTTGTTCTTCGTCAAACAATGTTTTAAAATTCATTATTCTAATGATAAATTTAATATATTCTTGTGTAAATTTTATCTTATATTCATATCGTTTGAGAAAATCAACTCAGAATCGAAGCCCATCTTCCTCGCACAGGTGCTTGTTTTGTACCGATGACGTCATTATATTAGAAATTGTACCGGACCGCGATTTCCGTCGAAACTACTAGCAGATTTGTAGAGGCACATAGAAAACTTATTTCGGCATGTAATGAATTACAAATTTGTGTATTTTGTGTATTTTTGACCAGTGGTTTCTCGGACTTTCTTGGTATGTATGGTAAATAGATATTTTGCTTATTTTGTATTAGGATTTCGTCGAAGTTTACTGTGTAGTACACATGGTACTTATTACATGTACTAATGCTACGAGAAAAAATAATGTTAGAACGAATTTCTTTCAATATAATTAGTCACACATAAAATTGACATTATCAACCACAAAATCCGTGAAATACAAGTATTATTTCTTGCTACTTGTTGCATAATTCGAGATACAATGTCGAATCTTCGCTCCGGCGATTACGCCGTCTGACACACGACGTCAACAATTTGAAAATGCTCGGAATTAAGTTGGCATGAATTTTTAACTCATTGAAAGAGAAAAAAGACGATACCATATGAATTTTTTCTCAGAACAAAAGTTGTCGGCTATTATCTGTAGTTTTACAGGATGTAAACAGTATCCCGATAGCTCAAACAAATAAGGGAGATATTGCGATTTTTCTAACACCGACACGGGAAAATGCGTAGAAATGCGTAGTTGGGAGTTAAGGGGTTAAAGGCCCATTACCTTTCCGGAGCAAAATATAAAGGTTCTTAAAAAACATTAATAACATCAGAAATATGCATACCGATGACCTAAAATAAGGTTACGACACCAAACATATGCAAGATTTCCTGCGTAATATATGAAAACAGTGGAGAGTAAATTCTCGCTGTTTTGCCGTCTGGCGCAGTGATAGTCAACTACCGCGCGGTATTTAGGACGACGGCGGGAACATAATACGACCCGCGTTATGAAAATAAACATTGTATTTTATTTTATAAACAAAATCGTTCAGAAGGTGATGAATATGTAGTATTAACGGTAAGTTAATAATTTTTGCGACTCTACAAAATTATCGATCTTTTTACATTCCTATTTTAAAAATTAAAAGCCGTTTCGGAAAAGGTAGTGTGCCTTTAAAAATAGTTCCTTTACTTCCGGTTAATTATATATGGGAGTTGTTTATTTTTTTCATCCGAAACGAAAGTTGAAATGTTCAATAACATAATCACTTTATCTATTTTAACATAAAAAGAATATCTGACTGTTATATCAGTAGGCGAAGCACTCTATAGTTATACAGGTTACTGCACTTTCAGAAAATTAAAATGAGTGTCTGTGAACAATAAAAATTAGCGACAGTAGAACATGGGTGATACGAGTGCATCGTTTTGAGAGGCGTATGCTTACAGAGATCAATCAATAATTTTCAAAGTTGTATTATCATTTATAGTTCATATTTGATAAATATAGCACAATTAATTTTTACACTGAAAGACACATCCACACCGGGACTTGGTTAGTAGCACTGAGAATCAGAGACATAGATGAATTTAAATTATCTACATTTTTGTATATGTCTCTGACTGAATGAAAATTCATGTCTTTAGACAACTACATCAAAACGCATGGAAGAATGATCGTAAGTTCAGTCTAAAATTAAGATCACAAGGTTCCGATTTTCTCAAGCTCTAAAGGTCTTTTCCGCATTTAAGTCATTGTATTTGTAACCACATATACATGTAGTACTGATGGTGATTGATAGAAACAAAGGGGGAAATAACTCTGATAGATTAGAATGTTATAACTAACTCAAGGTCAAATGTAATACATGTTAACTAGAATTTTAAGTCAATATCAGCCCCTTACCCCGAGTATCTCAGACTATGACACAAACAAATGTTCCATCATTTTGGCTTCCATGGTATTACGATATTGAAACATGCGATGTTACATTACAAATGATCAAAATGATCAAGTTACTAATAAGAATTGGTCATTTTATAAACATTTGTATATATAAAGACCTGGTTAACCATGCAACACAATATTTTAGACACACACATGTTTCCCAAAACATTCCATTGAAATCGATCCAGTAGTTTTTAGGTAGAAATGCCACGGACAAATAATTTTTCTACGGGTACGGGACAGACAGGCATTTGATCTCATAGAAATATCTTTGACACATGTTTAATTTGAAGATGATTTATTAATCGAATAAAAGTCTAATTATCAAAAGTAAAATTGTTTTTTAATACGAGTAAATATAAAAATTGATTAGCACACACTAAGTAAATAGGACACCCTTGCGTTATATTATAATCCTAAAACAGGTGTACAGTGTTGTTTGACAACGTTATGCACCTGATTGTTGGCTACTTCTGGATAATAATCTAAAAATACATTGAGTTACGCACATTTTCTGGAAAATGTATGTTTTCAGAAAACTATTTGTGTATTCGATATAAATATTATCACGCTCTTTAACGTTGAATTACTATAATCAAATTACGTTCCATGCCCGGTAGTGTCTTATTTAACTTCTGTCTCTTCAAATCACTGATAGTAGATACACCTATCTAAAAATTATACAACTACAAATCCCGATTACTCGTTTTTTCCCCACGATTTGATTCTAGCTTTGTCAAGACTGCGACCTTAGGATCCCTTGAATGTCGTTCATTTGTCGATACACAGGGACCTGGCACAAATTTCGTAACCAACAGTGTATCCATATGATATATTATAGTATCTTTTGGTTCGAAATTCGTACCAGTTCCCTGTGGTCGACACATTTCAAAACATAAAGCGTACAAATACATATTCGGATATTGTTTGTAATAGTAACCTTTCGATGGATCATTTCAAAAACTAACTTGCCAAACAAACAAATAAAATTAAAATTTGAAATAATATGTATACAAATACAATGGTGTTTTCATTTACCAATTGTCGTGGGGGATAAAGGAAATTCTCTTTTAGTCTTAGTTTTATAGTACAATTTGTTTTCTGGCAACTGCATTTAATGTCATGAGTGGTGCCCCTTGTCTTAGTGTAAACTTTCTTTAATTTGATACATGCATATTATTATACAACAAAATATAAAATCAATTGGAAATAGGAACAAGTATCACAGACACTTAAACCTATCACTCCCTGTCTAAACACAATAACAATGCTCATCAAATAAAAACTCATGCATCAATCCTAAAATGAGAATACCAATGATATGTGTAAATGCAAGGAAATCATTGAATATATATATATACTCTGACCATTTTTCACATCATGACCGATCGCGATCGGAGAGGACCGCAGAGAGGAAGTTGTTCTCTCACGGCTACGAATTGGACACACACATATTTTACACCGATTCCCATCAATTGAGAGGGGAGGGTCCCTCCTACATGCCATGCATGTGATTATCCTCTCACAGTGGAGGTTTTTTATTGCATTGTATTGATTTTAAACACATTACGAGATAAGTACTAAGATGTCTCCGACATGTACACTTTGTTCCCATGCCGTGAAACATAATCGTTCATTTTCAATTATCTCAAAGAGATCGGCATTTTTAACAAAATTTGAACGTTTTCTCATCTCATCTTATATTCATATCAACGCAACACTCATCGTTTCGTCAACATTGTGCATGAGTTTTCTCATGTGATTTAGCTAAAACTATTTTATCCTATGTAACTTTTTCTATTAAATCAACATTTACAATTTTTTGTTTTGGTTTTTCCTGATCTTTTAGATACACAGTCCTTATTTATATCCGAATACGAATGCCTGCCTTGTAGTTTGGCCCTAAATGACCATAGTTGTCGAACAAATTATGGCAAACAAAGATCGCGATACACGCGTATACCGTAAGTACCACAAGCTAAACGAACCTATTTTTTTTCCTCTTTGTAAATGCTATTCCTATTCGTTTTCTTTTTTTTTTCTTTTTGCTTCTGATATTTGTTTGAAAGTCCGCTGATTTTTTAGAGAAAAATAGACTAATCTAGGCAAAATTGGCAAAAATACATTTTCAGATATTTTTAGTTTCAATGACATACGTATGTTTCTTCTTCAAAACTCTTAGCCTATGTGCATAAATTTTCGATCTAGAAACCTAAATGTTTAACTTAAATCTCTTGCATAAACTGTAACTAATTTCATTATCCATGTGTGCTAGCCTGGGTCTTTCTGCTATATTAATTTGAATTGTCTTTTATAACGTTTTATATTTTTTTTTAATCTATTTTTGTGTCGCTTTTTGAAAAACCAATCTGCTATTGCTTCTAATAATCTCAGTGTGGAATCGTTTACACGGAATTATAAAGAGAAACCGAAAGCTTGTCAGTGCCCTGTAACGCGGTACATGTACCAGTGTTATACATGTATATAAATGTGCACTCGGTCTCGTGTTGTGTTACGTGCACAGGTAATTTAAACGACGGTAATGCGTTTTTCCTGATTTTAATACTGAACCGGTGAACAGTAGCTAAAATGGTTTATACAAAACATGGGGAGCAAATGTTCTTAATTAATACTGGACATTTTTGGGAGTTATACAAACCCAGTTGTCGAGGGACGCAAGTCCATTGTCATTATCTTAGTATACATTTTCAATCTGTACTATGGTGCATATTACCCAATAATACACACAATTCATGGTGTATTGGTTGTATATTGGGAACTGCTGTGTTTGGTTGGTTGGTTTTATCATTTAAATAGGTGACAACTCCTCTACTTTAGACTATACAAGTACCACATGCTCGCCATGTATAACGATGCTCCACCACAGACCAATGGTATTGTTCTCTATCGAAAAAGAAGCAGAAGAAATTAGTGTTTTTTTCTGTCACAAAAGGTACTTTAATTTACACCATCACACAGCATTTGAAAATTTTATATGTAATTTTGTGTTAATTTAACACGGTTACACGGTTTAAATATCAGTTATTGTTCAAATTGATTGGTATTCTATATTAATGTAACTATTTACAATATAAACACTACTTGACGTAAGCCTACACGTATTTTCATTAATGTTGATCTGAGGATAAAACTGATGGGGAAGTACTATATATTCCGGCTTCCTTTAATACATACAAAGGTTACTGTCACTAATGTAATGTCCACCCCTGGACTATCTCATAGTAAAACCGGAGGCAGTTCAGGTAAAAAAACACCTGACCAATCATAGGCCTGCTCAGAGACTTCCTTTGGAGGATTACAGAGAGAGAGAGGTGATCCCAACATCAAGTAACAGACAATCACAGTCTACAATTGTAAATTTCTTTGGGTGTAAATCAAAGGGACCAATTTACCTTGTGTCTTTTAGTCTGTTGCCTTCAGGCTTTACTATGAGACAGTCTAGGGTATAATGTACAGTGTTAGTAAACCCCTGGAGGATCGAGGGTGATATCCCGGAAGGACACGAAGGTACTCCAGGAAAGTTGTTATGTAGCTGTCATTATAAACCATCAGGCTGGGTATCGAGGGTACCATTTACCACCCATAAATCGGAAACGTGTCTGATGTTAATAGTCTTTTACAAAAAATCAGAAAAACTTGATTCACCATAAAACACAAGGACGATTATATATATCATCATTAGTAACGAGGCCCTGTGTGTAATGTATGTAAATAGACGTGACCTATCTTATATATATCATCATTAGTAACGAGGCCCTGTGTTCGGAGCAGGTGAACTAAAAAAAGGATCTTTTTCACTATTTGATATGTAACTTCCCATGGGGCTATATAGTTGTGCATATTGCAATTTGGGAAGGATCGTCAACAAGATGGTCGACAGGCAGCCATTTTGGATTTTGATAGGTAAAGTTTGTCACCGGTATTTTGTCAGAAAGTACCGAAGGGATCTTTTTTTTTCAAATTCCATATGTAGGTTCCCCTAGAGCCCTATTTGTGCATATTTCATTTGGGACCAATCAGGTTACAAGATGACAATCCTCGATACTCCATGGGTTCCGATCACACACGATCTCCACACCCCTGGACTATATCATAGTAAAACTGGAGAAAGCTGAACAGAACAGGTAATTTAGTCCTTTGTTGTAAATCAAAAGAGCCGTACAAACGGTACACTGTGGTTGGTTGTGTGGCTTTGAAGTAGATCTCTCTGTAGTCTTCAAAGGAACTTTTACAGGCCTGTGATTGGTTCAGATTTGTTCCCCCGAGCTGCCTTCAGTTTTACAATGAGATAGTCATGGGATGTAGAGATCGTAGTGATCGGATCCCCTGGAGTATCGAGGATGTAAAATGGCTGGAACCTAGTTGTGCATATTGCATTTTGGGACCGATCGGTCAATATAAATATGGCCGACCAGCCGCCATATCGGATTTTGATAGTGTAAGTTTGTTACCACTATTTCTCAAAAACTACTAAAGGGTCTGTCTCAAACGTCATATGTAGGTTCAACTAGGACCTTAGTTGTGCATATTGAATTGGGATCGGTCAACACGATGGCCGACAGGCTGACATCTTGGATTTTGATAGTTGAAGTGTGTTACCGCTATTTCTCAGAAAATACTGAATGTCGCATTCTCAAATTTCATATGTTAAGGGTTTTACATAGACCTTAAATTTGCATAATACATTTTTGGAGCGATTGACCAACAAAATGGCTGACTGACTGCCATTTTGGATTTTAAGAAAATATCTCCTTCCAATTGTCATGTACACATATCATTCTTTGGTGGCCGCCTAGCTGCAATATTGTAGCTCAAAAGACTTTTTGACAGAAAACGGTGTCGTCTTTAGAGCTACAATTGGTGCCTATTACTGCTAATGGAGCAAAGTAATAATTATGCAAACCATTATAAAACGTTTGTTTGCATTTTTATTGTACTTGTTTGATATCGCTTACCTTCTAGGCAATAAAACTGAACCCCATGAAATATGAAATTCTCATCGAGGCATTATTTTTTTTTACATAATACATATGAAGGTCTTTCTGAAGGGAATTTATACGGCAAGTCCACAAATTGTGAATTTGACGTCTTGTGAGTGGTACGGTAGATATTAAGAATGGTAGTAATGATTGTTTTGGACAAAAAACATATGTAAATGCATGTATACGCATAAAATAATTGGAAACCTACAAAAAAGTAAAGAAAACGATGCCCGAGTGATTTTCGGAGGCAGTGCTCCACTACGACACATAGGGACCAATTCGTACCCGGCCGAAAGGTATAGTAGGCCGGGTACGTATATTCGTTCTAGTGGCCGCCAAGATCCCTCTCGGATCTCTTGTTTATTCATTCATGGCTTTATTCCTCCTAACTTTGAAGAGTAACAATGAATATATTATATTAAATAAACAGAAAAACGAACAGAAACTTAAAAAGTAATTAAGGAGAAAAAATTGGTACAATGCAAAACAATCCAAATGAAATAAGAAAAGTATAGTTTTAAACTATGACAAAAAATACCAAAGAGGGTATCAGGCATTGAATGAGACATACTGTTTCTAGTTAAACTTTAGCCGTGAAACCTTTTCGGAATACATACAGCAGTCTTTAACAAATGAAAGAAGGCAACGGTCCTCATCAACAAGAATATCTTTCAATGAAGCTGGTGAACTGGCCTTGAGAAGTTGGTAGAAAAAGGTGAAGACATGTACTGGGTAGTCCTTGATTATTTGGTGTAGAAATGGTCACGGAGAGATAGCAGTGCATGACTACGACAGTCTAGTAAAGGGTTATTATTTATTCAAATCTCTTTTCTGGAAAAAAACACACCACATGACTGTAAGGTATATTCATCAGTACATCCACCAAACACAGAAAATGTATGACAACGTCCATTTTCATTGAAAATGCGCCACTGCATCATATACATAATCATTAGACTGGACACAAGAGAGTTCGCAATTAGGTGGAATGCACCATAGCCTAGCAACCTATCAAAATATGGATAACATTTAGATAAGTACCATATCGGCGAAGGACGCATATCACACTGGATACGCGTTGTTGCCTGCCAGTTATAATACTTAAAGTCCAAGAAATGATTTCTGCACTTATTCTATACGAGTACATTTTACTTACAAGTCTTTTATGTGGCATATTATCTAACAATTCGGTCCATTTATCTAAGACTTGGAGAAGCTGTAAGCTAGTTGATCTGTTACCAATCCATACTGTTTCTTTGATAATAAAGAGTAAACCATGGTATGTTTAACAAAGTGAGATCTTATAGCAGTTTCTAAAACTTCACACACGATAGACGTTAGACTGACCGGTCTGTCACACTTATCTCCCATTTTAAATATTCTAGCCTATTTGACCCGCGTAACATTTGAACAAAGTGTGCAGACATGCATCCTAGAATACTATAGGCCCAATATCAGGTCTCTTGGCCACTTGTAGTTATTGACAAAAAGACATTAAAGATTCGAGCCTTTTCTTGACATTAGAGATGTTCAGTTCATTTATCTTGCTAAACCTTCATTCCAGCATGCTACAGGTCCCATATCAGTACCTTGGCCTTTTGGTAATTGAGAAGAAGTTGTTTAAACGGAAAGTTACTGCCAGTAATTCGTAGTACACAGTACACGACAGACGAAGCTGTCATAGGGTCAGATGACCTAAACGTATGATTTTTAATTTCTTAATCACACATAGGAAACAGAACGAGACACAGAAAAAACAACAACATTTTTTTATGGAAAAATATTTAATTTGAAATACATATTTAATAGTTTGATGTACAAGTATATATTTATCACATATTTGTTTGAGATCTAAGACACAAAATTACATGGAATGCATAGAATTACGACCAAACCTTGCAACACAAACACTGTTTTGTCTCCTACAAAGGACATTGGTCACCAGTTAGATAACAATCATAAACAGAAATATAAATACGGGCCATGTCCTGTATCCGTCAACAATCATACATGGAGTCTGTATCCCTGATGATTTACACCACATGGTCACTCTGCTGGACAATGACCGTACCCCTGGACATCAGATCCTCCACTCCACCATTCTTACACTATTGACCAGCAGATTTACACCACATGTAATGTGGACACATGCCCTGCTATACCTGTATCATTAAATGACAAATCCAACAATGTTACATTAACGACAATGAGAACTGCTGACAATCATTTGGCTATATATACAAAGACCTTTACAATGACGTAGGAATGATCCAGGAAGAACGAATGACATTTTAGAAACATTTACTACGAGCAGCATGCTTGTTAGGATAAAAGAGAAATTTAAATAGGTCAATGGTTCATTATTTACCATCAATTGACTTTAATCAATGAAATGTTCAATTAATCTGTTTCTTAAAAAGTCTTTGATGCAGTTGCATATAAGCAGATCAATATTTTTACTTAAAACTGTCCAAAAAAAACATCATGTGTTTGATGATCATCATAATCATTACAAGCAATCATCTATAGCATAATGAGATAAAAACAGTTTAAAACTGGTAAATTAATAATCCGAAATAAAAGGCCAAAATAAATTCAAAGTAAAATCAAAAAATATTTCTATTGAATATATATTCAGCCACTATAGGGCCTTCTTCAGTCCAAAAAATCATCAATAGTGAATTGAATTACAAATGGACAATTTTCTAATATGTCAAAATATCAAATGGATGGTCACTTACCACACATATTCTCGCCTATTTTGACATGGAGATATCCTTCTATACCAAAGTCAGGTCCCCAGGAATTTCTCACAATGTAGTAGGGTATATCACCTGTCAAGCATTGCAATAGATTACAATGGAAAAAGCAACAGGTCACCACCATTTCAACAATATATAAATCTTTGCAGGACTCCTAAACCTCAAACAACTTTTTTTAAATGTTTACACTACATCTTAGATACTTTTGTAAAGACCAACTGCATTACCTGCTTGGAGCATTGTGAGAATACAATGCTTTACTCATCTTCATAAATCATTATTTCCTTTTTGACATGGAGATATGGAGTTATATATATATAACTATAGAAATCAATTTGTCATTTTTAATAAAACAAAATATTCTGTAGCAGGATTTTAAAAACTCCCTTGACAGGAATCCAGACAGTCCCAAATAAAAATGAGTTGTGAACACTGGCCTTCTAAGTTACCTGTAAGGTTGTACCCGACAGTGACCACTGGCCTTCTAACTTACCTGTCAGGTCGTACCCGACAGTGACCACTGGCCTTCTAACTTACCTGTAAGGTTCTACCTGACAATGACGACTGGCCTTCTAACTTACCTGTAAGGTTCTACCTGACAATGACGACGGCCTACTAACTTATCTGTCAGGTGGTACCTGACCATGACGACTGGCCTTCTAACTTACCTGTAAGGTCGTACCCAACAATGACGACTGGCCTTATAACTTACCTGTAATGTAGTACCCGACAATGACGACTGGCCTTATAACTTACCTGTAAGGTGGTACCTGACCATGATGACTGGCCTTCTAACTTACCTGTAAGGTGTTACCTGACCATGACAACTGGCCCTCTAATTTACCTGTAAGGTCGTACCCAACAATGACGACTGCGTGGTTGATCGTGTAGCCACAGTGATGTTGAATAATGCCACCCTGATAATTGGCCCACAATGTGGCATCAACAGACACTGTTAGTGGCCCATTGGACAGCAGCATCAGCATGTCGTGTTCATTCTGAAGGTATCTGTGTGAGAACATAAACAAAACGAGTATAACTTTTTACATTGTATATTAAAAATATGATAATTTGGTCCATTATGGTTACACATATACTGATTATAACTGATCTCTCTGGAATTTATTAATATTGGTACATGTACCTATATGATGTTTTACACATTTAGCTTAGAATTTAATGTTACAATTTTATTTCTATAGGCATGGCATAGCTACCAGTGCTATGAGGTAAATAATTGTAACCTAGCTGCTATACTTACGAGTTGCAAGTGTAGTTCATGACCTTGACCCCTGTAGATGAGGTTGGCAGTAGTTTACAGTTCTCAGATGTGTCTGTTAGAGGATAGTCTTTATCTGTTACCACGGGAACATGACTCTGAAATGATAAGAAAAGAACAGGGGACATAACTCTATATCTGTGACCTGGGGAAACACTGATAAAGGTAATCAAGGGACATAACTCTATATCTGTGACCAGGGGAAACACTGATAAAGGTGATAAGGGGACATAACTCTATATCTGTGACCTGGGAAAACACTGCTAAAGGTAATAAGGGGACATAACTCTATATGTATGACCAGGGGAAACACTGAATTCAAGGTAATGAGGGGACATAACTCTATCCGTGACCAGGGGAAACACTGATAAATGTTTTAAGGTAGCAGTGTACAGTTAGACCGAATGGCCATGGGTGAGATTTTTATTAAGCAGAAAGTCCGTTTTATTATATGCATGAAAAATTAAAAAATGTATATGTGCTAAAATTGGTGAATTCAATCTAGAGACTTATATGCAGGCTTCATATTTGCATAAAGAAATTCAACAAAATGGGTTCGAGATTAATGGTTTAGGGGGTATCCGAATGTGCGTCTAAGACGGAAAAACTCAATTCTGTAGCAGCAGAAATTGATAGCCACGGTACGAGGTAAGATTGCTCAAAAGTTTAATAATATACCTATGTCGAAATAGGCTATCACGACAGTGATGCTTGGTTTTAAAGTGTATTCAAGAAAAAATATTCTTGTAGAGGGGGTGTAATTTTGGGTTGAAAATGCCAATTTTTTTGCAATTTTTCAAAGAAAAAAATTTGGTTACCATGGTTTTTACAGGCTCACAAAACAACAAAATGCAGACCTCTCCAAAAATGAACTCTGCATGACAATTGCAAATGTTGTGTAGATTAAAAATATATATACTTTTATATAGGTGTTGTTTAAGGTTAAAAAACTTTGTGTACATGATTAAAGCCTGCACATCATTTTGCTGAATTTTTCAAATCTACTGTACACTGCTACCTAAGGGGACATAACTCTATATCTGTCACCTGGGGAAGCAATAATAAAGGTAATAAGGGGACATAACTCTATATCTGTGACCTGGGGAAACACTGATAAAGGTAATCAAGGGACATAACTCTATATCAGCGACCAGGGAAAACACTGATAAAGGTAATGAGGGGACATAACTCTATCAGTGACCGGGGGAACATTGATAAAGATGATAAGGGGACATAACTCTATATATATGACCAGGGGAAACACTGATAAAGGTAATGAGGGGACATAACTCTATAAATATGACCAGGGGCAACACTGATAAAGATAATGAGGGGACATAACTCTATCAGTGACCAGGGGAAAAACTGATAAATGTTATAAGGGGACATAACTCTATATCTGTGACCTGGGGGAACACTGATAAAGGTAATCAAGAGACATAACTCTATATCAGTGATAAAGGTAATGAGGGAACATAACTCTATATAAGTGACCAGGGGAAACACTGATAAAGGTAATGGGTACATAATAACATAACTCTATATGTGTGACCAGGGAAAACACTGATAAAGGTAATGAGGGGACATAACTCTATATATGTGACCAGGGGAAACACTGATAAAGGTGATAAGGGGACATAACTCTATATCTGTGACCTGGGAAAACACTGCTCAAGGTAATAAGGGGACATAACTCTATTTATCCTGCAACTGTCCCACATACTGACCGATAACTACTGGCGGATAAACTTGTGCTTTATCCGTCAATACGATATGCTTTATCCGTCAATACGATCACGTGAATTTGTTCCATATCTGACGGCACTTTTTCTAACTTGACCCAGAACTTGAACCTTCCGGTGAATGAAACGTCATTCAGTCCCGCTAAAAACGTGACGTAACATTCACCGAAATGACGTCATTTTTACGATATCGAAAATCTCATATGGCGGTGCCGTCTTTTTTCTTGGCTCATGACAAAGGTATGTATTGTTAAGTAATTCTTTAATGGGTATTTATTGTTATTTGAGTATTTTCATTTCCTTTCAGTGATATATCACACTGAATAGAATTACGGTGACTGTTTGTGAATGCGCTTATTTATTTCCAACGGCAGTAAAAAGGAGTGCACTCTCATTTGGTTAAGTGAATGAATCTTTACCCCCGCATCAAAGAATCGTCTCGCTTCAAGCGAAACAAAGTAAGGAACTGTCAATTTGCTTTCGTTTTGAATGCCATAATGGTTGCAGGATAAACAGAATACACGGTTAGTACCTTACAATACAAGGTTTATTTCGGTGCTCGACATGGAAAGCCGAGATGACTCAGCAAAGCCTCTTCATCTCGGCTTTCCTAAGTCTCGCACCAAAATAAACCTTGTATTGTAAGATACTAACCGTGTATTCTCTATATATATGACCAGGGGAAACACTGATAAAGGTAATGAGGGGACATAACTCTATCAGTGACCAGGGGAAACACTGATAAATGTTATAAGGGGACATAACTCTATATCTGTGACCTGGGGAAACACTGCTATAGGTAATGAGGGGACATAACTCTATATCAGTGACCAGGAGAAACACTGTTAAGGTAATGAGGGGACATAACTCTATCAGTGACCAGGGGAACATTGATAAAGGTAATAAGGGGACATAACTCTATATCAGTGACCAGGGGAAACACTGATAAAGGTAATGAGGGGACATAACCCTATAAATAGACCCAGGGGAAACACTGATAAAGGTAATGAGGGGACATAACTCTATCAGTGACAGGGGAAACACTGATAAAGGTAATCAAGGGACATAACTCTATATCAGTGATAAAGGTAATGAAGGGACATAACTCTATATATGTGACCAGGGGAAACACTGATAAAGGTAATGGGTACATAACTCTATATCTGTGACCTGGGGGAACACTGATAAAGGTAATCAAGGGACATAACTCTATATCAGTGATAAAGTTAATGAGAATGTCTGTCTGTCTATATGTGACCAGGGGAAACACTGATAAAGGTAAAGGGTACATATTAACATACCGTATTTTCCCTAATGAGGGCGCCGGGCGCGGGTAAATGGCCTAGGGGGGCGCCGTTATTTGAGACCATTTTTAGATGTTTTTTTCTGAAACAGACTATAGTCATCTTGCTTTTAGTTTCGTATTTTTCTGAAACTTACTATAGCCAAATTACGTTTTGAAGTCAAGTAAGTATTGAAATTACATAATTATGAAGAAATGTTTGCACCAGAAGTATTAAACATTGGTTAAATATGTATGTTTCACGGAATTTTGGCATTTTATGCTAGCCTGTTTGTTTACCATGCGTACACAAAATGGCGGACGGTGCTTTCGATCGCTACTTTCGTTTTGTGGCAGATGGGAAATACCGACAAGAGCACAAAATTAAATGCTTAAAAATGATAACATGCCTGTTATTTAGTAACCTTTATCATAGACATACAGTAAGTATTCATAAAACCTGTATAGACATCGCTAAAATGTTGTTGCCAGTTAGTCTTCATCCATACACGTGTGTGGGGCATTCAAGTGACACGTTTTGTTTTGAACATGGAATTCTCGCTGTTTCTATGTGTAAACACTTGGCAAAGATGTATTAAGTTACCCAGTGCAATACATTTATAGCTGATCGGATATCTGTTAAGCATCAGATTGATGTGAAACAGTATTTTATTAGCGTCTGCAAAGACAAATCGTCACAATCTGGCACAAAAATTGTATGAAATTAGCTGATTTTTTTCAGCAAAAAACGTGGGGGCGCCCTTATTAGAGGAGGCGCTCTTAATAGGGAAAATACGGTAACTCTATATATATGACCAGGGAAAACACTGATAAAGGTAATGAGGGGACATAACTCTATATATGTGACCAGGGGAAACACTGATAAAGGTAATGGGTACATAATAACATAACTATATATATATGACCAGGGAAAAACACTGATAAAGGTAATGAGGGGACATAACTCTATATCAGTGACCAGGGAAATCAGTGATAAAGGTAATGAGGGGACATAACTCTATATGTGTGACCAGGGGAAACACTGATAAAGGTAATGAGGGTACATAACTCTATATCAGTGATAAAGGTAATGAGGGGACATAACTCTATATGTGCGACCAGGGGAAACACTGCTTAAGGTAATGAGGGGACATAACTCTATATCAGTGACCAGGGGAATCAGTGATAAAGGTAATAAGGGGACATAACTCTATATCAGTGACCAGGGGAGTCAATGATAAAGGTAATGAGGGGACATAACTCTATATATGTGACCATGGGAAACACTGCTTAAGGTAATAAGGGAACATAACTTTATCAGTGACCAGGGAAACACTGCTTAAGGTAATAAGGGGACATAACTCTATATCAGTGACCAGGGGAAACATACATAAAAGTGATAAGGGGACATAACTCTATCAGTGTCCAGAGGAAACACTGATAAGATAATAGGGGGAAACATCTTTAAATGTAATGACGTGACATAACACTATATCTGTGACCTGGGAAAACACTGTTAAAGGTTATAAGGGGACATAACTCTATATCTGTGACCAGGGGAAACACTGATAAAGGTAATCAAGGGACATAACTCTATATCAGTGACCATGGGAAACACTGATAAATGTAATGAGGGGACATAACTCTATCAGTGACCAGGGGAACACTGATAAATGTTATAAGGGGACATAACTCTATATCTGTGACCTGGGGAAACACTGATAAAGGTAATGAGGGGACATAACTCTATATCTGTGACAAGGGGAAACACTGATAAAGGTAATGAGGGGACATAACTCTATATCTGTGACTTGGGGAAACACTGCTAAAGGTAATTAGGGAACATAACTCTATCAGTGACCAGGGGAAACACTGATAAATGTTATAAGGGGACATAACTCTATCAGTGACCAGGGGAAACACTGCTAAAGGTTATAAGGGGACATAACTCTATATCTGTGACCTGGGGAAACACTGTTCAAGGTAATAAGGGGACATAACTCTATATCAGTGACCATGGGAAACACTGATAAATGTAATGAGGGGACATAACTCTATATCAGTGACCATGGGAAACACTGATAAATGTAATGAGGGGACATAACTCTATCATTGACCAGGGGAACACTGATAAAGGTGATAAGGGGACATTACTCTATATCTGTGACATGGGGAAACACTGCTAAAGGTAATAAGGGGACATAACTCTATATCTGTGACTTGGGGAAACACTGCTAAAGGTAATAAGGGAACATAACTCTATCAGTGACCAGGGGAAACACTGATAAATGTTATAAGGGGACATAACTCTATCAGTGACCAGGGGAAACACTAAAAAGTGTATTAAGTTGATCAGACAATAACTCTGACTCTATTCAGAGATAAGGGAATATCATTCTCTGGCAATATTGCCAGGAGAAAATATTTGTTACGAGGGGATATAACTTTTCACCATCAAGATATGATGACTATACAATATTCTTGATAAAAACAGGACAGGAAGTTCAGGGACTATGACTCTATCGTCAATGAATATAATTGTGAACACATCAATACTGATCAAGGGACATAACTCTGTGCTTATCAGCAGATCACTCACATCTATCAGCCACTCCATAGCAGCACATGTATCTCCCCCAGTACATCCTGCGTTATACAGAGAACAGTCTATGATTTCCTGTACACTAAGGTCTGGTGGGGTTAGGTGTTTCTGTATGGCGTACATACTCTCCATAACCTCAGCTGTACTGAAGGCCCTGTCAATAATAAATAATACCTAATTAGTACTACATACTGATAAGTAGTTTACCATTGGGATTGTTTGTGGTTAGAGGTTATAGCTATGACTATGTTCTTACAAACCTTAGTATCATGTTATCTATTATACAGCACCTTTATAAGGATTAAACCTTTAAATTTCATTGAAGTAAATAAAATATCATCAATGAAATTAGTCAATGAATTATTACTATTAACTCCCGGGCATTCATTATCTACAGTAAAACCCCTTGAACTGCAGGGGACCCAGTTAATAGTTCGAGGCATTCAACTTAGTTTAGTCTTCTGGTTAAAAACTGTAATCTCAAGTTATGATACACAATGTATTTCAATGACTTTTGAACTTTCATGTTTTACAAAATTTATTTTATTCATAAAGAGATTTCCAACCAATATGATAGCAATAGATAAAAATGTACATTAAATTGTTTAAGATCAAATAATCTAAACGGCCAACCCTTAATAAGGGGTATTCGACAAATAGCAGTTCAAGCTATACACATTTTGTTACATGAAATATATAGGAGAACGGTCAGGACCATAAAATCTGTTGAATGGGGGTATACACATTCAACTTAGAGGTGTTATACTGTATTTCAACATTCAAGACAATAAATAAAACATGTTACATTAGTATTTTAATCATATACGTACCAGCAGCCCCCACAGCTGTTTTGGTTCTTTACTTGGCTCACATAACTTTTGTTCTTAAAGTCCCTCCTAATGAAACCATAAACATACAAATTATACAGTTATATAGTATCAGTTACTAGTTATTTAATAAAGATGCAAAGCAGGACACACCCTTTTTTTTTAAATTTTTCTTTTTTGTTGTAAAATAAAACTGATTTTTTTTTAATAATTTAACATTTAATATGTATACTATTCACTGTAATTAGTACTCCCTATAGAATTAACAATGTTTTACAACAAGTGATATGCCTCTAACATCAGCATTGCACCCCATGTTACATGAACTTGCGAGTCTTTTACCTGTGAATCACGACACAACAATGTGCCTCAAAGATAAAAGGCATATACATGTTTAGTGTAATAGATAAATGTACCATGAGTACAGAGACATATACATGTTTACTGTAACAGATAAATGTACCATGAGTACAGACACATATACATGTTTACTGCAACAGATAAATGTACCATGAGTACAGAGACATATACATGTTTACTGTAACAGATAAATGTACCATGAGTACAGAGACATATACATGTTTACTGTAACAGATAAATGTACCATGAGTACAGAGACACATATACATGTTTAGTGTAACAGATAAATGTACCATGAGTACAGACACATATACATGTTTAGTGTAACAGATAAATGTACCATGAGTACAGAGACATATACATGTTTACTGTAACAGATAAATGTACCATGAGTACAGAGACATATACATGTTTAGTGTGACAGATAAATGTACCATGAGTACAGAGACATATACATGTTTACTGTACAGATAAATGTACCATGAGTACAGAGACATATACATGTTTAGTGTAACAGATAAATGTACCATGAGTACAGAGACATATACATGTTTACTGTAACAGATAAATGTACCATGAGTACAGAGACATATACATGTTTACTGTAACAGATAAATGTACCATGAGTACAGAGACATATACATGTTTACTGTAACAGATAAATGTACCATGAGTACAGACACATATACATGTTTACTGTAACAGATAAATGTACCATGAGTACAGAGACATATACATGTTTACTGTAACAGATAAATGTACCATGAGTACAGAGACATATACATGTTTACTGTAACAGATAAATGTACCATGAGTACAGACACATATACATGTTTACTGTAACAGATAAATGTACCATGAGTACAGAGACATATACATGTTTACTGTAACAGATAAATGTACCATGAGTACAGAGACATATACATGTGTTTACTGTAACAGATAAATGTACCATGAGTACAGAGACATATACATGTTTACTGTAACAGATAAATGTACCATGAGTACAGACACATATACATGTTTACTGTAACAGATAAATGTACCATGAGTACAGAGACATATACATGTTTACTGTAACAGATAAATGTACCATGAGTACAGAGACATATACATGTTTACTGTAACAGATAAATGTACCATGAGTACAGAGACATATATCATGTTTACTGTAACAGATAAATGTACCATGAGTACAGACACATATACATGTTTACTGTAACAGATAAATGTATCATGAGTACAGACACATATACATGTTTACTGTAACAGATAAATGTACCATGAGTACAGACACATATACATGTTTACTGTAACAGATAAATGTACCATGAGTACAGAGACATATACATGTTTACTGTAACAGATAAATGTACCATGAGTACAGAGACATATACATGTTTACTGTAACAGATAAATGTACCATGAGTACAGAGGCATATACATGTTTACTGTAACAGATAAATGTACCATGAGTACAGAGACATTTACATGTTTACTGTAACAGATAAATGTACCATGAGTACAGAGACATATACATGTTTACTGTAACAGATAAATGTACCATGAGTACAGAGACATATACATGTTTACTGTAACAGATAAATGTACCATGAGTACAGAGACATATACATGTTTACTGTAACAGATAAATGTACCATGAGTACAGAAAGATTTAAAATATGGCTGACTTTTTTGTCCACAACTTACATTTTGGATCATTAATAAGGGTCCCTCCCTCTCCTTTGTTAAAATTATGTAAGCGCCTTAGGTACTAATTACGGCAAATACGGATTTTTTTTTGTATTGCTTGCTTATAATGTTGCACTTTTATAAATAATGTATGTTAGTAAAATAAAATACTGACCAGTCCAGTTTCTCCGGAATGCCTAAGGTGTATAATTTTTCTGTTTGCGTTACATGATTCTGTGTCTTCAGGGGATGGTGGTGTGGCTTCCAGTCAGTTAAGTAAGACACTGTAACAAAATTTGATGTAAATCAAATAGTATTTTCAGTGAGCCATTATTCAATGGAACACCACATCTTCAAATTGAAATAACACAATGTAAAGAAAGAACAATGTATTACATAACACAATGTAAAGAAAGAACAATACATATCACAAAAAAAATGAAAAAGATCTGTTAAACAAAATATCTTATCGTAAGTTATCAAAGGAAGGAAGATTGACCTTTGAACTCCTCTGGTGTCAGATCTGAAAATTTGTTGATTCCATACCAGGCAGTCGACTTATTGTTTGGTTGGTTCAATTTTTCAATTCTCATCAAATTTTCCTGAAATAAGATAAATATTCTAGATTTTCATAATTCATTACATGATAAAACAGGAAATAACAGGCCCAGAAGGCCTGTATCTCTCACCAGGATATTACAATGATGATGGTAAAATACTAAAAATTTCATGGAGAATGGAAAAAAATTTTAACAAAGTTTTATTTCTCCAATAAAAGGATGTCGATCATTTAGGAAAATAATTTCTGGCCTGAATTTGAGATTTCAGTTGTCCAAGTTGGTCCCTTAATTAATTGAGCCCCATGTGAACCTAGCCCGAGATTCTCTGGCCCTGACACCAGACTTAGACATTATGACAGATAGATGTCTGGTTTAGGGCCAGAGCGCAGTAGTACTTGAAAACCTGGAATAAGCCGACAACCGTTTGGTATCGGGCCAGGTACTCTCCGATTCAGACTACTTACAAAATATTACCACTGAGAATTGCCACTTATCTTGGTCTTTTCAACAAATGAATAATTTATCAACTCATAGCCATCCATTTCATCACGAATGCACGTTCTATTGTGTCAACACAGTCTTCTTTTCCGCAACTTTAAATTTCTCTCCTCGTCGTCGCCATTTTCCTCGTAGAATGCAAATCATCTTTAATCTCGACGTATTGCTATATTTGGGTAGATAAGATATTCATTTGTTGAATAGACTTAAGGTAAGTGATGCTTCTTGGTGGTCAGTCTTAATCGGAGAGTGCCTGGCCTGATACCAAACGGTGTCGGCTTATTCCAGGTTTTCGAGTACTACTGCGCTCTGGCCCTAAACCAGACATCTATCTGTCATAATGTCTAAGTCTGGTGTCAGGGCCAGAGTATCTCGGGCTAAGCCCCACCCTGCTGGGAGAATTGGATTTGGAGTTCAGATACATCATTTATATCAAATCTAATATGGGATGTTTTTGACCAAATTTGGTTGAAGTCAATCCATAGCTTCATATCTGTATATGCATATGACTACTTTTACATGTACTTCCACCTCCGTAAACCTAATACAGGTCCCACCAGTCATGACCCGGGCGGGAGGGGTTGTCAAAGTCATTATTTATACAAATTATGATCATTTATCGTCCTTATCTGTGGATTTCATATTTAAAGTTAAAATAAAATAATGACCAAGATTCACGAAAATTAAAAACTTAATCCGGACAAAGATTTACCGTTTCAGGAATATAGTCTATCCCTTACACTCCGATTCTAAATATGTATCGAATGTAAATATTACCTTAAATATATTGAATCTGCTGTGCAATTCATCTGGATGGTTCGCGTAAGATTTCTTGTACTGGTCAACATACTTTAAAAACGTACCACCAAATATGTCAATTCCTAAAGTAAACTCAAATAACAGCAATGTTGTGAAAGCGAAAATAGAATTCCACATGACTCTCCGTATTTTCGGAACATTTCTGGATCTACTATTGCTTTTGACGATTATGTGAAGATAAGCAAAATCGTACCCCTTTGTAAAGATCCCTGGAGCATTTTTTTTTTTTATTTGTGTGTGTGCGCGACTTTTTGATTAGTTTATTTTCGGTTGTTCAAAGTTGTAGTATTCATTTTGGAAAATTATTTCTCTCACATTTTTTTCATGTGTGAAAAATAAATAAACATTTGTACAAGAACTTGAAAATCCCTTGACTTTTATTATGATTTTTTTTATTACCTGATACACAGGCGTCTACACCTGGTTTTGGAAAAATAAAAACATACTACCTCTAGGGGTAGGTTATTATATTTTTTAATTAGATACAGTTTCATCAGAGAATGGATCCATATACTATATTTAGATGTTGTAATGGTCTAGATCAATAATCGTGTTTAAATCACATCCTTTGTATAGAATATGATTTATAGATTTTTTTTTAATCTAGACCCCTAAAACGTCTAAAAAATGGCCAATAGGCACTCTGTTTTGTCCAAACTTCAAATACACGCGTATTAGACTCCCTCATTTATCTTCACTTCTTACACAAGCACATACAATGTACATTCTCAATTTTCCCTTAGAAATATTACTGACTGGATTTCCCTACCACCACAAATTCTTTCAAATCCCTCAACTCCAGCTTTCAAATCATAATCTGCTATGATATAATTTGATATTGTTTTATCAGAGACATACCTGCACATGTAGATAGTCTATCTAGATATACATGTACATTGGTCTATCGATGTCTCTGATGTAATGTAGATGTACAGAATTGATATACTTCTCAGATCCATGTGGATATAACGTGTTATTATATAGATAGCCTACAACTGTACCAGACACATTCAGCACAGCTTGATACTTTTATATTGGTGTTTTATTTTTATTTTTCAAACAAACATAACCATATGACTGACATTAAAGGCCCCACTACCTTTCCGGTGCAAAATTTAAAGGTTTCTTGAAAACATCATTAATAACTTAAGAACATACATATCGATGGCATAAGATAGGTAACAATACCAAACATATGCAAAATTTTCTGCGTAAGTTATGATAACTGTGGAGAGATTCATTTCGCTGTTTTGCCGTCTGCCGCAGTGATATTCAACTACAGGACGGTATTTAGGACGATGGCGGGAAACATAAGACGACCCCGCGTTATGAAAATTAACATTTTATTTATTTTAATTAAATTGTTCAGAAGCTAATGATAAGTGTAGTATTAACAGTAAGTTAATAACTTTTGCGACTCTTCAAAATCATCGATCTCGTTTTACATTCCCATTTTAAAAATTAAAAAAGCCGTTTCAGAAAAGTAGTGGGCCTTTAAAGAGAGAAACACGCGACATAATTTTAGGAATTGCAAAAGGACGTATTATCCTTTGGACGGCCGTAACGTATTTATGTATGCGTAATTATGCATTTGCCGCATTTCATGCACCCTTCTGGAGCCCCACTGAGAGACTGTTGAAAACTAAATACTAGTTTTTTGAAAAGAAGATGTTCATCCCTATATAGCATGTCAATATCGATTCGGTCATTGCATTAGTGACGTCACAAATCACCTTTGAACATGCCCAAATAAGTCAAAAATTGAGGTCTGAAACCCGGGATTTTTAGTGTGTGTGCCCGGAAACCTGACGTTGTGAGCTTAATTATCAAGATACAGACATGCAGATGGTCTTAAACGATAGAAGAGATATCAAAAGTAAGAGAAAATAGAGAGAAAGGGGAAAGGAAGGGGAAAATATCAGCAGCTTAGGGGAATTCCGATTTCAAAAAAAAAAAAAAAAAAAAAAAAAAAAAAAACTAAGTCCCCACGCGCAGGTTTCTGCCTTCCATGACCCGTGCGTGGTGACCTTTAGGGGACTTCCGGTGACTGTTTTTACTTGTTTGTAGTGTGTGCTGTTTGTTATCATCGTGAAAAATGGCATCAAACCGTAAATCTAGATGCAAACTGCTTTCATAGATGGCATTTAGTGTTTCCCACAGGAAAAAAAAGGGCATGGTGCTGGGTTTTTGAAAAGGGCACCTTGACCGCGATAAATAACCATCAGAGGGCACAAAGGTTATATCGACAACTTCCAATACATGGGGAAATTTTTAAAACTGTCTTGTTGTTTACATTTAATTCTGGTTCAACTTAATATCATTTAAATGCTTTAAACTCTCTGAGTTGCTAAGTAATATCAGGACATATATTTAATTATTCTGAGTGAAAAAAATGATTTTGAAAATTGTAATCTGCAGATCACATGATCATGACTATAATTGATTCACAAGAAAGATCTAAATTTCATTTATATTAATTAAAAGAATGTGAAAATTCAAAAATGCAATTACCTTTATTTTAATATATATCTTTATTTAAATATTAAAAATATACTGTATTGATTTGAATAAGATAACATGTTTCATAATAATGGACGATTAATTAAAATAATGTTCTAAATTTACAAGCATTAAATTAAGAAAATACAGATAAGTGTGAGAGTAGTATGCAAAATATTTCAATTTTAATCTGATAGTAAGAAAAAAGTTGATTTCTTTTTAATTTGATAGCTATTAATAATTTTTATTATTATTAAGATATCTTTTCTAAAAATAAATTCACATCGAAATTCTAAAAAAATAATACCGTTTTCGTTTTTAAAAACGTGAATATATTAGTAAAAATCCTGAAATTCAATACCTCCGGATCTACTATTACATATACACCCAAAATGGCGGCCATTACGATTGCAAATCTTGTGACAGAGATATGGGCTGTTTTTCGGATTATGCGGTTTGACTGGTTGGACCTAGTTGTTAGTTTATTAATTAAAGACGGACCTGGTGATTTTATAGTGTTTTCAGACGTGCCTTGACAAAACCCTTACAGGCCTGTATCGACATCTATAGGTCCATCAGGTTTTATACTTGAAATAATGACTTTAACCAATGGTCGAACCGGCTGTTCTGAATAAACGAAAACGGCCATGGTTGCATTTTTTTGCTTAGTTGATAGAGCGGTAGACCATGTCCAGTCTCAAGCCACACTACTCTCTCCCTGTTACATTTGGTGCCGTAGACCTCTTTAAGGAGAAGCTGTTTTGCGCTAAAGGGAATTTTCCTTTTACTCAGTTGATATAGCAGCGGACCTGTAGATCTTGGGCCATTGGTTCAAGTCCGTCTATTTGGCACACTAATCTCACCCTGTTATAGAACTTATATGTTTCCATTTTGATTGTCACCGTTGAATTGAATTAATATTTATATATATATGGCCAAAAAAACCTTGACGAACATAAAACATTTTTACATTCTTAAGATATTACAATTCAAAGAGAGTGTAAAAAAAAAAAGAAAAAAGAAGAAGAATAAGAACTCATAATTGGGTACCGTATTTTCCCTATTAAGAGCGCCTCTAATAAGGGCGCCCCCACGTTTTTTGCTGAAAAAAATCGACTAATTTCATACAATTTATGTGCCAGATTGTGATGATTTGTCTCTGCAGACGCTAATGAAATACAGTTTTACATCAATCTGATGCATAACAGATATCTAATCAGCTTGTATAAACACTAAATTTATTGCACTGAATAACTTGCCAAGTATTTACACATAGAAATAGCGAGAACACCATGTTCAAAACAAAACGTGACACACACGTGTAAGGATGAAGACTAACTGGCAACAACATTTTAGCGATGTCTGTACAGGTTTTATGAATACTTACTGTATATCTATGATAAAGGTTCCTAACTAACAGTAATATTATCATTTCTAAGCATTTTATTGTGTGCTCTTGTCGGTATTCCCCATCTGCCACAAAACGAAAGTAGCGATCGAAAGCACCGTCCACCATTTAGTGTACGCAAGGTAAACAAACAGGCTAGTATGAAATGCAAAAATTCCGTGAAACAGACAGGTGCATACATTTCTTCATTATTATGTAATTTCAATACTTACTTGACTTCAAAACGAAAGTTGGTTATCATAAGTTTCAGAAAAATACGAAACTAAAAGCAAGATGACTATAGTCTGTTTCTGAAAAAAACATCTAAAAATGGTCTCAAATAACCGCGCCCCCCTCAGTCATTTACCCGCGCCCGGCGCCCTCATTAGGGAAAATACTGTATTATCATATTGAAAAGAAGTGCATTTTAAACATGTGTGATACCGCACAACATTTACCCTTTTGGAAAGTTCAATGTAGGGAGAGATTTCCCACCTATCTGTCATACTCTAGATCTTGAAATATGAAACCATAGAAATAATTTTTGGATGAGAACAAACTACTCGGTAAAAATTACATATAGGATAAATATAAATCAGTTTGCTGTTTTAATTTGAAACATGCTACCAAAACTGGGATTAGCCGCTGAATTTGATTAGATTGTATTCACAATTTGATACTTGAAATATTTTTAAATGTATTTTGTATAGGTTGCACTTACATTCAAGGTGAAATAAAGGCATATTGATACAATACAAGTACAGTCTGTGACATTAATTTTTCGCTGCTAGTCATTTGGACAAGTAAACCCCAAAATTTTACTAGTCTGACTATTTAATAACTAATCCAAATTAAATAAACAGCCATTTAGGCGTTTTGCTTCAGCACTTCAGCCATTATCAGTTCAGGATTTTAGACCAAAATAACAGTCTGAATGCATTTGTGAATGCATTCAGACAATTTTCTCAAAATGATGCATCCGGAATGAAAAAAATCACATGTATACAGAATTCACTCAAAATATGTTCCAATTGACCACCGCTCTTGTAAATATAGTATATTTACCAATTTTAATCAGATGGGGAGTCACTAGTCCAATTGGACTAGTGCTTAAAGTCGCAGACTGCAAGTATTATATTATATGAGTTATTTCCCCTTTAAATAATCTTATTATGTTATGCCACCTAGCTTCATTATCAATTGCGATTGGCTCTGAATAATAATAGAAGGAGTAATACTTTTTTAATCATGAGTCTATAGTTAGTTAATTTCATAATGGTTTTAAACTTGAATTGTCTACATTGGTTCATATGCACAAATACTTTGAATACCATACTATTGTATGGTGGACATAACATATAGTCTATTTGTGGTTGGTTTAATACTTCAGTTTCCTGATTTTATTCTAAAATGAACTGAAAAGCACTTACCTATTTTTTTCTCATAAATGTTTTTTTTCCAAAAAGGGGGATATCTCCAAATATTCAAAGTTAGATGTAAATGTTTTATCAGATTGATATATTTTCCCATACATACATGTATTAATACTTCAACTTTTTTACATTTTACAGCTTCTTGTCCGAGATGTTGACTTCATTAATCTGCATATGCATCATATTTATCGTCGTTGTCGCCATAGCAACTACATTTCTTCGATATTGGATCCACCGTAGGTCTGCATTCCAACTTCCACACATCCGTAAAACCAAATCAGGGGAGGTAACTCCTGTCATTGGATTCTTCCATCCATACTGCAATGCTGGAGGTGGCGGTGAGAGAGTGTTGTGGGTTGCTATCCGTTCAATACAACGAAGGTAAGAATCAGTCATAGTATCCTATTAATGTGGTGGATGTGAGAACATATGTGCATATATATCCTTTCGACGACCGGCAGGATTCGAACTTGACTCAATTTTGATAGTTAAAACAAATGCCATCTATGAAAACAGTTTGCATCTAGATTTTGGTTTGATGCCATTTTCACGATGATAACAAACAGTACACACTACAAACAAGCAAAAACAGTCACCGGAAGTTCCCTAAAGGTCACCACGCACGGGTCATGGGAGGCAGAAACCTGCCCATGGGACTTGTTTTCTTTTTTTTTTTTTTTTTTGAAATTGGTGCTATTTTCCCCTTCCTTTTCCCTTTCTCTCTATTTTCTCTTACTTTGATATTTCTTCTATCGTTTAAGACCATCTGCATGTCTGTATTTTGATAATTAAGCTCACAACGACAGGTTTCCAGGCACACACTAAAATCCGGATTTCAGATCTCAATTTTTGACTTATTTGGGCATGTTCGAAGGTGATTTGTGACATCACTAATGCAATGTCCGAATCGATATTGACGTGCTATTTAGAGATGAACATCTCCTTTTCAAAAAACTAGTATTTAGTTTTCAATGGTCTCAGTAAGGCTCCAGAAGGGTGCATGAAATGGAGCAAATGAATGATTACGCATAAATACGTTACGGCCGTCCAAAGGATATATGATAAAAGTTTTATTAAGCCTAGAGCTGCTTTCCCCATCAATTTATATTTTACTGGCTTATTGCTATCCTTTTATATTTACATGTTGGGATTCCCACTTGAAATCTTCGATAATAGGAAAAACAAATTGAAGAAACAATGTACATCTACTGTGAATTTATAATCTGAATTTAAAAAGAAAAATGATATGATTTGGAAATAAATTGATTTAAAATAACACACCATATTTAACATGTAAAATTTATGACAGCAATGTATCTTTTATAAAATTGCAGGTACCCCAATGTGAACTGTGTTGTGTACACTGGAGATACAGATGCCACTGGGCTACAGATCCTTGAACGAGCCCGTCAACGTTTCAACATCACTCTCAAATCACATGTTCAGTTTGTCTTCCTGAAGCGCCGCCGCTGGGTCGAGGCCGCTAAATACCCGATGTTTACTCTGCTAGGCCAGAGCCTGGGGTCTGTACTTCTGGGCTGGGAGGCGCTGATGGCCTTTGTACCCGATGTTTATATTGACACGATGGGTTACGCCTTCACTGTTCCTCTGTTTAAATACTTTGGAAGATGCCAGGTTTGTTGTTATGTTCATTATCCCACAATTAGTACAGATATGTTGGAGAAGGTGTCGTCAAGGACTGAGGCGTTCAACAATGCATCATTCATATCCCAAAGTCAGCTCCTTAGCAATGTTAAACTTCAATACTACAAAGCTTTTGCGTACCTGTATGGTGTGGCTGGAAAACGTTGTCACGCTGTAATGGTCAACTCTTCCTGGACGTACGGGCATATCAAACAACTTTGGCAACCTTCCGTCCACACACACATCCTGTTCCCACCCTGTGACACATCGGAATTCACCAAGATCTACTTACGGGAACAAGTCGATTCACCCACCCAGAACATTATATCCATTGCACAGTTTAGGCCTGAAAAAGACCATGCATTACAAGTAGACGCCTTTCATCACTTTTTGTTGAAGAAAACTGAAAAAGAACGAAGTAAATATAAACTGATCCTAGTGGGGAGCTGTCGAAACAGGGGAGATAATGAGCTAGTGGAATCTCTGAAACAACAGTGCGATGTGTTAGGTATTACAGAGTATGTGGAGTTTAAACTCAACGTCAGTTTCCAGGAGCTGAAAGAATTAATGGCTTCATCAGTAGTGGGACTACACACCATGTGGAATGAACATTTCGGTATCGGTAAGTACAAGTTCAACATTATCATTTTACCACCATTAAAGTTTAAAATCTTGTCTAGGCTCAATTCTTTAAACTGGATCAGTGAAGGAAAAATCAGAAGAATCATTTGATAATTTTCTGTTGCAGGTGTGGTAGAGTTAATGGCTGCAGGTACAGTAGTCCTGGCCCACAATTCCGGAGGGCCCAAACTTGACATTGTGGTCAATTACAATGACCAGATAACAGGTTACCTGGCTGAAGACGTCCAGTCTTATTCTCATGCTATGGACACAATATTTAAACTAACGCCACGGCAACGATTAGACATTAGAAAGAATGCACGTGATTCCATATCCCGGTTCTCGGAGGAAGAATTTGAGCACGGATTCCTGGAAGTGATAGAACCGCTCATCTCAAACATTCGTCGGAGACAGACATCTTAGATTTTGTTTGTTATGTTGATTATTTTATTTATGACCAATTATAAAACATATATGGCTACTTGTTGTGTTGGACAGCTACAGAATAAATCTGAAGGGAAAGAAATTTTATATTTTGAGTCGGTATAGTTTCCAATTACATTTCTATTATAGTCAGAAGGTGGTGGGTGTTTGGGGATCGAGATGAAAGTTAGGTAAGGGGAAATAACCCTTTCATGTAGTAGATGTACTTTTTATTAGCCCACCATCATTAGATGGTGGGCTATTCAAATCGCTTTTTGTCCGTGGTCCGTCATCCGTCCTTCTGTCTGTCCGTCCATCTGTCTGTCCATTAACAATTCTTGTTATCGCTATTTCACAGAGAGTACTGAAGGGATCTGTCTCAAATTTCATATGTAGGTTCCCCTAGGGCCCTAGTTGTGCATATTGCATTTTGGGACCAATCGGTCAACAAGATTGCCACCAGTCATCAACAAGATGGTCGCCAGGCAGCCATCTTGGATTTTGATAGTTAATGTTTGTTATCGCTATTTCTCAGAAAGTACTGAAGGGATCTTTCTCAAATTTCATATGTAGGTTTCCCTAGGGCCCTAGTTGTGCATATTGCATTTTGGGACCAATCGGTCAATAAGATGGCCACCAGGCATCTTGGATTTTGATAGTTAATGTTTATTATCGCTATTTCTCAGAAAGTATTGAATGGACCATTCTCAAATTTCATATTTAGGTTCCCCAAGGGCCCTAGTTGTGCATATTTTGATTTGGGACCGATCGATCACCAAGATGGCCACCAAGGAGCTATCTTGGATTTTGATAGTTGAAGTTTTGACTGCTATTTCTCAGAAAGTACTAAAGCGATCTTTCTCAAATTTCATATGTAGGTTACCCTAGGGCTCTTGTTGTGCATATTGGCTTATTGCGTTTTTGGACCAATCGGTCAACAAAATGGCCGCCAGGCAGCCATCTGGGATTTTTGTATAGTTAAAGTTTGTTATCGCTTTTTCTCAGAAAGTATTGAATGGATCATTCTCAAATTTCATATGTAGGTTCCCCTAGGGCCCTAGTTGTGCATATTTCGATTTGGGACCGATCGATCAACAAGATGGCCGCCAAGGAGAGTACTATGCAATCTGTCTCAAATTTTATATGTAGTATGTTTGAAAAAGTTTGAAAAGCAGAGAAAAGATCTCTCTTTCCATTGTCAGACATAGATCATTCTTTGGTAGGCGCCAAGATCTGGGATCTCTCGTTTGAATCAAAATAATTCTGACCATATTTAAAGTGTAAAATAAAAATGGACATTCCACTAAATTAGAAAATGATAAAATAAGTCGATGCGATGATTTGTTGATTATGTAGGTGCTTGTTATCTTTTGATTGAAAATAATAATAATTAAATTATAGTGTTAATGGGGTATTTTTAGTCATATACGTTTTATTTTTGGTCTTGTTTTATTTATTTCTTGTTGGCTATTTGTTGCAGTCTCATTTACTACTGCCTTGATCCATGTTTGTCTTTGTAATTTTATTAAAAACAATGAAATCGTGATTTATTGATATGCTCATCTATAACATAGTCTGGTTGCCTCCCTTAGTTCTTTCTATCTGTTAAGACTGCCAGCCCTGCTCACTGATAATTGCTACTGAGTTTCATAGCTGCAATATTGTAGCTCAAAAGACTTTTAGACAGAAAATGATGTCGTCTTTAGAGCTAAAATTGGTACCTTTTACTGCTAATGGAGCAAAGTAATGATAATGCAAACCATAATAAAACGTTTGTTTGCATTTTATCGTACTTGTTTGATATCGCTTACCTACTAGGCAATACAAATGAACCACAAAAAATATCAAATTCTCATCGAGGCCTTATTTTTTTTTTATATAATACATATGAAGGTCTTTCTGAAGGAATTTAGACTGCAAGTTTACAAATTGTGAATTTGACGTCTTGCGAGTGGTATGGTAGATATCAAGAATGGTAGTTATGTTTGTTTTGGACAAAACTATTATGTAAATGCGTGTATACCCATCAAATAATTAGAAACCTACAAAAAGCATAGAAAACTGTGCCCAAGTGATTTTGGGAGGCAGTGCTCCACTACGACACATAGGGACCAATTCTTACCCGGCTAAAAGGTATAGTAGGCCGGGTACGTATATTCTTTCT
Organism: Argopecten irradians; assembly: GCF_041381155.1. Classification (NCBI taxonomy): domain Eukaryota; kingdom Metazoa; phylum Mollusca; class Bivalvia; order Pectinida; family Pectinidae; genus Argopecten; species Argopecten irradians. Next base: position 13,997,095 of record NC_091140.1, on the reverse strand, counting down.
AATGAGTTTCAATGCTGTTCACTTAATGTGGATAGATTTGCAAGTGTTTTTAAAAATGTTCGATTTGCTTCTGTTGTTAATTTCGCAATAAATATGCCTACTAACTTTTTGCAACATACTTTCATATACTGTATTTATGTAATTATAGTGTAAACAATATTTTTTATCAAATGGCTCAAATCATGCAATTCACAAAGTAAGGAATAGATACCTGATTTATCATTATTCCAGAAGTAAACAAAATGATCTGAAGTTTTGCATTTTAAAGTTATCAACGTGCTTAAAGTGTCTAATGTGCTTAAGATAATAATAAAGATGTTATTTGCATCCAAGAAATAAATCATTTCTATGATATTCATGATTTATAGGAGGAAAGCCACTAAACTAGATTTATTTGTATGACATAATATAGATGCATTGATATGTTCCATTGTGAAATACACATACTGTTTATGCATTTTGAAATCAAATTAATTGGCCTTAGACCTATTCACTCTTATGATTTTTCCATTTGTTTACCAGTAAACATTGTAATTTTTTTGTTTAGTGTTATTACACTTAAAATAAAATGCACTTTGATTGTTAGTAATTAAATCATGACTCGAGATTTTATTCGATTTTGCAAATGGATAAGCTTTAGAAATAATTCAAGCTTTAAGTTAATGTCTTGTAACAGTAGAGCCATATAAATGGATCAGAACATACAAAGGGAGATCACTCAAAAAGGCAAGAAGACCGTGAAATCAGAGTGTTAAGTGTAGTACAGTAATGTAATTTACACTATCTGGTATAATTATATATATTAAAGTTTGTTTAGAACCAACACAATACTACCAAGTAAACAAGGTCATTGCAGTGCAAGTTTGAGCTAACTCTCATGGGGATTTTACATCAATTTATTTCTGTACTCATAGTTGTATTTACTTTTTTTTTAGGTATATGAAATAGGAAAATGTAGAAACCTAATTTGCTTGAAGTGAAAACTAATTTACACTGCTTGGTGGATGAACAGATTATACTACAGTAAAACCTACCTTAGCGACCACTTCTGTATAAAGACAACTTGCTTAATAAGACCACTTTTTTGTGGGTTCTAATTTTCCATTTTTGTTACTATTGACCAGTGTATCAAGACCACCTGGTTATAAAGACTTTTTTTTTTATTTGTCACTCATTAGTCTTTAAAGACAGGTTTATTAACTGTAGATTTGAAGTTACATATTAGCATGACTCCATATAAACAATCAACACTCCAGATGGAGAAACTATCTTAAAAAGCTATTTTAATGCTTTACATTTTCTCTTGTAATTTATCTGCCCTTTCGGGTAGGTTTTCATTGAGGTGTCATGTGTTAGCAAGCAAAACGTCATACTTTTCAGAGAAAGCGAAACGGTTTTTGCTCAGAAAATAATAACGTCAAAATCAATACCTACACACAAGGGAGGTCACTCAGTGATATACAAATCCAGAATAGTTGATAGGTTAACACAAATGCTTTTTATCATCAAATGTATAACACAAATGTATTATGTAAATATCCCAAACCTATGACATCTGAGTGACTATTTTAGATATTTTCTAGTAGTTTGATCATATGTATCATATCTAGTCAGTGCCTGAAAATGTTTCCTAATTGCAAAATTTGAATGTAAGAAATTTCACTAAATTTGTATAAATCGTTTGCTTCTATATGCATGTTTTTTCTATTGTATCCAAAACACTTTCTGCATACATGTTATATGGAGTATTATTGCTGGAAAAAATTCCTTTCTTTAATAGTGGAAACAATTATTTGTATGAAAAAGCTAGGTACTTGTCATGCTCCCTGAGTAAAAACACATTATAATTGTAGGTCTGTGAGACTTCAACATTTTAATGTAATTTCTGTGTAATGTCTGAAATCATTATCATTACGCCACAATTTTTCAACAGGCATGCATTTACACACATCTTTGTTAGAATCCAGAATGACTTTCAAAATATGGTAGTCCAATGATCATAATGCCACCTTGTGAAGAATATGTTAACAGTATTACGTATGGCTGGGTTCTAGAACAACGCTTCAAACCAACTCTGTTACTTACCCTGGAATATTGCTATAATTTCCGTTTTTGTCTTATTTGCATAGTACAGTTAGCTCCCTTGTCGATAGGTATCAATTGTTGTGTCGTTATTTTATTCAGGTATGAAGTTACACAACACATGATGTCACAATAAATGCCCACCTGTAAGGGCAAATAACTCTGTAATATGCAAATACAGAAATCTCCCGTATTGTATACAATGTCTTGTTTTTAATTCTAATATTGTACATTTGACGATAATATATAGGTGTCAAACAATTTACAGATGTGCAATATCAATATGATGTGTTCTGAGGTTCAAGGTCATTGTGTCTATAGTAAGAAAATTTTCCAGATAGATATAGTAGAGTAGGTAATTTTGTGATCATTTCTCTAAAGATTTGTTTCTCTAGTTTCATGTAGAGTTTCCTATATTAGAAGATTAGTGACAATATCACGATAATTCATGTACCACACATAGTGATTTTTAGAACATGATTGATCAATTCTAATTTCTAAGCTACATTGCTATGTGTTTTGAAATATGCATGATTTAAATTCATTGTTTTAACTACATGAATGTATTTAAATATCCACATATTCCATGACTGGATTATCTTTCAATAGGAAATTTCTATTTTTGCATGCTTTTACATAACCATTTTACATGTTTAAAGAATATCACAACCATAGACACCCACTAAAGCAACATAGTCATAATTATCAGTCATGGACCTTTGTTGAAGTTCATATGGTGTTTTACCCCTTGGTATAATTTTAGATTATGACCTTGGACCTTTGATCTTTATTTAATGTTAGCAGGATGGTATAACACCATATAGACTGAATCAATTATGATTTATAGATTGGATACGTAGTAAATTTCTTTAACAAATGTGAAAAAGGTTATCTGATGTACATATTAATCACACGAAGAACAATGGCCATAGGTTGGCACCCTGAAGAACTCAATGTTTGTGCAGGTTCACAAGCACAATATCAATATCAACCTAATTGTGATGTTACTGAAGAAAGATTGAATCTTTTTTTTTTTTTTTTTTTATTGAAATCTGAGTCAATTTTGTTATATATCGAAGCTTTCATGTATTATCCAATAAAAATAGTAGAAAATATAATATTGAGATACATGCACATAATTGATGAAAATTTTCTGTTGTATTCTGACAAAGTAATTTGTTTTATTACTTTCTGTTTTTAGCTCACCTGGCCCGAAGGGCCGGTGAGCTTATGTCATGGCGCGGCGTCCGTCGTCCGTCCCGTCCGTCCGTCCGTCAACATTTCCTTTAAATCACTACTAGTCATAGAGTTCTGCATGGATTGTAACCAAATTTAGCCACAAACATCCTTGGGGGAGGGGAAACAGAACTTGTATAAATTTTGGCTCTGTCTCCCCCGGGGCAGGAGGGGTGGGGCCCAATAGGGAAATAGAGGTAAATCCTATAAATCGCTACTTGTCCTAGAGTTCTGCATGGATTGTAACCAAATTTGACCACAAACATCCTTGGGGGAAGGGGAACAGAACTTGTATAAATTTTGGCTCTGGTCCCCCAGGGGCAGGAGGGGCGGGGCCCAATAGGGGAAATAGAGGTAAATCCTTTAAATCGCTACTTGTCCTAGAGTTCTGCATGGATTGTAACCAAATTTGGCCACAAACATCCTTTGGGGAAGGGGAACAGAACTTGTATATATTTTGGCTCTGGTCCCCAGGGGGCAGGAGGGGCGGGGCCCAATAGGGGAAATAGAGGTAAATCGTTTAAATCGCTACTTGTAATAGAGTTCTACATGAATTGTAACCAAATTCTGCCACAAACATCCTTGGGGGAAGGGGAACAGAACTTGTGTAAATTTTGACTCTGGTCCCCAGGGGGCAGGAGGGGCGGGGCCCATTAGGGGTAATAGAGGTAAATCCTTTAAATCGCTACTAGTCATAGAGTTCTGAATGGAATGTAACCAAATTTGGCCACAAACATCCTTGGGGGAGGGGGAACAGACCTTGTATAAATTTTGGCTCTGACCCCCTGGGGACAGGAGGGGCGGGGCCCAATAGGGGAAATAGAGGTAAATCCTTTAAATCTCTACTTGTCCTAGAGCTCTACATAAATTGTAACCAAATTTGGCCACAAACATCCTTGGGGGAAGGGGAACAGAACTTGTATAAATTTTGGCTCTGATCCCCCAGGGGCAGGAGGGGCGGGGCCCAATAGGGGAAATAGAGGTAAATCCTTTAAATCACTACTTGTCATAGAGTTCTGAATGGAATGTAACCAAATTTGGCCACAAACATCCTTTGGGGAAGGGGAACAGAACTTAACTTGTATAAATTTTGGCTCTGGTCCCCCGGGGGCAGGAGGGGCGGGGCCCAATAGGGGTAATAGAGGTAAATCCTTTAAAACGCTACTAGTCATAGAGTTCTGAATGGAATGTAACCAAATTTTGCCACAGACATCCTTGGGGGAAGGGGAACAGAACTCGTATAAATTTTGACTCTGGCCCCCCGAGGGCAGGACGGGTGGGGCCCAATAGGGGAAATAGAGGTAAATCCTATAAATCACTTCTTGTCCTAGAGTTTTGTTTGGATTGTGACCAAATTTGGCCATAAACATCCTTGGAAGAAGGGGAACAGAACTTGTATAAATTTTGGCTCTGACCCCCTGGGGGCGGGAGGGGTGGGGCCCAATAGAGGATTTAGAGGTTGATATTCAAATTCCTTCAGAAAAGAAACAATGAACCTGTATTCAGAACATTACTTGGCATTACAAACCAGGTGAGCAATACAGGCCCTCTGGGCCTCTTGTAATTCATTAGAATCAATGTCACAATCATGGAAGATAAATATCCATACTTTTTTTCAGTAATATTGCATACAGTCTTTAATACTAATACTGGCCTAAGATTTCATAAAAAAATCTGTTACCCAAAGATGAAATGTAAATATGTTCTTGTAACTTTATGTGCAATATATTGTGTCTAAATGAAAAAAGTCTCTGACAGATTCCCAAGGAGAATTGAATGTTTCCAACCAGTTTTAGCCTACACTGGATATCCTGGACAGTGACATTAGGCCTCAGGATCATGAAACAATCTGGAGTCCAAAATTGTCTTACGTTTAGACTTAGCCAATCAAAGAAGATGTTACAAAAAGTTACATCATTAATGATTTGCTTAGTATAAACTTAAATCTAAAATTCTTTGATGATCCCAAAGCCAGGTTGATTAATGTTCTTTCCAAACAAATACTGAATGTTGAATAAACTCATTCTGTTTTATTAGAGTTACTTCCCTTTGGTTGACTGTGTCAGAAGTTCAAACTGAGTAAAATATAAAAGGGAAGTGACTGTGATAGATCAGTTGAGGTTATTTCCACTGTAATTCAAAGTAATAATCAATTATCTATTCAAGTTGAGTTGTCTCCCTTCCATCCATACAAGTTTATTAGAATTTCAAAAAAGTTGATACAATTACAGGGCTATGCAATATGTCTATTTGTGATACTACAGTTTATGAATATAACAAGAAGAAAGTATGTATATTGTAGGTTTGAATTCATTAGATTAGTTATTTAGTAATTTTAACAATGATTCAAAATTATTAAAATCTCAATAAAGAACTTTTCAAGCTTTCAGTGTGTCCATATCTATAGTTTTTATGCATGCTTCATAAATATCAATTTACTAGTTTTTATTGTACGAATACTGTAAACCCACAGTGTTTCATGTGCCATTTATTTTAACAAATTTCAGGTTTCAAATAAATTCGTGAAAGTTTATCTCTGCAAACTTACATCTACATCATTGATACTGATAGAAATGTCCGGTCAAGTTTTAAAATCTATGAATGTTAATCTTTGCGAACTTTTTTTGAAATGAAAATCGTGAAAGAAAGTTGGATTACAGTAGTCTGTCATAAACATTTCTTATTTACAAAAAATCATATCTATACACAAAATTATTAGAGATATCTGTAACTACCAAATGCACTAATATGGTTCTACCAAAACTACCCAAATGCACTGAAAATTATATGGTTCTACCAAAACTACCCAAATGCAGTGTAATTATTATTTGTTGACCATTAATACACCAATATCCCAAATTACAGCTTTATCAACCTGTTTGTAAGAAAAGATATGGCAGTGTATTTACTAAAAAAATTATCAGATTTCTAACCCTTGTTAATGTCATTCCCATAGTAATGGTTTAGTGGGTTTATTGATTTGCTTTGATGACATCGATATGAATGGGGAACAAATAAATGAACCAAGATATTCAATCACAGCTAGTTTTGAAAAAGTTTATTTTCAAACATTTTACTCCAAATTAAGTAAACAATTTCTAAAATCTCTAAAATCACTGAAACCTATAATTGTAATACATGCACACAGAGCGACAATAGTTTCCAAATCGATCTGAAATACTCATTTACTTCTGATAGTTGCCATAACAATCCAATCGTCTATCTCCCTGTATGATTATAGGGGCTAAACAAAAGTATGTAATGCTATACTAAAATAAGTAGATTATGGTGTCTTCAAACTGGAAGATCAAATATCAAGAAGACATTTCACTGTAGGATGAAACTACCATAATTCACTTGTTTCTATCACTTCATTTCAACACCAAAGTAGAATTGTCACATGTTTTAGCTATAGGGTCAAACTAAATTGTAATTAGAATGGTCCTTCGCAAAATATGTTGGATAAATTTTCAATCTGTCTTTTGATAGGGCGTTGGAATTAGGATCAAACATGTACTACCAAAATACCTGCTGTATATCACAAAACTGTATGCAAATGATAATACAAAACTCTGCTCTACATAGATAAGGATATTTATACTCATATAAATATAAAGTAGACCACGTCTCGAATACTGTGCATCTCTCTGGTTTTCTTGTGTTCAAGAAAACAGAGAGAGATCATTAGGAATGCATTTAACACCTTCGTATACTATTCATTGGAGTTCAAGAGTGATATATCTGAGGTGATAAACTTATTTAAGACCTACAACGGAACTGAAGACGCTTCCAGACAAACTTTTGTGATCAGAAAAAATGATCTCAACCTTATAAAGGACATCTAAGTAAACTATACCCTAAAAATTTGGCTGGGAGTTGCTCTAGGTTTCTTTGCAGTAGGCTTATACAGCAAGACAACAAAGGACATCTAAGTAAACTATACCCAAGGATGTGGCTGGGAGTCGCTCTAGGTTTCTTTGCAGTAGGCTTATACAGCAAGACAACAAAGGACATCTAAGTAAACTATACCCAAGGATGTGGCTGGGAGTCGCTCTAGGCTTCATTGCAGTAGGCTTGTACAACAAGACAACAAAGGACGTGGAAGTAAACTATATCCAAGGATGTGGCTGGGAGTGGCTCAAGGTTTCATTGCAGTAGGCTTATACAGCAAGACAACAAAGGACATAGAAGTAATCTTTTGGCTGGGAGTCGCTCAAGGCTTCGTTGCAGTAGGCTTGTACAACAAGACAACAAAGGACATCTAAGTAAACTACACCCTAGAATATGGCTGGGATTCGCTCAAGGCTTTATTGCAGTAGGCTTATACAGCAAAACAACAATGGACATAGAAGTAAACTATACCCAAGGATGTGGCTGGGAGTCGCTCAAGGCTTCATTGCAGTAGGCTTATACAGCAAGACAACAAAGGACATGGAAGTAAACTATACCCAAGGATGTGGCTGGGAGTCGCTCAAGGCTTCATTGCAGTAGGCTTGTACAACAAGACAACAAAGGACCAGAAAGTAAACTATACCCAAGGATGTGGCTGGGAGTCGCTCAAGGCTTCATTGCAGTAGGCTTGTACAACAAGACAACAAAGGACATGGAAGTAAACTATACCCAAGGATGTGGCTGGGAGTCGCTCAAGGCTTCATTGCAGTAGGCTTATACAGCAAGACAACAAAGGACATAGAAGTAAACTATACCCAAGGATGTGGCTGGGAGTCGCTCAAGGCTTCATTGCAGTAGGCTTGTACAACAAGACAACAAAGGACATGGAAGTAAACTATATCCAAGGATGTGGCTGGGAGTCGCTCAAGGCTTCATTGCAGTAGGCTTGTACAACAAGACAACAAAGGACATGGAAGTAAACTATACCCAAGGATGTGGCTGGGAGTCGCTCAAGGCTTCATTGCAGTAGGCTTGTACAACAAGACAACAAAGGACATAGAAGTAAACTATACCCAAGGATGTGGCTGGGAGTCGCTCAAGGCTTCATTGCAGTAGGCTTGTACAACAAGACAACAAAGGACATGGAAGTAACTATACCCAAGGATGTGGCTGGGAGTCGCTCAAGGCTTCATTGCAGTAGGCTTGTACAGCAAGACAACAAAGGACATGAGAAGTAAACTATACCCAAGGATGTGGCTGGGAGTCGCTCAAGGCTTCATTGCAGTAGGCTTGTACAACAAGACAACAAAGGACATGGAAGTAAACTATACCCAAGGATGTGGCTGGGAGTCGCTCAAGGCTTCATTGCAGTAGGCTTGTACAGCAAGACAACAAAGGACATGGAAGTAAACTATACCCAAGGATGTGGCTGGGAGTCGCTCAAGGCTTCATTGCAGTAGGCTTGTACAACAAGACAACAAAGGACATGGAAGTAAACTATACCCAAGGATGTGGCTGGGAGTCGCTCAAGGCTTCATTGCAGTAGGCTTGTACAACAAGACAACAAAGGACATGGAAGTAAACTATACCCAAGGATGTGGCTGGGAGTCGCTCAAGGCTTCATTGCAGTAGGCTTATACAGCAAGACAACAAAGGACATAGAAGTAAATTATACCCAAGGATGTGGCTGGGAGTCGCTCAAGGCTTCATTGCAGTAGGCTTGTACAGCAAGACAACAAAGGACATGGAAGTAAACTATACCCAAGGATGTGGCTGGGAGTCGCTCAAGGCTTCATTGCAGTAGGCTTGTACAACAAGACAACAAAGGACATGGAAGTAAACTATACCCAAGGATGTGGCTGGGAGTCGCTCAAGGCTTCATTGCAGTAGGCTTGTACAACAAGACAACAAAGGACATGGAAGTAAACTATACCCAAGGATGTGGCTGGGAGTCGCTCAAGGCTTCATTGCAGTAGGCTTGTACAGCAAGACAACAAAGGACATGGAAGTAAACTATACCAAGGATGTGGCTGGGAGTCGCTCAAGGCTTCATTGCAGTAGGCTTGTACAACAAGACAACAACAGGACATGGAAGTAAACTATACCAAGGATGTGGCTGGGGAGTCGCTCAAGGCTTCATTGCAGTAGGCTTGTACAACAAGACAACAAAGGACATGGAAGTAAACTATACCAAGGATGTGGCTGGGAGTCGCTCAAGGCTTCATTGCAGTAGGCTTGTACAACAAGACAACAAAGGACATGGAAGTAAACTATACCCAAGGATGTGGCTGGGAGTCGCTCAAGGCTTCATTGCAGTAGGCTTGTACAACAAGACACAAGGACATGACAACAAAGGACATGGGGAGTCCTCAAATGCTTTACCAACAAGATATAACCCAAGGATGTGGCTGGGAGTCGCTCAAGGCTTCATTGCAGTAGGCTTGTACAACAAGACAACAAAGGACATGGAAGTAAACTATACCCAAGGATGTGGTGGGAGTCGCTCAAGGCTTCATTGCAGGCTTCATTGCAGTAGGCTTGTACAACAAGACAACAAAGGACATGGAAGTAAACTATACCCAAGGATGTGGCTGGGAGTCGCTCAAGGCTTCATTGCAGTAGGCTTGTACAGCATGACAACAAATGACATCTAAGTAAACTATACCCAAGGATGTGGCTGGGAGTCGCTCCAGTCTTCATTGCAGTAGGCTTGTACAGCATGACAACAAATGACATCTAAGTAAACTATACCCAAGGATATGGCTGGGAGTCGCTCTAGGCTTCGTTGCAGTAGGCTTGTACAGCATGACAACAAATGACATCTAAGTAAATTATACCCAAGGATGTGGCTGGGAGTCGCTCCAGTCTTCATTGCAGTAGTCTTCATTGCAGTAGGCTTGTACAGCATGACAACAAATGACATCTAAGTAAACTATACCCAAGGATATGGCTGGGAGTCGCTCAAGGCTTCATTGCAGTAGGCTTGTACAGCATGACAACAAAGGACATGGAAGTAAATTATACCCAAGGATGTGGCTGGGAGTCGCTCAAGGCTTCATTGCAGTAGGCTTGTACAGCAAGACAACAAAACTACTTCCCATCAACTCCTATTTGAGGAATTCAAGACGGACAAGACAAGGCTCATCATGACCTTGAAAGAGTCGAAAGACGACAGTCGTGGCCAGCAGACGTGCAAGTGTGAACTAGCAGGAAGCGTTCAGCATCTAAGGCAGTCAACGAAGCAGACAGACGGTAGCGACACAAATATAGCCGGGACAACCGCAGTAGGGATTTAGGGTCTAGGAACATGTAAAAACACTCTGGCTGAAGGCTGATGAAGCACAGAGGCGAATGATGGTACTGAAAGAAATACGTAGCAGCGAAAAAGAAAAAAAGGAAGACGAAAGAAGTGGAAGTGAGTGTCTAGGGGCTAAGACAAGGAAGGATATAGTACCGCGAATATTATTCTGGTCAGAAATTGGGAACTATGCTCTGCATCTCTAGTTTTTCATCCGATCTGTGTATGACAGGCACTGGACTGAATGCTGACTGTACTAACCTTGACCAGGGATGAACTTTTCCGGATTTTATTCTAGCCAATCTCAGACTGGACATGGTCATTTTGGTCACCAGAGAAAAGAAGATTATCTTTATCAGACATCATTTCCATGGGGATGAAAGGTGCCGCAAACACAACGACGGACGGATGATTTCTGACAAATAACTGTCAGTCGTCGGGAACGGTGTGGAGGCAGGAAGATGAAGTATGACGCAATGCTGACGAAAAAATGTTGGATGCAGTGGCTTTTCTGCAGTCTGTATGAAGAATGATATTTGCATTGCTTGGCGGACAGCATCAGAAGATCAGCAATGCATTCACAGATGATGGCCAAGGCAGCAGAAAGATCTTCATGCCGGGCGCGGACACCAGCATCCTCGATACTCCAGGGGTTCCGATCACTTACGATCTCTACACCCCTGGACTATCTCATCGTAAAACTGGAGGCAACAGAACAGAACAGGTAATTTAGTCCTTTGATGTACATCAAAAGAACCGAAGTTGGGCGTCGCTCTCTCTGTAGTCTTCAAAGGAAATCTTTGCTGGTCTGTGATTGGTCAAATATTTTCAGCTGAGCTGCCTTCAATTTCACTATGAGATAGTCCAGGGGTGTAGAGATCGTAAGTGATCGGAACCCCTGGAGTATCGAGGATGGGACACCAGTAGCTGGACCCCTACCACCAATGCGCAGTGACTGATCATCATTTGACCCCATCCTAAGAGTGTACCGAGAATGGGGTCGATACACAGGATGTGGGATGACCTCAGTTGAGAACGTCGATAGTGCTACAGCATGCCAACACAGAACTGTATTTATGTTATATATATATGATATGATATTCTACCATTGACAGTGATCTGCTAAAACTCTCAACTCTTTGTTTCGAACTAACACAACCTGAAACACCCTTCCAAATCCAGCCCGTCGATCAAGCTATAAACAACGAGTAATCATACTAATTCAACCAGATGCATAGGAAGATGCGTCAATACTGTTCTCAGACTAATCGTATCAAGGCACCAACGGCGAGTTATTCAGCAAAGGTTTGTCTTTTTATACAAATTATACATTGTGTGAAAAAGCGATAATAGGCCAACAGGAAACAGCGAAAACGACGTCGTGTTCGCATACTTAAATATGCTCTACCGACGACAGAGCATAAACGATACTCAAGATTTGATATCTGTAATTGGTGTTTAATAGTATATATATATATAATGTCTAATTAAGACAAAAAGTAATACTAAACAATTTATTTTGCTTTTGGTACAAGCGCAATCAGTTTTTTCATTCAATATAGAACATATTGCCATGGTTTTTTTGGGGACGCAATTAACTATTTTTGATATTTTTATCTTGAAGCTCAAACTTTTCAGTGGTGGTAATGGTGTAAAGTAAGTAACTTTTATAACTGAAGGAAAATACTAATTCGCATACTCCTGTTTTTGATAGAGCATTTGTCAGCGGTGGAGCATCTTTAAAACATGCGTTGTAAATAAATAAGATAAACGCGATTCTGCAATGAGGACTAGACTTATACGAATAGATAAGAAAATCCATCTCATACAGTGTTGGAAATTTGGCTTTCCGTAACCACTGTTGTCTAACTCCTTTCGTTTGTGACCTGTGATTGGTCAGTTTTGTCCTCTGAACTGCCTTCAGTTTTACCTTGACATAGTCCAGAGGTGAATAGTAACCCTGGTATAACAATAGAAAAATAATAAGTCCTTAATCTTAGCTCAGAAGTTTGCATTTTCAAGAGTATGGAAGAAAACTTTTTTTCTGAAATGATTTTCAAAACAAAATTAAGCTTTAACAAATTCTTGTATAATAAATATTTATTTTATCACAGCCACTTGCTTCTCTTAGCAGTTCAAACCAATTTCATGTATAAAAGTGTAAAAATACATTTCATGAAGCTTTACCTATGACGAATGGGTATTCTAGAAATACATGTCTTTACATATTTGATAATGAATGAAGATACAAATTATTTAAATCCCTTTGATAAGCACAACTTCCTACGTTATTTTTCTCCGTCGAGGCATCAGGAATTCAAATCCAGTTTACTACAGGGGGAAGATCGATCGGTAGAAATAAATTACGATATGATTAATTATTTCCAAAAATAAAAAATGAAAATCGTCGCTTTGTTTTAAAAATAGCACAGTTTAAGTCTCTCTCGTCAAGTATATTTCATATGTTGCATTTCAAACATCTACTCAACCAAACTTAAGGATTTCACGTATCTTGCACTTGTTCATCCAATAGGAATGCTTATCTATATCACGTGTCTTCAGATATTTGCACTTTCAGTCGGTTTCCATGACCAATCACACCTCTGATTAAAGTCACGTGTTAAAACCGTTTATGTTACGACTTTTCTATATATAACTTACTGGTCCAGTAACATAATCGGGTAGCGTAACCAAGCAGAAATGGTATAAAGTTCATTAATCCGTGGTACTTGTGATCATGTGGGGCAACTTTGTAAGTGAACAAATTGTCACGTTCATTGTTGAGCTCAGTGAACTTGTAGTCCTCCGCACAGAACAAGTTCAGTTTATAATGAAGTCTGTCGATTTCATCCTTGATTTCCGGTTGTCTAAGTCGCCGGATACTATGACAGAAGTGCTCAACAGTGTCAAACAAGGCATCATTCTCATGTTTAAGCATATACATCTCCTCCCAGAATGATATGAATTCGTCCATTTTTACAGGACTAGAGTCTCGCGGAGTCCCGTTCCGCGGGAATCTCCGAGATAGGTCTCGCACGCGCCTGTAATGACGGATTGTATCCACTTCAAACGGAAGTAATGAGCCGCCCAAGGTATGAATGAGTTTGATGGAGTCTAAGAATGACTGATGCTTCCGGTTAAACCAGTCGATGTATCGCATCTTAAGTTGATGGAGACGTCCTAGATGTTTGTTCGCCAACAGTTTTAGTCTGTCAAGTTCCATCATTTTCTTTTCGGTGTGAGTAAACACTCGGTTACTGCAAGAAATGAAACAGACATGTTAGAATAGTTCCCATAATGCTTAGCAATTGCTCCTCTGGTATATCCAAGTCTTTGACAACTCGCATACCAAGGGCACCATAAATGATACTAAATACAATATTTGCCATAAGCTAAACTACCAAGTGGTTCAAGTGCAAAATCTGTTTCCATGGATATCAAATTTTATATCTAAGTGGCAGAAAATAATAATTATTTTCGTTATCATGAAAAAAATTCCATGTGAACCTAATACGCTTCTGTAAAATGATGTTTCATATTTTTTTTAATTACTGCTAACCAAATCTTTATTTTTCCTTTTTTATGCAGTCTGACCTGCTGTGGGAAAAGAGTATGGAGTGACTTTATAATATTTTGCTATCGCATACTAATAGGTGTCTGATGTATTACGTAGGCCTACATGTATTGATTTTTGTTTTATTTTTTTCTAAAAAGATTTTTGATATAATATTTCCAAAAAGAAAACCTCAGAAGTCTTTTAAACCTAGTTATGAAAAACGTGTCTAAGTTTCGATAAAAAAAATCATATATTTCAAATTGTGTGCTTCGCCAGCACAAACTTCGTCTTTTCGGTAAGAGCACTTGTCGTTACAGCTTTAGATGAGATATTACCTAAGGCAGGTGGCACTGGCAATATAAACCCTGGGATTAAAGCAGAGAGACCTGATCAATCTTAAAACAAATACAACATAATCTCAGTCGGAGATATGTAAACAATTAATACTGGGAAACATATTCCGTTATCGAGTAATGTAAATACAGAAAACACTCTCCGAAATTTTACTTGTCAAAATACATTGCTAAACAAATACATAAAGTAATCTTGTTCAAACTGCCGAATTTGATTTACTTTCTCGATTGGGTTGACTAGAAACACCAAATATCGATGGAATACGATGTAAAAATATTCTAGTGTATTATTTGTCGAAGTTTACCTATGATATCTAACTTTTTAAGCCTTTGTTGTTACCTGTTCCACAGGTATATAACATGACTGTTTACTCTCAGAACTTTCCTTCTCATCTAGTACTTCAGTTTTGTTTATTAGACCACTTAGAAATCATGCCGACAGTTTTTACTAAACAAATCTTTCAATGTGGCGCAGTATTAAACAAACAAAAACAATTCACCTAGATAAAAATATTCCTAAAGAATCCATGTATGGACAAAGACCGTTCTAAACAGCCATGATTTGCTAATCATCATTTTCCTGTCTGTCGATAACTGCGACCACTTTTATGCTTGAAAGATATGGGGGGAGCAAATAAAAATTGTTTCAAAAGAAAAAAGATTGCAATAATTTAACACTGTAATTAAAATGCAACATGAACCTAACTGAAAAATTATAATAGTGCCATATGCAGTTGTTCCGAGAGACTAAACTTTTTAGCGTTATGATGAAATCAACAACGCGTCAATTGACATCTCAAATAATTTGATTTTCAACATACATTTTATCTAAAATTTACTTTCAGATAGAGTTCTCCGATGTCGCGTTAGATACGACTCTCACACGGGGTTCACGATAGTGTCCTTTCATATACGCGAAAAATTTCAGAAAAAAAATGGGAAAATAAAAAAAAAAAAAAAAAAAAAACCTTCAAATTCTTTTGTTGCTATACGTGACAAATCCGGAAACAGGTCACCAGAAAAAAAGCATACAGAAAAAAAGGTTTTTAGAATTAAGTTCCGTCATACAAGATGAGTTTGGTTTGTCCTACTTACTGATAATCTCTGTATGTTAACTCCATGACTTGCATACTGGTCCAAAATAATTATATTGTAAAGTTCACCCTCCTCGTCATATAGTACACCCCTCTCACGAACGCGAGACTTATTCCAACGGGGCGCGTCTTCACCACACTAACCCTCAGATTGGAATGGTCAACAACTCAGATGTGTCTGAAATACAAAAAGAAGGCATATGTCGGTAATTATTTTCCTTAAAGCTAAAACCAACGAACATTAAAATTGTGCGGTACTAATAGGTGAATGGTTCACCTTAAAACGATAAATATATTTGAGGTTGAGCTCAACCGCTTATTCTTCGTCTTTTCAAAAAATAGCAAAATTTAGAAAAATACGAGATATTTCTCTTGCTCTAAAAATCACCGGAACCTTTTATAAGTTGTTTTCTTTAATGCTAAAACATTAACCTGAACGAAGATTAAAGTTGTGCGGAATTTAAGGGATTCACCTTAAATACCATCAATGATTATCAACAAGCTTGAGGTGTAATATTATCTACCTAAATGGAGACATTGAGTCGCTTAGATAGGTAATTAAGCATGTCCTTGATGTTATACAACAGTTAATAATATGTTTAATGCCCATTACTGAATTCGATCATGCATGAGAAAGTCATTTCTTAGTGTTTAGATTTCGGTTTGGTTAACAAACCACAGTATTCGTAGTTGAAATTTAAATCGCCTTACCTGTCATTTGAAAGCAAAATTGTCATTAGATTAGATTATTGATAAACATATTCAATTAGAGGGTTGGTTTTTTGGGATTATGCAGTATGTATGATTACTGAGAGTACATTTGGCTACTGGTTTATCACATGATCTGCTTTGTTAACGATAATCGTATCACGTGATTCTTAACTCATTCACCCTGAAAAATACTTGAAATCTTCCAGTTATAAATTTGGAATAGTTCATTATAAAGGTGTGAATTTGTTGTCCCCGCCTAAAGTGATTTGATAGGAGGACTTTCACCTAGAATTGATGATATATACTATTCAACCCCCCCCAACCACCACCACCACCACCACCACCCCCCCCCCCCCCCCCCCCCCCCCCCCCCCCCAACCACCACCACGTTGTGTTTCAGGAGTTTCTTGTTCAAGCTAAATTTTGTTGTCAGTGTGTAATATTATAATTAATATGATGTAGTGAGGTGTAGGCGACATTCGGGTGAAATCAACAGGATTTGGAAGGGTAAAGCTGACGTTGTCTGAGAGGACAAGTACATATGTCAGTTTAGTTAAGGTTAATGTTTCAAACCATTAACTGCAATGTGTGATGAAGCGTGATTAAGAAATACTATGTTGTATGTTGAATTGTCTCCTCTTATGTGAGGGCAGTGAATGAAATTAGTCTGGGCTTGAAAAGGCCTTATTAAATGTAATGGGTTTTTTTTATCATATTTGTTGATTTATGTTTTTCTGTGTATATTGTTCAATTAAGAGCTTACGTCATAGTTATGTAACAGTGTAGTTATTAGTTAGCATAAAACAATATTGATTATCGATTTTGATCAACTTCAAAAAAACTTATTCCACGCCAGAGGTAACAAAAACATTACTACAGACTTTATCCCAACACGTCTAGATCTGTTCCCATAAACCACATTGGTCGTTCAGAGAAAATGTCATGGCACGCTACTAACGTTAGCTATTTATCACTGGAGACAGCGGGTATGTATAAGATAAATTCCATTTTCGTGTGAGATTCACACTGATCCCAAACTGTGCCGTGTATCTCTGTCAATAAGGATACATTACTGGATAGTGTTAAATTGACATTAACCCGGAACCATCCGCCGACGTCGTCAAACGAATCAATCTGGAAACCCTTTAAAGAAAATATATTCCCTCATAATGGCTTTATAAAACCACAGGTACCCAAACCAATACATCTAATGTACTACAATTTAATTTTTATTTTACCAAAGAAGCATTTGATACAAGTGGATTATTTCTACAGTAAAATAAAAAATGTTAAAATAAACAAAATGCAATTTTCTTCTCCGTTACAGCAAGACTTGAAAGTGATTTCAACAGTCATAAACACTCTTAGAATGAAGTTTTAAAGTTCACGAAATGTTAAGAATAGTCGTATGGGCACGGACACAGTATGTATTATTTGTTTATCCCCAATCGAATAAAGTGCATGACAAACTCATTTGATTGCAATACGAAGCATTGATCAGATAAAAAGACGATATATTATTTCATTGAAAACGTGTAAAAAGTATTTATGATTTATTAAAAGTGTGATGTGCGATATTGAACTACATTGACGTCAAAATACCCTTATATAGAACCATAATACATTCTTCAACCAGTTGGATCAAGATTTTGGTGCAATGTTATGTTTTTGGTCTTTATGTGGAACAAAGTATTACGATAACCGTATCTACTAAAGTTTCGTACAAGGCCCTGTTATTTAGTTACACTTCAAACAGTATTAGAAAAGTTCAACTCAAGTGCTTATTTTCACATTTTGTAACACATAGTGAAATGCAGATAATAAAAATTGTTTCTCTTTTTCACATCATGACAAGAACCTTTTTAATTTGTAGACCATGTGCCTTTAATTTACATGTGTATTACCCTTTACCACATGAAAGTTCCATATATCACACTTTCTTCTGCATAACCATACACAAATCTACATAAGTATTCGCCTCTGTATTATCCACTAAGAAGTCGGCAGTTTAAATGACCCTAATACACAGGTGCTGTATTGGTGATCACACAAAGCATCGCCTACTACTCCAGTTCTCAAGTGCGCATAATACATAGGTGTGAAGTATCTTGTAATGAATGATGTTTAATTTATCACGTTTAACGTTTGACTTCACTGCACCTGATGGTCCGTCTCAACCAATAGTGAGTTGTTGTTCAGGCGTATTTCTTCTGTATAGATAAACTACGTTAAATGTTCTGATCTTGATCTTTGTTATCAACAAGTTACTACAGATAACACGAGATCCCCTTATGTTTGCTAGTTTTAAAGCATTTCCAGATGAGAATTAAGGCTGCTTACATTAAAACGAATTAAACTGCAGTTTCATGTATTCATGTTTCGGTACTTTTTTCCATTCTCTATTTTTCGCTTGAATTGTCCTCTTGATATGACTGCGATATCTAACCTGCAATTTTCATCAATCAACATTTACGCTGTGGAATCTCCCAAAACATACCATATTTTTCTAATATGGTGCTTTATCTACATTATGTGTTTTGTTGTTTCAGCGTTTCTTCTCTCTATTTCCGTTAATCAATACCTCATCGAATATAGAATATTTATCGATATTGTTTTCTGGTGTTGATATAACAATGGTTCTGATGTAGGATCCACTGTGGAATTTTAGACTCTGGTGATTATGTTCCATAGTTTCCTTCCTTTCCCTTCATTGCAGATTTTGGATTGTTGCAGACGTCTTGCATTACTGGAAAACGGCATCTTATCCGGCACTATCTCTGGATACTCTTGATATCAGTTAGCCTTTCCAAATTCTTTCCAAATTGATTTTCATTCCTGTCTGTCGTCGACACAGGGGACACTTTCTAATCTTCGTTTAACAATATAAGGTCTTGTATTGTTCATCGAGTTTTGCGATGGTCTCTTACCAGTGTATTTAGTCCTCGTTGTATAGATGTTCGTAAGAGGTATGATTTCACTGAATTTGTAGCTCGTTCTCTTCTCTCCCATAGATTAATCGCAGGCGGTGGTGATGGAGGCGTTGGACTTGGAATAATGGCGCTATTCCTTACTGCTAAAACGTTTTGTTTAACAGTCCGTTTGAGATTCGATGTATAAAATAATTTGGATTATGACTACTGATGCTGAAATTGACAATATCCAATTACTACATAAACATTTACTAATACGATTACTTGGAAAGATAGAACCAGATTCTTCAGCAAGGTTCATCTTCCCTATGTCTCCACTGACACCTTTGGTTTTGATTTCAACGTTTGTTCCTGTAGGGAAGAGTCTGAATTGTTCCCAGGGGATTCACAACAAAACAATCCAGCACTAGATATTTGAATTGTAGGGATCTTACTCTGTCAAAATGGAAAATTAACGATTGGCTTTAGAGGTTGATAGACATGTTCGGCAAGTCAATGTTCTCAGTCAATTTGTGTTTTTTTAACATGTGTTTTATTGGGGTTTTTTTTCACAAACAATGTGTTAGTACTACATATGATTAAAATAATGTTTCGTGGAATTTAGTTTTGAGCAAATCGGTCCAGCTTAATTGGCTAAAAGTCAGCATAAACGCCAATCTACTGATGTTTTAAGTAATAAATGTAAAGGAATCAAACTCTGTCTATTTAATGTACGAAACGAGAACATTAACTCAATCCCTGGAATTTCATAATGGACTAAATTAGTCTTTGATTCAGTAGAACTTAAATGTGTCTTCAGGGCTGAAAAGGTTTTGAGTTTTTCAGTGAAATCAATTATCTAAACAACGGCAAATATACATTTATTTATTAACATAGCCAATGTGTTTAGCAGGATGAGGCAACACAATGTAATACATATGTATTCGATTTATGTAGAGAACACAAGATTATAAAACTTTCTCTAACCTGGACTAACTACGTTTTAGAAATGTCTTGTATGCAAATAACTACATCATGAAAGGTAACAACATTCATAGCTTAATAAATTACGTGAGTTTACATAGCACATCGCCGGGGCAAGAGCAAATATTGAAATATGAACGATATGATCAGTTAAATCGTAAAGTCGTCACCTTGTCAATCAAATCACCGATAGAAATGACGTAACAACTCACCTGTATATGTATATCTACCTGAAATTGTAATTATGTCTCGCAACTCGTCTTATCAAACGATTGCAGTTCTTTGAAAATTGCATTCATTTGTCAAAAGTATCTTATACTCATTGAAAGGCTGACTGGAACTGTCTTTTATCGACACTAATCGTCTCAATCTTAGTCATTTTAAAATGTCATTTACACCTGTCGACAGCTAAAATTGTGGATCTGCCAGAATGTCCCTTTCAGTCTGTAAATAGACTCAATATACTCAGTGAGGGTATACATGTATGTGTAATAATGGCATATCGTATGTCTAACAAGGTTTTTAAAATGGTAAAAACAAAACAACTTCCTTCTCATACCTGGAGCGTTATTGGTGCAGGTGTCCTGCTTGTTACACGATTTGGTTAAATGCATATTTCTAATAAGTGAAGCGTACATCGAGGAGGAAGCGCAGGAGGAATATCAACATTTCTTATCATCATTAAAGAATTTCTAACTTAAAATTTGACACCATACGGATATACCGCAGTCTCCCAATACATGCACTTTGTTTAGAAGACACCCACGCACGCAGCGTAATGCATACCGGTGGAGGCTGTCCCTAGATGACCTTAGCTGTTTACTTAGTATTATACTATATGACTTAAATCCCAACCAATCAACCTTAAATTCTATTAGGATTTTTTTTACGGGGAGTTTCAGGTTTATAAATTTCTTAAAGTTAAGGAATGTCCATTAAACTTGTGCCAGCAGGACAAGCATAGTTAGCGGCAAAGGGGGGCTTTATAGTATTCCACTTTCAAAATAAAATACTCTAATATAATGTTATTGAATTTTTATTACATAAATTACTGTATGACAAAGGTTGAGTCTATTATATCCATAGGTAGATAAAAATGATAAAGAGTTATTACTCACGTAATATACAGACTTTAAATACTTACCTTTACTGTTCCATACTATAAAAGGCACATTTCTCTAAACTAGTTTACATGACCTACTTCAAGACTGAACACACGTATGTTCATACTCGGCTTTAACTTAAATTCTTGTAAAATAAATATTAGAAACTTAACTATGAGGATTTATTTGACGTTGGCTTAAAAATATTCGTGACTGGGATTCTTCAAACACATGTTTATTAAAGAAAAGCATTTAATATTCCGAATGTACTCGACTAGGGGAAAAGGAAGACTTTTGACAGAAACGACAAATATGTCAAATGAAACCTTTCACATCAACATTAAGCCAACCAGTTGCCTTTTGAGTTGGCTACTTTGGTCTGTATTCATCAGAAGCCCTGGGTTTTTTTTCTCTAAGGCGAACGCTCGACAGAAAGTCAAAGAAGCGTGATGACGTGACTAATAGTACTGCTGTGACCAATCAGATCAATGGTACAACATTAGCAATTTGTATGCCTTACCTGGAGCGACATGCGACATTGTTTCAAAAGTCAATATCTTCAAAGGAGTCATGTCTTCTTAACGTTGGTTGGTTGAATTAGTAAGAACACCCTCGAGGATATGCGGCGTGATAATGAGTGTTTTTGGGAGACTGCAGTATGTTCGTATCTGTAATAGTGGAACTATTGTCCTTTCCCTTTAATAGTGTTATTTCACTGAAGCGTGGCGCCATGGACTCAGAACAAGCACACTCCACTCAGTCACACTGACAAGAGACACATGTTGATAGTGATCTATGGTACTTTCCTGCTATATACGCTGCCCCTAAATGTGTACAAGAGCGGGCTAATTCGGATTATTTTACAGATTATAATCGATGAAAATACTCTTTAATAAACAATACTAATACAACGAATGTATAGTTATAATATAACTTACATCATGAAACAAGATTATCCCCTGTATAAAGTGTAACTTATCAAAAGACTTGGGCTAGCTAGAACGCGGGATTTAAAGGCCTACTAAACGACTTAAACGGAAAGGTCAGATAAATATTTAGTATAACATTAAATTTCCTAATAGTTCAATGGAGCGGATGTCGAGTTTTAACAATTAGAAACCACATGTCGTTCTTACCTTCATTCTTGAACCCTATCTCACTATCTGACGGGCGATTTTTTTTACTTTAAACATTGACGTCACAGGATAATTATCCCATCGCGACATCTAGCATGATATATATATACTATTTATACATCTCGTGTTTCACCAACGGAGAAAGTTTCAATGTAAAACCTTCATATCATTCTTTTTATAGAAAATATTCGAAGGTTGTCTTTTTTGATGACCTTCCAAGAAATTTTGATATAAGATAAGCCAGGTCACATTCGTGGTTTCTGGTATTCCATTAGTGTTTATCACAGCAGCAAAGTGGTAAAGATGTCTGACATTTTATTTGATGGTCTTAAAAGTTTCATCACATACGCTGCGTTGGTCAAGAGATATAGATGTCTATAGGGGGAAGGCTGTGGGCTCTGTCCTCTTGCCGAGACACGCCACAGACCATAAAAGTGTAAAAATGTCTGCTCCTGATTAGCATTCAACATAAAGAGAGTGTGACAGCTGATTCTGTCGGTATAATGTAACAGAGTCGGGTGTGTTGTTCGGTGTCTTTGGCAGTATGTTTCAGTAAGATAGCGCTATAAAATGGAGAAGAGTTTAACCGTTACAGAGATATACAACGTAATCATACCACAGTCTCCCAAAAACAAACAAGCAAGCACACGCGTTAATAGGACTACATCATATTCAACCCACCAACAAACCTACCTAAAACATGTCTTTCAAAATTCCCAATCGCAAAGCAGAATAAAAAAATGCCTAAATATAGTATTGGAATTCAAATATATTTGATTCGAAATGGAATAATCTAAAACTAAAAACATAGAAGAACTACTTCGAGCTTTAAATGTGGACTATGAAGAATCCAAATGGTACTGAATTATTGTTGTACGATAGAAAATCTAGGTCTAAATGTCGTTGCATGATTTCCACGTCGTCCGGTTAAAAATAAAGAAGCACTTCTCGCTCGATTTTTTTCAGTGAATATATGGATAGTTTTTGTCGCTTGTGCATGCAAGTATGAATACAAACCTCCCGTTCAATCCTCGTATACGGAACAGAATCTGAATAAAACACGTTTATTGTGGATTTATCACATGGCGAGGGTTTATAGACGGCGGGGTTGCTGTTGTTCGAGGGATCTGAGATTAAAGTCTGGGATCTTCTCTAGTCATATATAACCCATTACGTCTGGAGCAACACTCCCTCACGTAAAAACCCAGGCCAGGTAAGTATCGCCGTACCACATACATATTTATTATATACTTCAATGCCAGTTAAACTGCTTCAGAACACACTAATGGTAAATTAAGAAATGCCCAGCCAGGCGTATTACATATTTTATGTGACATTACACATTTTATTCGATCTCAAACTTGGGCGCCTCGTTGAAAACATATAATAAACATATTGGGATTTTTGTATCATTTGAGAAAAAGAAATGTAAATGAAGAAAAGAAAGTACTCAATCCTTTCCAGAACCCTTACAGGTAAGCAAACTATGGAATTTCTAGTATCGTTAACTGGGTGACATAGACCATACTTTTGTATTAGTTCTAAGTATTCTGCAGTTCTTTTAGCATTTTTTTGCTAAGACTTAGATATGATATAGCAATTTTTTTTTCTTAAGACCTAGACATGTAAGAAAATTGAGAGAATTTCAGAATGGGTTGAACTCGAGTCCAAGCACAGGCATTTGACTCTATAGACATTTTTCTCTCTCTATATATATATATATATATATGTAATACCGTGTCCTTGATACAACTATCGAAAGACAGAGAGAGAAACGTGTAAAGCAAAAAAAAACCAACAAACAAACAACAAGAACAAAACCAGAGCCACAAGACTCTGAAGCTGAAGAAAGTCACTGCAATTGAACAGTGTTCATGAGGGAGTAACTATAAATTGCGGATGATAGTAATCAGATTATTATTTGGTATAACGCTACAAAGGACGGCTATATTATAAGTTGTATTCTTTGGTAACCATTCTCTATAGTACATGGACATACCTCGTTGATAAGATTACAAAAGCTTTATTCCAGTACACAACCGAAGATAATGTTATGTATATACTACATTAGAACATTATAAAATACTATTTTTCAGAATCCTTAAAACCGTTCACTTCAGTATATAAGAGTAGCAAAGGAGGCCATATCGTTATCAGAAGTTTGAGATATAAACATGACAGTCAAACCACAGGCGTTTGGATCTATAGACACTTTTCTCCCTATATATATATAAATGTAACACTATCTCTTAAACACAGCATTACAATACATACATATAAAGGTAAAATGCATATAGAGTCAAACGCCTGTGGTTTAACTGCGCTGGATAAAAAAGATATCTTCTCCGATTATATGAATCCAACAACCAAAAGGCCCAGAAAATATCTTGCGTTCTCATTCTCACGAAAGATATTCAAGAGATGGGCATATATGTATCATATCAATTACATCCACGTGATAATGGTTAGTTTGTGTTATCAAAACTAAGGGTAACCGTAGGAAAGAAGAGGTTTATTTCACGAGGTTTCTAAGAAAATGTTTCTGAATTAAGTACATGTATAGATGTAAATCTTAACATTGTGTTCGTTTTAACGTGACTATCCTAATAAAATCATATTTAACTCATACAATGTATTGGATATATGAAATTGAAAACGGGAATCGACAAGTTTGACATCTGAATTTAAATACAAATATATAAAGATAAAAGTCAACTTACCTAAAACCATTATACATCCCCAATATTTCGACAGGAATAGAATATGGACTCCATCTTGTTTAAATCCATGTGGTGATGTGTATTCTGTCCCCGGGGGTCGGGGGAAAGTGTATGTCTCTCTCTTTGTTGACAGTTACCATGCGTCAGTCGGCGGGATAAGGTGCGACTACCAACCAACTACCTGTATATGTATACATACAACTGTACACAAAGCAGGCGACTAATTCGATTTTCACATTCACATACAGTTATTTACACAAGATTATACACAGAAAATAATTCCCAACAGATCAGTACTTTGTCGCCTCTTTAAGTGAATAATCGAAATGACCCCATACGGTTAAATAGTCTAGAAGTACTGATTTATTAATTCATATTTTTTACATACATTTGATTTATTTGACTACGTGAAATGGTATTAAAGCCGTGTAAACATTGATAAAGCGAAGACAGGAAATTAAAATGTCGAATGCGTTCCATTGTTGAATGTGTTGTACTTTAAAAGTAATCAACCCTCTAATATGCCATACACATATAAATAGGTATTGGACGTACCTCATAGATTTCTCCTCAGGAATAAATATCTGTGTTCAGTTGATACCGTTTTACACACCATAATCACACTGACTGGTTCCTTGTTTACTGGCGGAGAAACGTTTGACAACCGCTTTATTACTTCATCAAAGACCCGTGGCAAATACATATATCAATAACTTTTACAATCAATTATTTCTATTCACTTTAAATGGTGTTTATTCTGGAATATCCACACCGTATTAGAGAAATACATAAAAAGAATTTTTAAGCACCCGCTTGTGAATTTGGTTCCCAAGAAGAATTTTCCAGAAACATCATAAACGAATTCACCGAAACGCAAAGATGACGGTCCCTTTAGAAATCCACGTATATTCCATAGCAACATACACACAACTTACTTGGTTCTAATGCATCTTAAATGTTTATTGAATTATTTCACTTTGGTTGTCGACCCGATGTTGTACCCATCCTCTCGTAACCATTGTCAATACGGACGATTGTAATTCACAACCGCTGTAGCAATGTCAGTTTCTAAAAGGGTGGTTCTCAAATGTCAATTCACAATATCCCGATCTTAATTGATTGTAACGACTGTATCGTGTTCCTACACAAGTAGACTCGAATTAAACTGTTGACATAAAGGCTACCTTCTACAACGTTGATCGTTGATACGTTTTCTCTTTTATAAACTGTGACGTTTTAAAGCCCCGCCGATCGCGGTGTCAGTCGTGGGCTAATCGGACAGGTAAAAGCTTCACAGGTGTGACCAAAACGGGACATCTGAATAATCGTTGACTTTGGTTTCAATAAGTAATCGATACCGTATGATAATTTCTAGTATACATTCGTATCAATATTGTGTTTTAGTATTGAACGCCACTTTCTAGTATAATTGTATTATTGGGTCGGCCTTCAGCCGCCGAAGGACAGTAGAACACATCACAGGGGCTTGACACAATTCCAAATCCACAATACACAAAACATTTTGTAATATTGGTTATTTCGACCTTGAGGACAGGTTTAAACCTAATTTCCATCTCGGGTGTCCGGTTTGTAGAATACCTGGTAGTCGAGATCCGGGTCCTGAATAATTGCATGAAAGTTGAATATTGAATAGTCGTGTTGACTTTTGGTGTTATAATTATGCATAAAATCACATATTTATTGAATTTATCTTCACTCAACGTGGTGTACAGTATAAACAACCATTATCAATTATTGAATTAAACGCTACCTGTCTACGCTTATTAAATATTTACTTGTATATTTTATGTATATAAATTCCAGGCCGACAGTCGATATGTATTCTATTTATATACCTAGTCACGTCTGACCTAATCTTAAACTCGGGTTTCCCTTTCATACAAATAGTATATATTTCCTCCATAGTGCAGATTACAACATCGCATTACAATACTGTTAACATACATAAAGAAAAAATATGCAAAATCATAATCATGATGATAATGTATTGCCAAACAATATGCTCCAGGAATTTTATTGTAACCATTCTCCCATTGTGAACGAGAGCTGGTTAGCTACCGTATGCCATATTCAATCACGACCTTGTGTTCCGGAAGAGTATGTGTTCCTTTACATCAACGACAGCCATCATACAATTATAAACTCACAGCCTCCTATCGGCAAGAATTTAGTCCAATAGAATTACAGAGAAAATAGATCGTCATCGTGTCGTCGTTGCCTGCATATGAACGGACTTGGTCCAGGACACAGTGGATTTTTGAAAGAATTAAGGTAAATTAAATCCAGAGAATTACATTTTGAAGAGCAGAGAATAAATCTGATAACTTTCTCTTCTGGTGTTTGATTCTATAGCTGGATATACTGTCGATACTGTAAAGAAAGAGAAACATCTCCCTGGAGTTAAATTTAAACCTATATCGCTTAAATTAAATGTAACAATATGATTTAGACACTAGGATAAATCAAAATCCCTGGGATATTGGTGGGGTCCTGACAATCGAATCATAGACAATTATGATTTGATAAGTGCCGGATAACGGTGCATCACTTCATGGTCTGCATCTGGTACATCTTACCTTATCTTGTGCTTATCTCAAGCCAACCAATATTTATACATACCCATTCCACCCTCCACCCCCACCCAAGATTTAACGGCAACTGAACAAGGTCGAGGAAATCTTCCATATATAGAATTACGTAGATTGTAAAACAGTTGTGAGAATAAAGGAATCCAGCTTGTAGAACTCGGACACAAACATTGTATTGCTGCATCAGATTTAAATAAGATGGATTTGGATTTGTCTTTCCAGTACGACAATTTTCGACAGTGAAGTTGGAACTCCTTTTGGTATGGTAGAAGGGAGATAACTCTTAGGATTAACCACAACTACAAGTCATCAAGTGTTATTTCCCTTTCGAATACACTACCACTTTGATCTACAACCTTCACTTGTAATACTGGCTGGTCAAGAGCAATCCACTCATGGATATCCATGAATTAAACCATTGTGACGTCATAGTTTCAACAAAGTTCCTATTTTCTAGGTACAATTTTAACTTTTCTTTTTCTCAGAAACTAGGCTGGGTTTACTTTAAAGACACAAACAACAGGATTGGCATTGAGAATATCATGCATTTTCATGTATGGAGAACTGACTAGCAGTCACATTTTTTCCCGAATTTATTTTCAAAATGGGGGAAAATCATAATGGCAAAATTTCAATAAAACGCCCAGGTATGAGAGAAAGATGCTTTCATATGTGGATATGAAAAATAGGGATATTCTACCCTCAAGATCATAAAATTTTGTGACCCTCTGGTAGAATATCCCTATCCTTTATATCCACATATGAAAGTCTTTTAGCATTATAATTTGAATGGTAGTAAATAAGCTTAACTCTAAATTAGTTAAGCTATATAATTAATGATCAAATGTGAATGGGATACAGCCTTTTCTTTGTTATCCCAATATCTGCATCCAGTAAAATTCAAATTAACTTGTACATCTCACCTATGTTTAAAACTACCAATGTAGATACATAATTCTTCAAGTTAGACTATTGTGGTGAATGGTTTTTAAAGTACCCAATTTTAAGTGACGTACAACTGAAAGGTTTCACAACTACACTGCAAGCTTCTGCTGTTTTCATGTTTTTTGTTTGAAATAAAGTTTTAAAAGAGATTGAAAAACAGTCCAATCTTATCTTAAAATTGAACAAGAACACGGTAAAAGTACAAGATCGTTAAGTGTATTAGAATCAGAAGTTTCAAAATACTTCACATCAAACACGATCTTTAAAATTTCACAGGGGCTTTATGCTAAATTCCAATGCTCATAACACTGAACAAAATAATATTACTTGCAGCAGAAACTTTGGTTAATCAAGAAACCTTAAATGAACATGTTAATAAAAGAGGAGACGAAACACCAAATACTCTTTGTTTATCATCACTGTATTTATACAACGTTTGCAGGTTGTGTTATGGGTATTCCAGCACACCACTGAACACTCAACACTACCCAAATAATGTGTTTTGTGTGATATCTGACCAGTTGATAAACTAATGGATGACATGGAAATGACACAGTACTATTAAGTATTACAAAATGTACAAACAGCATGGCAATTCATTAAATCGTGTATTTATAGTGTCTATAGGGCTTGGTTATGGTAAGGTCAATGAAAAATATCTTAATCTACAGAGAGGGAAAAATTAATTTAATTTAGGAATCATACAATTATACAGCCATCTTTGAATGGAAAACACAATGGAAATTGTTTCCAACTTAAAAAATCTACAATAGCACGTTCCTCACTCCTTTCTAACACTACAGAGTAGCTAAAGGGTGCCTATAACATGATAAATACGGCTGGCTTACACAAGTTTTTAACTGTCCACCATACCGATTTCTTTCTCCAATAAAAATCATTACATGAATCTGGTTCTTATTCAAAGGCTGAGAGGATAAAATTTATTGTATAAAGAAAGACATTGGAACTATTAACGTTTTCAACTTGTACAAGACAGTAACAAAAAACATTTGTCTCACCATGCAAAACTGTCTTTATACCTGATATTGTCACAACTTAACAATCTCTCATTCTTCGATAAATCATTCTTTCATAATTTCTCTTGCCCACAAGCATTCGTAGAAATCACACATCTATTAATCACACAAACACACAATACTTTTTCCTAGTCATATAAAATAAAATATATTAAAACATTTTCTTTCTGACACAAGAAAAAAATCTGTAGATAATTTGTTCTGGAAAAAAAGGACAATTACATGGGTGAAAAAAACAATCAGACACATAACATAAGTCTCTTTGTTATAATGTCACTGACACCATAATTCTGTGGTAAAATGTCGTCACAAAGCCTAACAATACTATGTGCTACAATGTCTCCACATATCGTGATAATTGGTCTTGCGGAGTGACCTCAGTGTCCTGTGGTAGACTTAAACCCCCATCTGGGGGCTGGTTTTGCAACGACATACCACCACTCAACAGTAAACTAGCGTCTGTATTAATTTGATTGGGATCACCTCCCACCGCACCCGGGTGAGGTGAACTAGACACAACATGATGTGGCGACATTTGTGGTTGTCGCGGCGATGGGTTCAGCTGCTGCCGGGGAGATAGAGTAGGCTGGGGAGAACGAACAGTCTGTGGTAACGATGCAGAAGTGGGCGATCGCACTTGCTGCATAAGTTGTTGGTTACTAACTGCCTGTTGGGCAGACATCTGAGCGTTAACCTGAACAGGCTTGCCCCCGGCAGACAGCTGATGTCTCAGCTGGGCCTGCTGTTGCTGTACTTGTTGCATCATTTGTTGCTGTTGGAACTGGGGCGACATGTGCTGGCCATTTCCATCGGTCTGGTAGGCCTGCTGCCCCGTATAGGGGAGTCGTGGTCGTTGTACTTGAGTATACTGAGCCTGAGGCTGCTGGAACTGTGGCATATTCAGCTGTTGTTGTTGATGCTGTTGATGTTGTTGCTGTTGTTGTTGTTGCTGTTGTTGGAGAAGTCGAATACGCTGTTGATGTTGTTGTTGCTGCTGCTGTTGTTGTTGCTGTTGCTGCTGTTGTTGTTGCTGTTGGTACCACAATTGATGATTGGGTGGTTGGGGCTGTTGTTGTTGTTGTGGGGGATGTGGCTGTTGGTTCTGGGCCTGTTGTTGATGTTGTTGAGTCCTTTGTTTTAAGAAAGCTGCCATGAGTTGTGGGTGAGTCTTTAGAATGTGAAGTACTTGTTGCTGTTGTTGCGGAGAAGCAGGAGATTTAAGAGTAGCCAACAGCTGTTGAAGCGGTGTGGATGGAGGCCGCGGTGCGTTAGGCCCCGTCTGTGGTGAGTTGATAGGAGGCTGTTGTTGCTGCTGAGGATTCTGTCGAGGATATAACGCATTCTGTGTCATATCTGGGTGCAGACTGGGGTTGGGATTTTGTTGAGGATATTGTGGCTGCTGTGGCCATGTCTGCATTGGCACTTTTTGAGCTGGGATTGACTGAGGCATCGTAGAAGGCATTGGAGGTGGCATGGGTGATGCTGTTGTCATTGTAGGTTTGCCCATGCTCATCTCTGCCTGCCTCTGAGCCGCTTCCTTGGCCAACTGAGCTGCCTCTAGGGCACCTTGTGGCGGGCCCGAAGCTGGCTTCCCAGGAATGGCCGGTTGGAGGATGGGAGTAGTAGAAGGTGATGGCTGTGAGGCCACCTGTGTAACTGCTGTTGTAGTTGTTCCACCACGTTGCATGGAAGCCATTCTCCTTCTCAGCATCTGGGCTTGCTGAAGCCGATGCTGCAGTTGCTGCTGCCTCAGTTTGTGTTTAATTTGTAAACAGAATGGCACCTGACACTTATTTTCTGTACAATGTTTCGCGTGATATAGACACAGAGCTATAAGCTGCTTACAGATAGGACACACACCATTGGTCTTTTTCCTACAACCCTTTGTATGGGAAACCACACGCTTCATCTTTAAACAACTTGGTAGCTTGCAATTTGCGTCTTTGCACTGACAAGCGTGAACAAGAGATTGTATACAACGCTGAATAGATTGGCGACGAGATTCTGCAGGATTTTCTGGCTTTTCTGAAGGTAATGAACCATCATCTAAGTCAAGTCCCAATTTGTCCATCTTGTGAATATGACCATTCTTTTCATAGCACGTTGAACACATATCATAATCCTGAAAATAGGAAAAGTAAATCAATTAGAAATTGCTTACAGCACTTTTATTAGGATCATGCAACAAAAGTGAGTTTGAAATAACCACACTTCAGGAGTAATTTGAAACCAATCAATTTGAAAAGTTGTTTACTAATATGAACAGTAAAGATAACAACCCATCAACGTTCCATACGAGAACACGAACAATTTTGAAGACACTTGTTTAGACAATTGGAAAATGGTATCAATTTGTTTTCTCTTAATGACATAAAGAATTAAAATTTCTAATCATCAATTTATCATTAGAATGATGTTTTCACAATATTTAGTTGATACACTTATACGTATCACAAGTTTTTATACCATAAACAATGTGGTGGATTTATTCCTATGAAACTTACCTCACACACTCTGCAGTGCCATCGAGTTTCCACATGAGCTTTACAGTTATTGCAAGTGTACACAAAATTGTCTCTTCCTTGATTATGCAGCTCGTATAACAAAGCCATTGTGGAGAGTTTGGCTCTCCGAAGTGAAGAGAACTCCTGGTGCTTGTCGCGGGCCATGGTCAAGAATGCATCACGACCGTCCATAAGATCACAAGAGATGTATGGATCAGGATCCTGTATGGGCGGAAGAGTGAGAGCCACCTGTTGGCTGTGAAGACGGATCACAAAAAACACCTGAAACAATGCAAAGATATTGTCAAATAGTATCAACCAATAATCAATCATATACTGAAATATAATAATAATGGTTTATTGTAGTGAACATCTGACAGTGATATGTTACCTACAAAATTGTTTAGGAACATTTGGGCAGAGTAAAAGCTCTTTCCCTTAGAGAAATTTTGCCCTATTTTCACAATATTTTATGTTAATGTTTTCCCAAAGGAAAAACACTCTAAAATATACATGTTTCAAGAAAGATGCAATGTTGTGTTTTCCCAAATGAAAATGTACATGCCCCTGGAATTACTGAGTAAGAAAATCACAGCCTTCTTTGTGTGTGTAGAACCTATGGCAAAGCAAAGCAGTTATATCAATGTGAAGATACAGCCAGATAACAGTTCTTACTTTGTGAAAGACTAAATACTGAATGAGCTCTCAACAACATCTGTATTATGCAAATTTTTTAATATCTCATAAAGAAGATCAAACGGTTTCGCCAAGATTTTGGCACCTGCCATAGAATGATCACAAAGTCAGCCATTTTTGAAATCTATCATTTTCTTTTATAATACTTTGATAACAGCAGCACTTCAAACGTAAAAGATTACCACTGGAGTAACAAATATTTAGAAATGAAACTTAATTTTATTAATTCATTAGTGTCATTTTATGGCACTTACTTTTAAGTTTTATAATATTTGACTTGATCGTTTTTAGTTTTTTAAATCTATATCATTTTTTAAATTGAACTTATTAGTACAATTTTCTTTCTTTCTACTCATAAAATACCAAGTTGGAGAACTTTTGAATGAAGACCTTAGAGTAATCTTGCCATGAACAGACAGTGGACAACAAAAAAATTTTTTTTTTACTAAAACCTTGGCTGTAAATAGGGGGTTAAGAGTTGGCAAGCTTACCTCCTTATGCTTCTCCATGGTAGCATACAATTTCTGGGAAAGATTGTTTCCACCGTGTGGCATGTTGGTTTTCTTGTTGTTTTTCCTTTGATTGTTCTTGCTCTTGTTGGCCTTTTTGTTCCTTCCTCCTTTTCCCTTCTTTTTGCCAGTGCCGTTTTGCTGTTGGGACATAAAATGTTGCATCATTTATTCCAAATCCTTACATATATATCATATATTGAAAACTAATCATGTTATATCGGACAACCAATTTTAAGAGAATTTCAAAAATGACCCTTTTTTGAAAATAAAATTCAATTTGAAATATACAATTATTTTGAACATTCAAGATACATCAGTCACAATAACTTGAAGATAATAAAGGTGACTTGGCCATTATCAAGCGATAAATTACAGAAATTGTCTGTAATTTGCACGGCAGGTTAACCGAGCTATTTATACTCACAGCACTACTGTCACAGTCCTCGGTGCCTTCCACACATTCCACCTCGGCTGCTGCAGCTGCCTCAGCTTCCTCACGTTTGCGCTTCTCTTCCTCCTCCTGGTCCAGCTCCTTGATACTCTCTTCCAACACATTAGGCCAGAAGTCTCCCTCAAAGTAGGGCATCTCGGTAGCTGATTGCACATTGTTCTCTATGGCATCTTTGTAAATATCCTGTAGAATTTACAATATCAGTCATGTTACTTAAAAATACTTTCATGATTAAAACAGATTTTTCACAGCTCAATACATTAAAGTAACTTTAGTTGTAAGAGTTATACAATGCCAGCTGACAGTATGTTTTTATGATTTAATGTTGTAATTTTTTGTGCAAATATCCGATATCGAGAAAATTATTATTGCCTTCAAATACCACATACAAAACAAACAAATCTGTTGAACATCTGTTTTCAATTTCTCTAAAATGATTGCCAGACAAAATGTGTCATTTGATGGAATTTAGGGTATATAGTGGATATATTAATTTGCAGTCACAAAACAACTGGCTAAAAATGAATCTTAGTTAACATACCTTGTAATCAATCACACAACGCTCTATGATAGCTTTATCAAGCATCTTCTTGTACCACTCCTGTAGTCGTTTGGGCTTTGGAATTTTTTGTTCAGGAGGATGGCAATGGAAGATGTAGTCATCCCCCTCACTAGGTGGACACGCCCATATATGGGCCCAAACATAACCTAATTGCTTGACATACTCCAGGTAGCCTATCAGAATCTCATGATACACAGCAGTTCGAAGTTGTCGTGGCTGGAAGAAGTACACACTGTCCAAGTAGGAAATGTAAACTCTCCTGTAAAGATAAACAAAGAACATCAATCAAATTCATGCAAGAGAGTTTCTTTAATAATATAGACAGTCAATTAAATTGAAACATAAGTTGTTTTCAATTATAAAATTCCAACAGATTTTCCTTTTAAACTCATGATTTTGTATCTAAAGCAAATCGCATTGAT
Source organism: Argopecten irradians (assembly GCF_041381155.1). Classification (NCBI taxonomy): domain Eukaryota; kingdom Metazoa; phylum Mollusca; class Bivalvia; order Pectinida; family Pectinidae; genus Argopecten; species Argopecten irradians. Next base: position 13,962,284 of record NC_091140.1, on the reverse strand, counting down.
ATCACAAAATAAATGTTTTAACATCTGATATCAAAATAGCTGAAAATACATGACATTAATCAACACCTACCGTGTGTTGGGCATTGCGCATTCTGATCCGTATTCTTGTACATGCATTCCAAAGAAGCAGACATCTGTGCCATCAATTTCTTCAAATGCAAACATTGCTTTGGCTCGGTATGGAAAGCTTTCCTGCATCTCATTGTTGTCAACAAACCTGTGGAAAAGTCAAACATTTAACATAATACACACATGGTACAAATCTGCATCCATGTCCAATAGGTAAAATCTAATCAAACATTTTACTTATCCATTTAGGAGAATTCATCTGTAAAACAATAAAAAAAATTGCCTGCTAGTTCAATAGATTGGTGTTTGTTAGAAGTGATTTAATATAGTAAGTATACCATGGGAAATAACTCTGAAAAAAAGTTGATTTTTTAATGGAATAGCACGTCTTGTTCAAAATCCCATAATCTAATTCTATGTTAGATTTTTAGTTGTTTTAGGGGACTGCCACTTGCTTGATATCTTTAATTCAATACATCATAGATGTGAACTTTTGGTTGGCTCACTGATAATGCTACGGAGAACACCTAAGACCCTACATTTTCACAGACAATGACAGGAAGAACTTAACATAGTATGGTGTACTTACCTGGTTTTCATGCCCGGCTTAACTTCAACAATTTTGTCGTTACTTGACAGCACCTTGATGGTAACGTCCCCTGCTCCTGCATCTTTCTTCTTTAAAAAGTTGTTCACTCGGTTTTCCAAGTATGTCCCCAGTTTGGTGTTTGGAATTCCTGAAAAAGCTAAATCTGTTTCCAGCTCATAAGTATGATATTCTAACAAACGCATACATCAGAACAAGAATACAAATAGGAAATGCCTGCCTTATGATTAAGGAGTCATAAAATGTTCTGTAAAAATGAATTTTTGTTTGGACTTTATTGGTTCTAATAATTTTGAAAATTTATTTTTCAATTTTAAATTATCAACCCCGCCAAGTGCTAGTTTTGGAAAAGTAAAAGCATAACAATTGAGCTCTTCAACTCTTTCAACAATTTGTTTTATTTGAAAACAACAGAAGGTAATAGACTTACTCTTTGCACTATATTTGTTTTCTTTCCTTTTCATTCCTTTGGCTTTAAGACAGTTTTCACATGTAAAACTGGAAAGAAATTTCACATATTAATAAATTACATTTTCTCAACAACATTTGCAAGTATCTCATAAATATTAATCAATTGAATTTTTCATTAATTTTTCATCTTTTGCTATCATTAAGTCATTTCGCATATAACAAATTTCTGTCATGAACTTACCCATTTGGCCAGATTGGTTCAAAATGCAGAACACAAATAGTGTGGAGTTTTCTGCCACATTCATCGCATTCTGTAAATCTGTAAAAACAAAGGCAAGATTTTGGTTAGTAGTTTGTTAGATATGCACACACACAAAAGAAGACAGTGAAAACTACAAAGAGGAAAGTCAATTATCACATTTCAAAATAAGAATGTTATATATATTTAAATGATGACAATATATTCTAAACACTAGGATAAATACTATTTTAACTAAATAAATTCATCATTTATAACACAGGAAAATGGAAGAAACTATTCAAGCTTTTAAACATCTTTATTCAAATACAGATATATAATTGCAATACATGTATTATAAGAAAGCCAGAAACTATCAAGGGCTTTAATAACACAGAAGACTCTGTTAACAAACACCTCATTTACAATTCTAATCTAGTAAGAGTATAATTTGAAGTGATTCCAGGATGTTAGTGAAAAGTGATTTTAAAAGTTAAAGACACCAATAAATATCAGCTGACAATGTTAGTTGATTATAACGATTTATAATCTATGACAAGAATACAAGCCACGTAAACTTACGGCTCATAATCCAGCTGGTCATTCTTCAAACGCATAAATTGGTCCTTCCTGATTTTGCTGCAATTATTCATAGTAAATCTTGATAAGGTATTAAAGCTGGAATATAATGGAGAAGTGCACAATATACCAATTGATTTCAAAGGTCCACAGGACCTCACCACCCATCCCAACACACACAAAACATCATAAACAATTAAATCATATCTTTATTTATTCATTAACCTTACACACACCAAAATGGCGGTTTTTGTGGATCGATTCAGTTTCAAATTCAGATTTAGATTAATTTTATTCCTCAAACCTTCTGGTCCAAAAGTAAGATATTTGTGATGAGACCATGTACAATAATTGAAATTATATGAGAAATAGTGGAGAGTACATCATGATCTTGTTAACATATTTTTTTTCTTCTTCAAAATATATGTCTGCCCATAAGAAAGAGAATTTATTTTTGAGCTTCTTAATAGGCTTTATTATTTTTATTGAAACAGTCGTAAATTGACAGTATTGAAATAGATTCTCTACAAGCAATAAATTATTTACTTACGTTGCTGATTGTGTGGGGTCATCTGATAACTCCACTTCATCCCCTGGGATTTCTTGGAAGCATTTTTCACAGTAAATGTATCTGTCGGAAACAAGGTCACTAGTTTTTCTTTGACTTTGACTTGAAGTGTGCCAATCAATTGGACACAAACACATAATGGGCCAGACGGATATATACAACATCAACGCCAGCGGAGCACAGCACAGCACGGACAAGTAGTGAACAAAGGGGGAAAGAAAGAAACAAAAAGTGCATAAGCAAAATGATATGAGCAAAATTAAATGAAAATTTTATTCAAACTGGCATCATTATCTTTCTCACTGAATAGTATTTAAGGCAATAAATATGTTGCTTTATAATATGAGATAATCAATCTGATAAGAAATGAGAAATATTTTATTTTCTCCATTTTCTTTTTTCTTTGTGTTTTTGAGAAGAGAAGGGGAGATCATCTTAATAAATTCTTTAAAGATGAATTATCAAAGCTTTATGAAGCTAAAAATGCTTAATAATTAAATGGAGATGCCTTTGAATAAAATCATAAAGCAAAAAGTATGAAGCTGATGAATGATAAATGAGAAGCGTGTCAAAAGCATGAACGCACTACAAAATACACACTGATAACACTACGATACTAAAAACACTACAACAACAGTTGGTCTATCAAACATCTTACATTACTGATAGTTTCTAATTTTTTTTTTTTTACTTCCTCTATTTTTAAAATGTATATATATTTTTTTATGCTTTGATGAAAATATTCTTGGCTTTGTTTCTTTTTCAAATATCATTTGATTTTCTGGCAAAACACAATCACAGTAATCCTTTTCCATAATTCCAGGAATTTTTGCATTCCCTTCATCTTGTATAATTTTATCATTCAATACTGTTCATCCACTTATCATAACAGAACATCACTTTCAGCTATCTTTTGCAAAAAGGCAGCATTAAATTACTAATAATTAATAAAGAAACAAAATTGCAAACATGTGAAAATTAGTAATAAAGACAAATATAATATTTGAAGAATAGATGCAGTTATATTGATTAAATAGATAAAAAGTTTAGTTTCTAATAATACTAGCGAATAAGCAATTAAAGCAAGCAATAGTCAAACACAAATCTTTACATCAAAACTGATTCAAAAACAAGAAAAAAAGTTTAAAAACTTTTTGATAACTATTAAATACATTTAGCATACCAGAACCGTTTCCATTGATAGCAAACATAGTATTGACTGATTGATTTAAAGTATTAAATGTGATTTGAATGAAAATATTGAAATATTTAATTTCAGTAATCTTATACAGATTGAAGAATTGACTTGTGATGTACATTGCATACCTGTTTTGAAAGCTGTAGTAGATGGCATCCCTAGATATTGTACAGAGTTGTTTGCCGTAACAACACAGAACCTGGGGACTGAACACATGCTTTCTGCCACAACAATATCCCAGGGATTGCATAATAGCGTCAATCTCTCCCTCAAACACTTCGGAGAGCTGAAACACACAGATCAGTGAGGAAATATTTTACTGTTTTATTGGCAGAAAAAAATGAAGCCAACAAAATATGGAAAACATTTGGGACACTAAAATTAATCAATTAATAATGGTTTTTCAAAATTTGAAATACAGTTTTTTATATATACATTTATCTTTAAGAGTATGATAACTTAACTATCAACAAGGACTATTTGTTCATTTTCAATTGATTCTTAAAATGGAATTTCCAGTGAACATCAATTATTTTTTTTTATTTATTATGCCTTGAAAATATCAACTATTAAACTGGTTAAGTTTTTTCAATTTAATGTTTTTAACATGGCATTTCATACCTTTCAGTTTCTTTCACATAATATATTTAACCAGGTTTAGGTAACTTCCAACTTTATATACCAAAATACAGAATGAATTGACTCTTACCTTTGTAGCAAATCTGTAGACTTTTGATGTCTTTCTGTTGTACAGCCATGCATTATCAAACATGAGCCAGACATCGTCGACATACTGCCAAGGATCTGTATATTGTCCAGTATCTAACTTTCGTTTGATTGAGGACAGGTCCATTGGCCGCTTCACAATATCGAAGTAGTCCTACAAATATTTTCAGATTATTTGAAGGTTGATTGATTATGACAGACACAATCATAAAGCTTCTATCAGTCAGATACAATGTTCACTAAATGCAAAGCTCTCAAATGCAAGTCAAGCAAAATTTTATTTAAATTTTCAACTTATAATGAAATAGATCTAAAAAAGAGGTCATATTTCCCTTTTGACAAAATAAAATACAACACAACACCTCACACAATGAGGTGAATTTCACTTACTGGGATCTGTAGGAATATAGGATCTACGGGCTGTCTAAAAGGCATAGCTTCTGGTTCTTGGCGATATAATTTTTCAAATGTTGGCATGAGAGCTTGTCGGAGCTCATCTGGTTTGAATGCTGAAATTAAGATTTTCAGCGTTAATGATATATCACATATATTTTTTTCCATGGAAGCATGTGAATCTGTTGCAACTTGAAAGTCATAATTATCTATGAAAATCAAACTAGATTTCATTCAGTATTTCAATTCAAGAGATGAACTGATATATGAATAAACAAGTTTATCTAGTAAGTATTGATTTCACATCTGAAGACTCAACACTTACTTTTCTTTTGTTTGGGTTTGGCTGGTGTGGCGTTAGCAGCGGCTGTTCCTGCTGCTGTTGTTGCCCCAGTAGCACTATTTGAGACAATTAAAGCAGTTGATGTGCTTCCATTCATAGGACTAGGAGTAGGTTGTTCTACTAGGGACCCATCAGCTTCTGTAGCACTTGAAGCAGATTTCGGAGTTTGTACTTCCAAACTTACACCATTTTTCTCACCGCTTGGTTCCTCTTTCACCTGGAAATATTTTTATAAAATAAGTCATGTAAGAGAAAAGATCTTATGGATAGACATTTGAAATATTTTTACTTCTTTTCTTCCTTTTTTGAAAATCTGAATTTGGTTGAAATTTCCTTTATTCCCTTACATTCCTCCAACTACTACATTTAATATATAATTTGCCAAACTTACCGGGACAGTTTCTGATGAGCTTTCTTGTTTTATATCGTCAGTTGCAAGCTCCATTTTGATCTCTGGTGACTTAATTTCTGGCTTGACATCAACAGTAGTAGATGTGGTGGCAACGGAGATTGTAGCTGTTGACATGGCTGCTGTGGATGTTACTGTGATGGGAGAACTAACCATCACGGACGTGGAGACGGAGGACAAGTTGTTCACCAGTAGGTTCCCTGTAGTACACGGGGCAGACAGCACCTCTGACAAAGTCTGGGGCTGAGAATTGTGAATGTCTATAGGTTCGATCTTCACTTTTACGTCTGGCATGGGCTGCTGCAAACTCACAGTAACCTAAATGGGGAAAAAAAAAAATTCATAAGTTCAAAAATAGTGAAAACTTTTATTTTTAATCTTTATCAAAAGATTTTTGATATTTCATAAAACTAGTTATTTTTTCCTTGCCAAGGCTTCTGAAAAAAACATTTCTTAAGACTAATTTCATAAAATCCTATGTGAAATAAACAAGCTTTTAAGATTATCACAATAAAGAAATTAGCTAGTAAATAATTTTGTATTTCAATGAAAAGCTGGACAGAGTAAACTTACCTGCTGGCTAGGTGCAGTGATGGTTGATGATTGCGACATCTGAACAGCCGTGGTTTGAATGTTTTGGTTTGGCTGTTGAGTCTGTTGTGAATGGGCTGGACTGTTCAACAGGTTGAGCTGGTCCATGTTGGCGGTACTCAGCTGGCCCAGGGCTGTCGTAGTTTGCTGACTCTGGGACACAGGCGGTGACTGGGAGACCTGCGACACCGATATAGGTGACTGCTGGTATAGAGGAAATCAGCGGTTATCAACATTTCTACAGTATTGCATTGGTGAGATTCAATATTGAGATTCAATATAAAACGAACTTTAATATTTCAGTTAACTGGTAAAATAAACTTTGCGTCAAAATCAAATTGTAATAATTGCTAAAAGTCATTTATAAAGCTAACAATGTGAATATCTCAAATTATCGCTAAAAAATTTGATTGTCAAAAGAAATATTGTTACTTATGACTTTTAATGTAGTACTTAGTAATTTGGAATGAAAACACCTAATGCAATTTCAACGAAAATAGTTTAACCAACCCCCCCCCCTGCTTTTTTTTAATCAGGAAATCTTCAAAATGGAAAATGATAAAAAATATAATCCTTTTGTTACAAAACTGAATTTTTTAATTTAAAAGAAGATAATGCAGGCAGGCAAATACTCCTTCATTTTCAGAACCTTATCTTACAGTGTGAGAGAACAAATTATTTTATGCCTTTTATTAAAGCTTGAATGTGTAAAATTGATGGTTACCTGTGGCAGCTGAGAGAAGTGAGTTTGTTGCTGTGATTGTGGGAGGGAGGTTGGCGGCTGCAGCTGAGACTGGGGTTGGCCTGCCAAATGAGTGGAGGGCATGCGAGTCTTTGCCTCCAGGCTCTGAACCTCTCTCTGCAGTTGGGCCGTGACTAGATTGAGTTGCGGATTCTGCGAGTTTGGAGGGCCAAGCTATATAGTAAGAAAAGATTATTATAAACTTGCCAATGCCAGCATATTGGTTCATTTTGTTCTTCCTCATTTAAGAAATTGATATATATATATATTGATAAAACATTTAAAAGATAGATCTTGATTGATGAACCTACCTGGCCTTGTGGCCTGGTCAAGTGCATTGGCATCCTTGGTCCTCCAGCTGGCATTGGGGCTGATGAGGGCAGATTAAACATGTCAGCTGTAAATGGTGGACCACCTCCCAAAGGGCCGTCTATAAATAGGTACAAATCACAATGAAAAAGCTATTAATCCTAAGTTAAATTACACATAAAACACATACATCAAAGTGTTTTGACATATTCCATTCTAGGAGTTAGAAATACAACATATTTATAGCATAGTAGTTTCATCTGTACAGGATACAGAAATAAACTTTGATTTTAGGTCATTCATATACAATTCATATTATTAAAAAAATCTGAACTTACACAAGAATTGGATACAGATTCAAGTCGTCTAAAACTATTATTAATCTGTTTCCAACTCATAGCAATCCATTTCCAATATAACACTTAGATGTTCCTTCATGCTGAATTTGTTATTTTATTTTTAGACAAATTTACCAACTATTTCTTTTTGTGAATATTCATAACAAACACTGGAAACTAGACTACTCCAGAAGTACTTTGATCTTGTTATACTAACACGAAATGTTCAACACTTCAAGTATCAAATATATAGTATAACGTTTGAAATTACCAATAATTTGCAATAACGTTTGAAATCACCAATGGTTTGCCACACAATATTGTTTCCACTTATGAATTAATAATCATCAAATCAATTTCAGAATCATACAATTGCAATCGAGAGATATACTGTTGCAACATATTAATAGTTAATTGTATTGCTACACTATCTGACGTGATGCATCAGTAATAAATGTTAGTCAGTGGTATTTAATGGTGCAATCTATATATACATTCTAGGGTAAAGTTATTGCTGTTGTGGGCACTAGCTTGTATCGATAGACAATGTTATTTACAGACCCACATCTAAATTATCCCCTATTAGAGACATTATTTTCTTACTTTCTGTGGCCCTCAGTTGCGGCTGTGGTGGACCACCGCCTGGTTGTGGTGGACCACCACCACCAGTCCTACCGATCCTCTGCATCCTCTTTTCCTCCAATTCCTTCTGAATTTTGTAAATCTTCTCCGCCAACAGATGATAATATTCTTCCTGTATACAACCAAATCGAGAGTTGCAAAAATTGTGATAACCATCGATATAAGAATTTACAAATTGAATTCAAATGAAATTCAGAAAAGAAAATATGCTTTCCTAACCATTTAGGTCACAAATTACTTTCAGAAAAGTTTGAGGAATTTTTGTATTCTAATAAAATTGTCCCAATCCAGTGCAAAAAAAACTGTTTTCTGATCAAAGCAAAACCAGTTTTCTGAGCAAAGCATAATTTAGGTAAGCTTAATTCTGAACAAATATTTTCCTATAAACACTCCTCTTTTATTTATTGCTTCCTTTCCAACTTACCCTACTGTTGGCTGTCTCGTACATATCTCCTTCCACTTTCCTTGCGTATGCTACAAGATTGTTCATTCTTCTATCTTTAAGGGCAGCAGGGTCAGGTGTTGGAAATATCGCCTGGACACTAAAATACAAATCAATTCTTATGCAACAAAACATGCCTTTATAGACTTGAAAGATATGCAGTATAAACATGCAATACATATTGTTATATGAAAAGACTAAAGTACAATGCTAAAATTATTTCATTTGGGTACAATTTGCATGGTGACCCTCAGCACTGGCTAATAACCTGTCCTTACATTCAAATCTTTTACATTTAAACTTTTGCCAAATTCATGCATGCATATAAAAATATGTTTTAAGATTTACTATCATTAGATATTCCAGTAAAACACTTCCCTAGACACAAGGTTAAGTTAGGGGGTACTACCTTAAGATTTTATAAAATCAATTTGATACAAGCTACTCAAAGGAAATCCAATCATGACTAAAACTGTTTTTTTAAGAGTCCTGGGTCATATAGACAATTTATATTGAATGCAAATTCCAAGCTGACCTTATAGAGGTAGGTCTGTTAAAAGCTTTAAAATTCCACAAAGTTGGTTATAAACGTGCAGCAATCCATTACAACCGGGGCTCAAACTGTTATGGTCAGTTTATGTGAAAATATTCATTGTTTAACTTCTCCACATAATATAAGTGACACAATAGTAACCAAACTAGCCAAAACTCGCTGGATATGACTAAAACATTACACCAGATGCTATTTTAGATTTGAAGCCTACATGAAAGTACAGAGTGAGCCCGGTATTTTTTTTTGTCTAATTACCTCAATCCAAACTCCACACACAGGCCACTCAACCTTCAATGACGAAACATTTTGACATCATTGAAAACCCCAAGTGTGATAAACAGATCTTTAAAATATATATTTATCCTTTTGCTTATCAGAAGCTGCCAAATTGTCATGAAATGCTTCCAATACAGAAGATGAGCATTAACCATTATTTAAGGAATTTGCAGCACTTTTTTGAAAACCAAATATCTTCAAATTAAACTTTTTTAAATGTCTGGTGCCTCTAGTTTTTGACCAATCAGTTTTTGTCACGTCAAACTGAAGAAATAAGGGGAGACATAGATTCTTCAAAATACTTTCGCCATTGACATAAACTTCCATAAAGCTACTTCATTATTCAAACATCTGCATCAAAGTACAAAATATCTTCAAACTGATCATGAGGGTCACCATGCAAATTTGTGATTGTGATATTTTAACCATATCGAAATAATCTGTATAATTAAATCATGACAGGAAATAACTCTTAAAAGAATCTTAACCTAAAAGCTAAAACCATTAAAGCAACTATTTCTCTCACAATCTGAAGTGCTGTTTTTATACCATCAAGAAATTCAAGTTTCCCTGAACTGTTACCTGTTTTATAGTTTTTGGCTAACCCTCAAAACAATAAAGAGTACTATGGGTTTCCTTTGAAGTTTTTAATCTATGAATTCCTTGCAAATTCATTGTTTTTGATCAAATTTATCAGAAGCATTATGTTTGCCTTGTGAAATTGTGTTTTCTGTCATTGTGAACAAAGTAAAATTTCGACAAAACTTAAGAGAATACATAGCACATATCAAAAGATTAAAGCTTCATCCTAAAACTAAAGTGGATTATGAAACAGGTTTGTAACTTACAGCTTGTGGACTAGGTGGTTTCTCAGATCCTGTGTGACACTTTGATGCCATTCCTTAGAGCCACGGTTTGTTTGTGCCATGTTCTGGGCAGGGTTTGGGCTCTGGGCCAAAGGGTCTGTTGACAAACCAGTTCCTAGGCCACCAACACCGGGAGGCAAACCACCCAAAAGCTGGGACACTTGATTGGACGGGTTAGAGTTCAACCCTCCTGTTAACAAAAGGAGAAAATTAAATGATCTATAATCTAAATAACTTGTCTTCAATACTTATATGTCTGTATTTTGATTAACTAGTAACACATATTTTATCTTTGATTTATAAAAGTTATCAATTGTATAACAAACTATTATTCATTCTTATTATGAAAGAAAACTTGTTTATAAAGTTTAGTCATACAAGATCTGCTACAAACCTGGAACACCCGGAGCTCCCTGTGCTCGTACAGGATTTTGCTGAGATGGAGGAGACAGTCCTAAAGCAGCATACGCTCTCTTCATCTGAAGGTCAGTAACACCAGGGGGTCCCTGACCTGTCAGGGGATTAGCAGGGGCACTGGTTGCTGGAGTTTGAGGAAGAAGCACTACTCCCAATTAGTTTCAACATAGCAGTGTTTAAAAAATAGCAGCATAATCAATATTATTTTAAATACTAAAATAATGGTAAACATTATATTTATTACAAATTCTTGACTTAATTTTTTTAGACAAACAATAATATTATATAGTAATACCTGGTGCTGTAGGATGACGTTGCTTGTCCGATGCATGCTTCAATGGAAGACATACCGGACAATCGCTCCGCGTACAGTTCTTCCAGTGAGTGATAATCTGTCTGGATGATGCACAATGAGCAACTGAAAAAAAATAAATAGATAGAATTACTGTCTAACAAGATATTGTTCCTGTACTACAGCCATTAGTACTCTTCTCAACATGTTGAACATGTGTAACTATTACAACATAGTCAAAGTCTTGTAGTGAAACTATTAATTTATGTACTTTTTATTCTATAAATGGAAGAAAAATTACAATAACCCCTGTATTTATGCTTTATATCCATAATTAGTAGTTAATTACCTTGACAAGATTTTCCAGCATTACAATGGGTCATGTGATTGAGAACATTTTTCATGGTACGACAATGAGGAAGAGAGCAGACTTCTGTTTGATTGTTGGTTGTTTCCCTCCTCTGACATTTGTGTGCATGCAGCAGGAGAACCAACTGTTGTTGTATGAGCTTTCTCTTCTCTGGGTCAGCTGTTGGTGGTTGAGCTCCTCCAGCGCCGGGGACTGTACCTGCAGATGCTGCTGATGTTGTTGCTGTGTTGGGACCTATATTGGGCAATACGCCGTGCTGTTGGTTCTGAAACAGACATATGTAAATTTCTGTCATGTCTTTTCTACTTCATTACTTCTCTACATATTAAAGCATTTCGATGACTTCATACAAAAATAAGACGACTATTTTCAATATAGATATGTACTTTTACAAGTCATATCAACAGGTAATTCACATTAACTGTCGTAAGATGTACATCCCAAGAGGTTTAAGGGCACGGCTACTTACTGTATTCATTGCATTTGTAGGCATGCTAATTGAAGTTGTGGTCATGGTAGAAGAGAGAGATTGATTATAGCTAGCAGTAGAAGATGGGTGCCCAGCTATATTGGAAGGATTATTGAAGCCAAAGCCTCCTCCGTGTGGTGGACCATTGGGCTAGAAAAAAAAGCAATTAGCAAATATAATATTGGTAAAGGGATATGTCTATTGCACTACATAAGCTTAAAAAATGTGGCTTAAGGTAAAATACTTTGTGTTGTTATTTTGAACCCTTAGTAGTTTTGGGTTTTCAATTTTTGATGATTTGTAACAATCATTTTAATAGCATTACTTATGACACTCAAGTTAAACAACATCAAAATTTAGACACTAAAACCTCTTCACACGGATACTAGTCCAAGCCGTAACTTCTTGAAACAAAACTGTACCAATGAAGTTTTAACTTTGCTTTAAGAAATTTTGGCCTGATCTTTTCGACACCATTTCTTCTTTGTTAAAGATCAAACAAAACAAAAGGTCAAACACACTTTAAGCCAATTGTAAAGAAGCAATATGAAATATAGATTGCACTTTGGTTATTGTGACAATGGGTTCCATTTTGTATGTCACATGTTGAGAAGTACCAGGTTAACTGGAGGAATTATAATGTGGTTTTGATGTCGTAATTTAGGTGTGATACTGTCTGTATTTTTTTTAAACCTCTTCATTGAAGATAGTCATATACAAACCTTCATCAACTGTGGATTTTGTGCAGTATTTAAACCAGGAAGTCCTAAATTTTGGTGAGTTTGCATCTGCTGTGGTCCAGATAAAGTTCCAAGCATATTGTTTGCTTGCGACATGGCCTGACCCATGTTATTTGTGTTCATGCTCATACTTCGATTTGGACCACTCAATGGTCCATTCTGTATCATCTGGTTATGTCCAATAGTAAGTCCAGAACCATGCGGAATCCCTTTAAGAACGGCATTTGGTACACTGCTTGCCATAGCTACAGTACTGTTTGAAATATTATTTGCCATTGTAAAAGTAGCACTACTTGACGGAAAACTTCCATCCACACTTACTCCACCTTTGCCAACATTTCCATGTGGGGGCGAGGATAAATTGTTCGAGAGAGGACTTTTCACACTATTCAGAGAATTTGCAATACTTCCAACATTTGGGCTCCTATTCTGGGCATTCTGGAGGGAATTTACTATATTCAGAGGCGGAGTTGGATTGCTGGACAACAGCTGAGAAAGTTGAACATGTCTTTGTGATGTTGTGTCTTGTCCACTATGAGAATCGTTTGTCCCATTATGGGAAGGCTCACCGGTTCCCATCAATTCGTCTGGAAGATCGTTCATTATATCCCACAACAGTTCTGAATAAAACAAGAAAGTGATGCATTTGAATGTATAAAATCTGTATTTATTTCAAATGGAAACATGCAAATATAAATGAAAATCCAAACCGTCTCGTGACGGCGCCGGAACGGTACCATAATTTCATTTTTTTTACTAAAGGCAAAAAGCGCCATCGCACTTGCCCACAAAAATTGCATGCAACAGTTGAGCAAAACGGCTCGCAATGCCCCTACAGTGAATATCAATTAAGTATTTTCACAAATTAATGCTTACCTCCTTGATCAGACCCCATACTTTGCCGAGGAGATGATACTTTTTGTCGCTTGGCCGCTGGTGGGCCATCTGCAAGTTGGTCGGCCATGATCGCTTAGCTAAATAAAGCGAGACCCTGGCCTGCTGCAGACAACAATAATATGCAATAACACCTACGATCCAGAGTCAGTCAGATTAAAATGAATGTTCAAGAATATCGCACAAATTAAAATCTCGGCCATTGCTGCATTACCGAATATTGTTATTTGGAAAGCCCAATTTCGATTCACACCGAGAGTTCATCACAAAGCCGATCACATTCCGAATATATTAGGCTCACATCTTGAACAAAATCAATCAGAATGTCCAAAATCCGATCTCAAAATTTTCAACGATAAATTATGATGAAAATCATCAGGTCATAATCCAATGAATGGAAGTCTTCATCGAATTATTGTCTTCAAAATAATCCAAATTTACTGATCTCAACAACCCAAGATGGCGGCTGTTGATGAAAAGTTTTACGCTTGTCACAGAAAACTCCGAACATATCCGAAGTAAAATTTCCAAAGCCGAACGCACCACGTGACCTCAATACCGCAACGCAATTGGCTACCGGTGACTCATCGACCCTGTGTCGGGTCATTAGCGGAGAGCTACGGAAACCGACGAAATAAAATTATGGGATATACGACCGACCCCGTCAAATTAGTTATTGGCTGGTAAAAAATATTAGCCATTACGTTTATTTTACAATGAAATACAGAAAAAAGAAATACATCCCACACACCAAACACATATTAGTGGTTCATTAACATATATACTACTGATACAAGTTTGCTTTTGGCTAAATTAAAGCATATTTTATCGATATAAACATGAAACATGTACCTTGCTGGAAAGAGGAAAGAAAAATCATGGCCGTCGAAAAAATCAGATTTATTCCATCTCGTATCAGATCACTGGAGTGATTTCTGACGACTGGATTATGTCAAGATGTTTCCATACTATCTATTCTATATAACGGCTAAGTTACTGAGCACAGTTTGGTCGCAAACCACAGGAACCGGTATCTGACTTCTGGCGTTTGACGACCTTTGGTTGTGCCCTATTTATATGCGTGCCCAGGACATTCAGCATCCATGAACATTTGGTACAATATGAAACATTTTGAGACAAAACATAGTTTCGTTTTGTTTGCAATTGAAAAGGATGGTATGAAATAAATCTAAGGGTTCAGGAAAAATTAACTGTGAAAAATGATATAATATTTTAATTATATTTCCTATAAATAATCGGATCAATACTTATATACTAATATATATTTAGGAGCATTTTGGAACGTATAAAGATAGATCTGTTAAAGTTCTTGACATCCGTAAAACTTCTAAACTGTAGAAGAAAAAAAATGTGAGAGATAACTTTTCTCGGCAAAGCAATAATATATCATAGGTTTAATATGGTACGGATGCTGAAATTATATTGCCGAATATGGTATATTAAAAACACAATCAATAAACAAAATAAAAATAAATAAATAAAATTTAAAAATATATGATTAAGATGTTCAATGCAGTAGAAGCATTTTTTTCATAGAGTGAGTGAATTGTTTTAAATTTGTAACGTTAATTATATTTAATATCTAGAGTCTATGCATATTATTTGTACATATATGGAAACCTTTAAAAATCAATGTACAGAAAGAAATATATCCATTAGTGGTGAGTCATTAAATAATTTTTAAATGTGTAAAAGATGATATAGGGCCTATTACGAAAATATAGAACTTTATAGGGCATATAACTTCGATCAGTCGCACAGCTAGGCCTCTATAGCTCTCTACGACTACATAATATATGACAAACTCATCTTATATAAGACAAACTGAAAACTAAGCTACGTTGTACACTCTTAGTAAAAACAAAACTGTTTTATAATCATGACGTTTAACTACGTAGCTCCAACGTATACAACCACGAAATTCACCATGGAAATAAATATAATGAAGAAATCTACTTAAATTACCAAGAAAAGCAAGAAAAAAAATTCTGACAGAAACAATAACGCCGCCAGTATCAGCCAATCAAAAACAACGTTATAATGTAAACGACGACTTCATTTTACGCACTGATACGATATGCCTAGTATAATACTTTTGCACGTAACGAACATTTCCATTGACTTGGAAATTACTTTTTTTCTCAAGCAGTAGGAAAAAATGACGCCGTCATTTGTTACGTCGATTCTGATTGGCTGATACATGTATAACGGCATAATGATTTCATAAAAAAAAACGATTCACAAAAAGAATTCGGATTTTGGGAAAGATTATCCATAGTTGAATGATATCTCCATAACTTAAAAAATCTATTCAAATAAACATGAATTTCAACACGATGTGGTATATTGTCTTCGCTAACAATTAAAAATGCTGATGTCGAAATGACAAATTAAAGACCAAGACTTATTTGAGCCTATATTAAGCCATTTGGTAAAGATTGCGCGCATTTCACTTGGTAAATTTTCGTTGAAGTTGGAATGTGATTACTTTAGTAGGTTAATCAATTTTCTATTTTTAATTCATGGAAAATTTGCGTTTCGTCGTAATATCCTTGCATTTTCAAAGACATTACAATATAATTAATTTTTCTTTGTTTTCATACCAAATCTGGCTTTCTGATTGGTCAATATTTTTTTTGCATACCACTATGAAAAAAAAATCCGAGAATGGCGCGAAACCCCGACGTTTTCGTGACGTCACAATAGAGACATTGACGTTGCGTATTGATTCGGAAAAAAGAATCCCTTGAAAAACCACTATAATGTTACATTTAAACATACTTCATTTTATCAAATAGAGTATAAAATTAATTATAAGTATTGATGTCACTATTTTTTTAATTTTATCGGGTTATGAAAAAAAAATTGTTTGCAAACTTTTGTGAGAATCCGCTACGCGGATTCATGTACAGTTTGCAAACAAATTTTTTTTTCATACCCCGATAAAATTAAAAAATAGTGACATCAATGCTTAAGTATTATAACAGCCTAGTTCATACGTCGTGAATTTGAAGAAAGCCGAAGTATCAAGAGAGAAAAAAATCGTCGACATATGGCCATTACTTAGCAGACATCTTCATGCGTGGCCGTTGTTTTTACCATCCGTTTAAATTTATTTATACAAAAAAATGAAGAAGAAAATGACAAATACTAAATAACAGGCGCCGGTTTCTCAAAACAAAAATAGACCTAAGTTACTAAGTCACACTTATAGTTACATAATTAAGTATCCGTCTTAAGTTCATTCAAGCTCATTCCTTACAAGACTTTTTGGAATTAAGACATTAAAACAAATAAAGAAAATAAGGGGATGGGGACCAGTGGCGTCGCTAGCAGGAAATTAACCCTTTCACTGCCGAATTTTTGAATTTGCCAGAAATGACGTAATAATTGATGACGCCAAAAATTGATGACGCGACGTAAATAGGCTCGTCGAGAGTGATCACGTCAAAGATATTGAGGCGCGATTTGCCGATGGAAGTGACATCGAACGTGTGTAATTTATGGGTTTTCACCGAATTATTCGGATCCAAAAGAAAAATAGATATCTACAAACACTAATAAATAATCGTAAACTTATTTTATTCCATAACATTAAGCGGTCGGATATATGCAAATTCCAATACATTTATGAAATAAAAAAAAAAGTACTGATCCAATTCCTCGCACATCTATATTGATCATGTACACGCACATGTACCCGTACAACCACATAATCATTGTTCACTGTTAGGCACTTAGATAGAGTCGATGCATACTGGGCAATATACCGTGCCAAAAGTATTCGGCCACGTCATTTTTATATATTTCATGCATGGGACAAATTTTAATCAATTTTCATGGGTTCATTTCCCATTTTCGAGCGACAGTAGCAAAATTACAGACTGATTGCTTATAGTTATAATAAGAATAATTTTCGATTGGTAATTTCAGGACATACATGTATAGGTGTTTAGCACGCTGATCCAAACCCCGATTTAGGACTTTCTGTGTCATGTCATCCTCGATACTCCAGGGGATCCGATCCATGCCCGAGCCGTGTAACGTACACTGTGGTTGGCTGTGTGGCGTTGATGTTTGGCGTCGCTCTCTCTGTAGTCTTCAAAGGAAATGCCTGTGATTGGTTCAGCTCTTTTCCGATGAGCTGCCTCCAATTTTACTATGAAAGAGTCCAGGGGTGTAGAGATCGTAAGTGATCGGAACCCCTGGAGTATCGAGGATGGTGTCATCTTAGTGACGCACTTTATACATTAGTTATGAAGGATGATATTGAATGGAAAATTATCACTCCTCTTTCCAACAGTAGTACCATTTTGGCACTTATTGTATGTTTATTGTGTTCATGTTGTTGTTATTTGTTTAGCTATAGAATTACATGTGTAATAGTAAAGGTGTTAATAAAATTGAATTAAATTGAATTGTAATAATACCCACTCGAAAAATGACTATTTAGCCGCTAAAACCACAGGGACCTGGCACGATTTTTTTAACAGTATACATATATATATTATAGTATCTATAATATATACATATGTAAACTGTTGGTTAAAAAAATCGTGCCAGGTCTCTGTTTCTAAAACTTGGTGTGTTGGATGTTTTTGTCTCGGGGAGTTTTTCTCCCTTCTCGTGTACAGATAGAATATGAACTTCACTGTTTTAATCTAGAACCCTAAGACCTCTAGAAATGGTCTATGGACACTCGGGTGGGTCCAAGTTGATATAAACTTTAACTTATTCTCGGACCCCTGTGCTCCCGTCCTCAGACCAAACACGTGTTTAACTTGTCTTGGACATCGGTTTCTCGGTAATATTCAGCAGATTGATAAAGCAACAAGAGGTCCCACTAAAACATGCTGGATCATTTAAAGAATCTAGATGTTACAGGTCTGTCTATATTATTAATGAACATTATGTACGCGCTGATCATTATTCAGTAAGTATTTTCAGTGATCTTTTTCTCACATGTTTTGTTTTCTCTTTGTGCCCACTAAGGTTGGAACATTATGCCGATTTATATTTTAATTTTAGATGAAATATGCTTGAAATAGTCGGAACGATACAGCACGACGGTCTGCAAATAGGCCATCTTTATGAGACTGCCTGTCTGTTGCAATAAGTATACATTGTATATACAGTCGAACTTGGTTGATACGAACTCGGATAATACGACAACCCGGCTTAATACGAAGTACTTGGCCGGTCCCGGCCGAATTCCCTCTTTATCTATGTTAAAAAAAACTCGGAAAATTCGAATTCGGAAAACTCGAAAAACTTGCTTAATACGAAGTATATTTTTGGTCCGAATGACAAAAATCCTACATAAAATGTTCGTAAACTAACGACGGATGATTTTGGAACGGCGGTCACTAGTTTCTGTGTTTCTGTTTTTAACGGATATATTTTGTTTTAGATATTGGCAGTGGAAATATTCCGTTATGTATATATAATTATGTATATGCAGTGACCATATACTGCAGTTATATGTGTTTGTAGGGGATAGTACCATTGGAAACCCAGTGTCTATACTTATACGCTCTGTAGGCTGATTAACACGTGGATAACCGACGGGGGGGGGGGGGGGGGGGGGGGGGAATAACCGACGATGGGGGGATAGCCTAGCTATATGTACGATTTTATATGCAGTTTCACTCGCATCTCTTGGACCCACTCTTTGCAGTGCTCTTTGACATTCTGATCCTCGACCTAACTTTCTGGACAAGACAGACTTCAGAAAAGTGCTCCTATATCCCGCGAATGGCATCTTCTTACGAAGAATCTCGAGGATATATATATTCTTTATTCCTAGAAGTTTCTGTATTTTTTTGCCGTAAATGCGTTGTTAAAGTATTTCCATTTGTTGCCAAATGATTTTGGGCGCAGTTAATATGTGTTTGATCAGTTTTTATGTCATATTAATTCATTGTTTTTATTCAAGCCCTGTCTCTTTGCAATAGTGGAATCTCTTGTCCATTTATAGTGCTATCTCACTGAAACATGCCGGCAGAGACACATCCCCGCGGTCATTATACTGACAACAGGCAAACTCACGCACTCCCTTTTATGCTAAAGTGTTTACACCTCAAGTACGAGTAGTGTACGGGAATGAAGTAGTAAGCTGAACGCCAGGTTCGTCCCAGGAAAACTAAATGGAACACGCTGCAGATCTTACACTTGAAACCTCTACTTGACAGTGTGAACTTAATATGCATACCATATTTCATATGACGCCGGTACCGTTGGGTAGTTTCACATTTATATGTCAAAATCTCTTTGGTCTGTAGTCAGATATCATATTCTGTGGACAGTCAATTAAACTTGCGATTTCTTATTGATATATACAATTGTAGTATATATAAACCTCAAGCTTCATAAAACATAATTATGTACAAAAATGACATGGACATGCAGTAATATTTTTATGAGTTCTAAAACGTGAGGTTATATTTATTTACCGAAATATTGACTGGTTAATATAGGAATGTTAACGCTATGGAATCCATATAATACATGTACAATAGAATATGTGTGTTAAGGCCGCGAATTAGTTAGTTGTGGTACTGTGACCAAATAAAGCTGAGAATAGCTTTTTGCTAGACGCATGTTTCGGTACGACCCCGGTCATCCTGTAAACATGTTCTCCTATGTCGTTTTTATTGAAGAGATGACGAGGAGAATAAAATATAACACTATGCATATACAAGATAAATGAGCAGCATAGTGTATTGATAAGAATATAGTGATATAACATTAATAAAATTGTCTCTCTATTCTGTGTAATGCGAATGAAACTGAATGAAAAACAAGTAATAGGCCTAAAAAAGGGTGGAAATGTCTCGATCAAGATGACGTCTATCCTTTGTAAATGACGTCATGCTACGTCATATTTGACGTCATAAAATGACGTCGGTTGAAATTTCGGAAGATATTTATTTACGGTCATTTACGTTAATTCAGTCATATATACGCAAATATCAAAATAAAGCAAAATGGGGTCTGGTATTTTTGAGATCGGCCCAATCGGCCCTCTGGCACTCTGGAAACCCGAAGATCGGCCCAATCGGCCCTCTGGCACTCTGGAAACCCGAAGATCGGCCCAAATCGGCCCTACGGCATTATAAGGGTTAATGTGCACGCAAAGTGGAGTCCGAGCGCCGAAGGCGCGAGAAAACCGTTGTTTTGGTTCGGCCCCCGGGGAAAAAAAAACTATTTAGAATGGCTGAGATGAGTTTTACGATGTATTTTTACGCAGAGGCGTCGCTACCACTGACGCAAAAATGCAACTGCGTGCACACCAATCAATTCTAAAAAAAAGTCATGCTTGTTTTTTTCTAAGTCAAAGACCTAAACACACCAGGAAAAAGAGACTAACATTTGTTATCCTGATCGCATTTTATTTTAAGGTTTACTTTTTCCGGAAAATTATGTTTCGGTTCCGTTTCCTCTCGGAACGCTTCGGATATAAATCTCGTACATTATTATTTACATCCGAGGAGTTCCGATTGAAAAAGTTGTTAACACATAAACATGAAAGAGAGAAGTTTCAGCGTCCTAAAACGCCTCAAAATATACCTCCGTGCGACAATGTGAGAAGAACGCCTTTCGGCCTTGACACTCTTACATATCCACCGCGACATAGCCATAGATGTGGATACTGTTATTAACCATTTTGATGCGCAGAAAAACAGGATGATGCTATTACAATGAACTATGATAAAATTGTATGTCGTCGCTATCACAGTAAAATATGTGTTCAATCTTCATTAGTCTCCCTTGAACTTACAGCAATGCGTTTTTTTATGCGTACAGATAATCAAATGAGGGTGTCAGCACTTACATGCATAAAGAAATTAACATGTTCCCATTCAAGCATTGATGTTACTATTTTTAAACTTTATAGAGGTATGAAAGAAATTTTGTTTGCAATAGATTATATGACTCTTTCATATGTACATATGTAGGATAGAACTATTCCACCCGAGGGTACAGAATTTTGGGTCAGAACCGAGGCTTGCCTAGGTTTCTGACCCAAAATTCTGTACCCGAGGGTGGAATAGTTCTATCCTATATAATTTACATATGAAAGAGTTATTTTCTCACATTGCTTGTTGAGTTACTTGCACGAAAGGTGAGGCAGCCATTTTGTGACAAAATCTTAACTTCTTAAATAATTGATCGATTTTGAAAATAAGAACGCCATTCGAAAGAGCTCATCAAAGTTTGGTTTATATTAATAATATAAACAAGAAATCTTAGGTAAAACGGTTTGAAATGCAAATTAAACAAATGAAATGGTAAATAAATCTGGCAAATCAATCGAAATAGAAGAAAAATTACGTCAACTTTTGCTGATATGACGTCATCTGATTGTTCGACAATTGTGACGTCACAGCTATGTAAGATAGATTTATCTAGGTTTACATTTGTTTTTCGACATCTGGTTCCTGGACCACTTCTTGTCACAGGTATACATTTCTCCATACATATACCATGAATTTAGGGTGTCCATATCTCTCATATCGTTCTCCCATTACACAGAACCGAGTTCTTCATTCATGTTGTCGTAATTTCCTCGGTAAAAGCGATACCTATTACTCGGTGTATCTGTTTTACCCAGTATTAGTTCTATCTTGAATGTTAAAGTTGCATGATCACTATGCCCGAATGGGTTTCTAATTTGTAGATCCTTTACATCATCCTCTTCCTTTGTGAGCACCAAATCTAGAATAGGCTAGATGGGCTTCTGAACATACAACCAAAAGTTAATTTCTTATTATTTTTAAGGGATTACATACCACATCATTTCCTTGAAATTAGGGGTAATGAATTCTTCCTCGATATCTCCATGGAGCTCTGATTTTATATAAATAACACCCCTTCCATTATCCAAAGGCGTGGTAAACATGTCGTAGTCTTTAATTTCAAATTCACATAATTCCAAATTCCCTGGATTATTTTTGGGTGATGTCTCTATTAAAGCAATGATTCCCGGGTTTATATATTCTATGACTGATTTCAGTTTCTTTCTTTTGCTAAAGAGTGAGTCAACATTGCTATAAAGTACTTGAATCAGAACTTGTGTTCCTTCATCCGGATTTATTATGATATGTGAATTGTTAAAAATAAAACTTGCTTCCTACTCTGTTTCTTGATTGTCGGTATCTGTGACTTGAGAATAGATAATTGTTAGTTCGTCATTTCCCTCCTAAGAATTTACACTATCCAAGTCGCTGCTGTCAATATTTGATATGTTCCCTTCATCACATGTCTCATCCACAATCGTCTGTGCCATGAATGGATCTGTGTCGTTTGATTGATCCAATAGGTTTTCTGAGATAGAACAGTTTCCACTCATCAGCTCTAACCCATGGATATACTGTTATGAATCAGGGATCATTCTTCCAACACAATCCGGAGTTCCCTATGAAACCATATGCTTGTTAACGTTGGCGTTGTTTCTGATGTTTTCACCATGAAGACCTGAGGTAGCACAGTTGCCACTCATCAAGTCTGATTTCATGGAACAAGTTACCTGTGATTTTGATGAGAGATGAGAATTAAACACATACATACAGCAACATTTTAATTCTATTGCGATTGCAGCAACATATCCATTACAGCATATTCTTTTCAGCATTTTTGAATCGGGGATAATTTCGTATTGATACTTAGATTTGATAGCTCCGAGAATAGTTACGCCATCCACCTCTTTATGTAAGAAATCTCTGCTGTACATGCATTGACTGAAGTAATGTCATTTTCTAATCCCCCTATGTCGTGGGCAATGAATCTGTTAGTTGGTCTCTGTCCTTGATAAGGTTTGGTATCCTTGATGTACAGCAACTCGCTAACCAAATGTATTCAATATGATACTCTCCCTGTTTCAAGAAGAGCATCATACTGAATACCCTTGGCTAGCGAAGTTGGGTGTACAGAGACTACAGACTACATAGGCAAAACTAAGAACTTGGACAACTACCCCCACGTGAGTGTAAACGTTCATTCAGACGAGCAGAATGGACATATGTGAATAACATGATACAGGATGGTCTTTCGAACAACAACAGTAAACCGTTTGGGCGTTACATCAAGTCCAAACAACAAGGTAACATCGGAGTGTCTCCGCTAAAACGCGAAGGTCACTTAGTAACTGAAAGCAAGTCTAAAAATGATATCTTAGTCAACCAGTTCAGCCATGTATTCACAAGAACCTTAACCATCGATACAAATGGAGTGGAAAAGCTACTAAGGAACATCCAGTCCTCTGAAGCTCCAGCGCCTGACAACATTCCCTATTTGGTAATCAAGGATTGTGCGCCAGCAGTATCACTGATCTCCAAAGAAACAGGCGAGATCCTTGATAACTAGACCAGTGCCAACATAGCCCTTTTATCTAAGAAAGGGGATCGCCACCTTCCGGGAAACTATAGACCTGTTTCCCTCACCTCAGTCCTGTCCAAGGTCCTGCAGCACATCATATGTAAAAACATCCTACAATTCTTTGAACGTCATAACATCCTAACATCACTAAATCATGGAATCCGATCCGGCCATTCGTGCGAGACACAACTAGCTATCACCATCGATGAGCTAGCCAAGAGCTACGACTTGGATTCACAAACCGACATCGTCATTTTAGACTTTTCTATGGCACTCGACACCGTACCCCATAAACACTTACTTCACAAACTACACACATATGGTATTCGTGGGCCCCTCCATCAATGAATCCGTACATTTTTATGCCATCGACACATGAGGTTAGTGGTGGACGTAGAATTTATATATACGTACCCGGCCTACTTTACCTTTCGGCCGGGTTTCCAAATATTTTAAGCGTATACACACATGCATTTGTGTATTATTTTGTCCAAAAGAAACAAAACGATTAATCTTTGTATCTACTTTACTTTAAGACGTCAAATTCATAATTTGTTGAATTGTCGTATTATTTTCATTCGAAAAGACCATCATATTCATATGTGGAAAAAATATTATCTCGCAGAGAATTTGATATTTCATACGGTTCAGTTGTATTGCCTATTAGGTAAGTGATATCAAACAGGTAAGATAAAATGCGTTCAGACGTTTTAATAATGGTTTGCACAAACGTTTCTTTGCTCCATTAGCAGTAATAGGCACCAATTGTAGCTCTAAAGACGACACCATTATCGGTCTAAAAGTCTTTTGAGCTACAATATTGCAGATATGGTGGACGGTGAGACTTAACACAGTACAACTGTGGACTCAGGTGTCCCCCACGGGACAGTACTCGGTCTATTACTATTCTTATGTCATATCAACGATTTGCTGACAATGTATATCCAGCGTCCGCTTTTGCAGACGACTGCTTATTATATCGGTTAATAAAAAAAACCCATCAAGATCACCTAAAGCTACAAAGCGACCTCCTTAATCTAGTGGAATGGGCAAAGACGTGGGGAATGCGTTTTAACGCATCAAAATGCTACATCCTATCCATAAGGAAGAAGACCACATACTTTTACCAACTTGACAACACAGTTTTAAAAGAAGTACCATCAAATCCCTATTTTGGACTGCCGTCTCATCAGACCTGAAGTAGGACACTCACATCAATAACATCTGCAAGAAAGTCAATACGAGGCTTGGCTTTGTAAGAAGGAACCTACAACATAGCCCAAGAATTTACCTTGCGGCACCACTATCTGTCTCAAAGTCGTTTGAGCTACAATATTGCAGCTATCATAGCACTAGTGCGTTCGACACTGGAATACGGCTGAATATTTGTGCCCTTTTCATCAGTGTTACATCAACAAACTTGACCGTATCCAAAGGAAAGCAGCCAGATTCATCACAAGTGACTATAAATCCAGAGACCCAGGCTGCATAACCAACATGCTAAAGGAATTGAAATTAACAACACTCGAAGATCGCAGGAAACAACTTCGACTTGTGTTTCTATTCAAGGTTGTTGAGGTGTTGATACCAGCGATAACATCAAATAAATACATTACTCCAGCCAGCCAGAAATAAACACAGATCCGTGCTAGAAATACAGCAGACATTTTCACTTCTAACTTTGTCGCTGACTACCAACAGACCCATAGCAAGTGCTTTAACATACCGGCTGCAAAAACTGATGATATATATAGAAATTCATTTTGCGAGAACAATCAAAGACTGGAACCAGCTGGAAGATAACATGATATCCATAGAAAAAGACTCGCATGAACTGTGACTAATCGGCAGATTATATATATATAATATGCGCTCTTTCCTCGTCAATCATATGCCAGTATTAGTTATTTGACGTAGTCTACAGATACAGATACTAAATTATTGTGCCATATTGGAGAAATTCAAGACCATCTCTCCTCAACGATCATACCAAAACCTCCTCATCTGTGGTATAAGAAATCCTGGCCATGCTTGGATTTCCTCCTCTTACGTATTGGTCACTGCACTTCTTCGATCCGGGTCGATTCCGATATCCCACAAGGTGCAGTTCTTATGTCTCTCTTTTTTTACTATTAATTTGACTAACTAGACTGTGTACAACCTAATAGCACCTTTTTCTGACCTCTAGCTGCTCTATAGAACTACAAGTACCGAAAATTATTCTACAAAACACCAGACAGAGAGATCAATTACATTATAATAGTTAATGGTCCCGTGGGAGGTGGATCCCCTTCCTCGATTGTTTCGGTGCTCTCCATTAGATGTGCGTTGACCGGGGTCATACACAAGTGAAGTTACTGGTGTTACTGCTCTCTTCACGGCTCCCCTCTCCCCTTTTATAGTCTCACTGATGCCACGTCAACGTCTGTACAAAGTCGTCCTATCAACCTTCTCTCTGTACATGTGATGCCAATATTCCGGCTCCACATAGACTGCCGAACGAAATCAAGTCAACCAACATCCACAGGAAGACACCACACTCGCTGATGATATTCTACTACCGAATGAAATACCGAATACCGGATGAAAACTAAGTAACTATGTGGCTTTTCATTGGAAACTGCTATAAACCCCGATAAGCAATATGATCGCTAGAATAGTTATAATATATAGGTTCTATATCCGATGAAAACTGCAAGCAGCCATTCCGATCTGCCATCAGCTGGCATTCTTCTGTTGTGTGCAGCATTTTACTGCCCGCCATGCTGCCTTTCCCACTCTGCTCTCCGGCCCTAATGGAATTCATGAATTTCAAGCCGTCTTTGTCTCTATTTGGTCTCTTTCTGCTGCTCTTCGTGGTGCCAGTCACTACAGAAAGAACTTTGTCGTGACATCAGGTGTACCATTCATCCGCTAGAGCCATTGAGCAAGAAGAAAGGATATGCTCCAAATTGGCTGGTCTGCCACAGCGTTTACAAGCTGGGTCGTCTGTCATTCCTCACGTTGCTCAAGTTAGAAATAGTTTACAATTCGTCGTGAGCAGATTTCAGTTGGAATTATAGCCACAGATGTCCCATGCACCTAATGTCATTCCTTCATATTTTTTTTACGGATGCTTTCCGGATTCAGTGATTAATGAAAATGGGAGTCTTAATGACTGAACAGTTTTACAGTTGGTGGGTACTAAAGTATCACTGACGGATTTTAGTTCTTTACAGTTTCTAAGGATTAACATCACGAGTATCTCATAAAAGTATTTTGTGAATCTCTCACATTGTAACATGAAATCACACATAGGCTACAACATTTCTAAAAGCTTCTAGAAATCTCGCACATTACTACTGATATTATTTAAATACGTTTTAGATGGTAAGTGAAGCAATATATCTGCGATAGTCTCTAGCTATTTTGTTGTAATGTTGTTTAAGAGTTGCAATTTCACGTATCAGTTGATGAGTCTAAACGGAGCGTTACATATGTCTGTACATGCGATGGTGTCGCGCCTCCAACTTTCTAGGATGTTTTGTTCTATTAATATTTGTAAAAGTCCTGCCAAGTTTGGAGTGCTGAATTAGGATTTACATACCTGGCACGTCTTGTTAGTCCCCTGCCGATGAAACCGGAGGGGATTATAGTGTTTGTTCCCGTCTGTCTTTCTGTCTGTCTGTCCGGATTTGGTTTCCAGATGATAACTTGAGAACTAATGGATTTTGATCAAACTTCACACAATGGTAGCAAAGGAGAAAATACAGCTTGGGATTTGATTTTAGTTTCCGAATGTTAACTTGAGAACACATGAACGGAATTTGTTCAAACTTCATACAATAGTAACATACTAAATAGGAGATAACATAGTCTGGGATTGAATTTCGAATTTTCAAAAGGTCAACTTCAAAGGTCACTGTTACTAAAAATACTTTGCTTCACAAATTTTCGATTCGATAAATTGAGAACACATCAACAGAATTTGTTCAAATTTTTATACAACGATAGTATAACTAAGCAATAATTACTTACCATAGATTGGAAAATGTAATTGATGACATGGGACGTGTGTTGCTTGCCACACTTTGTGTAAGCTTGTTTTTGCAGGCGACTAACGCTGACATATGCAATGCATCTGTTGAAAGCACTGCGAGGATTGGTCTTCTCATTGTTCTGTGTAGGATCTCTCAAGGGTTATTTTGTTACGAGTGAAATAGTTAGTTTTGTTTCGCATCCAGGGTCACCATTACAAGGTCTTCTTTCTTTAATTTTCCAGCTGAAAAAAAATCAGGTACAGAAGGTTTGTTTCCAATCATGGTTTTCGAAGTTGATAATGACGAATTGTCAAAAAATATAGGTACAATAATAAGTAGGGCTGGATCAATATATCGATATACCAATACGTATCGGTTTTCTGAAGCGTATCGATACGCAAAGATGCTGTATATCGCTGTATCTTTTAACAACTCAACCTACTTTTTTTATAATAGAAAGAGGAAATTCCAAACAAAAGTTATTCTTAAACATCATTCAAGTAAGAGCATTTCAATCAAAAGGAATTGTTTAAAGCATCTGTGTCACCTAGATGGATTAGAAATGTCTTTTCTTAGCTAAGAATACGAACTGGCAGAAATAAATCAACACAGATGGTGAACCGAATCAGATGTTTGGTAGGTTTTTGCCAGGTTATAGAATGTTTTATCAAAATTGTCTTTCATCGTCTCAATATTCATACACAATGGTCAACTAAATTTGAAAAAAGAGGTCCAGTATATCGTCAATACGTATCGTGTATTGTTTCAGTGTATTGTCAATATGTATTGTATCGTTTTAGACCTTCCAATATCCAGCCCTAATAATAAGAGGAAGATACTCTTCATTCGTGGTATAAAACATGTATCTTCTGCCCTTGTGATAGGAAAATAGTGTAAAACCCTCGGCATGCTTCGGATATTATCGGACACATTTTGTAACCCACGTATAGACCTACACCTACATAGCAACGAATGATAGGATCCTCTCCAGCATTGAGAATCGACGTAAACATCCTTCACTAGTTTTGTCCATACTTCTCATGAGCGTGATAATTATACCAGGACGAGTTATTTCTCTTCTCATGAATTTCAGATTCATCCATTGCTTTATTAGAATTGAGATTGTTGATTGCTGAATGAGCTGAATAGGGAACACCACTTAAAAATTGAATTTTGATTATAGTGTTATTCTGTAATTGAACTCTGGGTTCTGTCCGCTTGCCGAGACATACCAATGGTTTCTGTTCCTGTTTAGCGCTCAGCAAAAATGGAGTTGGACGACTGGTCTTGGGTGTCTCTGGTGGTATGGCTTCAGTGAGACGGCACTATTAAAAATTGCATACATGGGAGGCCGTCCTAAAATGACCTTAGCTGTTAATATAGGACGTTTCTACAGATTCTACCCTAATAAATCAGAGCCATTAGTTTCTTGCGATGTAGCTAGTCCTTTTTATGCCATTTTACCATTTTATAGGTTCAGAGTTACTAGTGTACAGAGTATGTAGGAGATGGAATTTTAGAAATTGCTGCTTATCTTTGGCCTGATAATTTTATTCTTTGAAAAATCTTCCTTCGTTTTTCGAAGATTTCGTGACATCTGATGAAGTCTGTCACGTTTTGTTGCATTCACGCTCTGTTGGACAGACCACGCTCTGTTGGACAGACCTTTACCCTATAAAGGCATTTTCTCTCTGGCAAAGAGCTAAGATGTCAGTCTTTGTTTTTAACATTTGTTTCAGTTTGTTCGAGGTTTTTTTGACTGTTTAAGGGATCTGGATATGTCCAGTTAATGATGATAGATTTCTACATTTTAGTAGGCAGAATTTCTCTAAACGTTCTTCCTTTTGAGCGTGGCATTCATGTCTCCGGCAATTATCATGAATGGCAACTTTCCGGATAATTCCTTCTTATAAGAATAACCAGTGTTCTCAGGTTGATATCATGTTACATTAGCAGGTATTTAGGTGCAAATATAGTGGTCAACGTCGTATCATTTCACTAAATAATAGTTGTTATAGAAATTATTGATTTTTTGACTGACAAGATATTCTGTAAGCTATTATTTAGCACCATATACATATATGGACATTGACCTTTCTCGCGACACGTCTCCTACCATTTGATGCAACACTGCTTCCGTCCGCTGTTTTATATACACAGGCATGTCTTGTCTCCTTCTCCATTTATAAGAGTTAAAACCACCACCTACACACGAGAGGGGAAGTAACTCCCAAATTTGATGCACTGAAACCTGTCTAATCAGACATTACGACAGAAGGTGTACGTCACGTTAGCTGTCGACTTAGACAGACTTCAATATAATACAAAATAGGGCAGAAATGTTATTCGTCTTCAATAGTATGTTGAATGTGTTTATAAAACCACGCATTTGTGTAAATGTAACGTAAACTGAGATGAGGGCCAACCAGGTATAGATTTTATACCTCGATCACCTTGGTTACACATAATAGTTACAGTAATGGGACAAATAACAACTGAATGTAATTCAATAAATACATCTGTGGGGCTATACATGTGACAGTGGAGGGATATTATTTTGAGGTTGCAATGCAAAATTATATCCCACAATCAACAAGTTTGCTCTGCGTTGGAAAATTATCTGCATAACTTCTGTAGTCGATTTCTTATCTTTGATGAAATTACTGTATCGTTATCCAGTCAAAAGTCAAAACATGGATTTCGATGAATGACGACATCAGCCATATAATCTCATTTTAGAAATGAGGATAGCATCAGCGATGGTTTAAATTTAAGAAACTTTCCAACATAGGGACCCGACACGAATCACCGTATATGGTCAATGGAATTCAATTGTTGGACAGTTATACATTTTAATTGTCAAAACAAGCATATTGTTGAAATGTGTCCCTTCCAGAATATTTTTCATTTCCATGTTACTCGTTTTTATACAGGAACATGCAGAAGTATCTTTTGTGCTGTCAATTCGGCCAGGGAAGGACAGCATTGTGTTAAAACACCAACTAAGACTTACTATACTCGACCCAATGGGCGCTTAAAATAAGGGCTTAATGGAAACAAATTTGGACTAGCCTTTTATAAAATTAATCTACAAAGTAAGTCCAAGTTGCAAAATAAATCAGTAAGGAAATAAACACAGTTTTCATATTTTTCATTCTGCATTTAATTCAAAGTGAAATTGAATCCTAAAGAAGGGGAGGGGCTCTTACAGGGATGTGGGTAGCTTGTTGGGTCAAATACAGTATTTGCCCAAGCAGTATGCACCATTTCCCTTGATCAATGTGTATATAAATCCAAAACTCATAAACAGCAAAACACATGAGAGAAGTTGTACCTCTTTTACTTTTTATAACCTCACATCTAAGCAAAATAACATTAGCATCATACTCAACATTATACTAGTTAGCAATGTGGATAGCAAGTGACCTTGGCCTGACCAGGGGTCAAAATCATCATCACCTGGCCGGACTTTGGACAAATCTACCTTGACCAGTTACCTAGGACCCTTAGCTCCCTGTAGGTGGACCAGGTCAAGCTAAAGTAACAGTTCAACAAACACCCATTGTCATCTTCTTTATGAAACACAACTTGGTCTGGAATTTTGGCTGAAATCTACTGTATCTTCATTACCATGGCTTGTGGACCATCAACTGGATTACCAAATATTCTTCAAATTTAATTCAAATTACATCTTATCCATAAAATAATCAAATTTAAAAGTGATCATATTAATTATAGATTATTAAATTGTACATGTACTTCCGACAACATATGCTCACTTAGTATTGTGTGCTACAAGGCCATTAAACAGTCTTAAGTTTAGACTTAGCGATCACAGATGATGTAACAAAAAGTTAATTAATTTTTGATTGGCTAAGCGTAAATTCAGTCTAACAATTTTTCATGATATTGGGGCTGGCAGATTTAAAAGAGCCAAGTTTCCTTGCCATGGCTGATTGTTGAAGTGCTACAAAGGGAGGATGCGCCACAATCTAGTAACACATGTCATATAATATATATATATATATAAGTATTGTAAAAACATTAGTTTTTCTTATAATGATAAAGTCTTTACATGATTCTAC
The DNA here is from genome assembly GCF_041381155.1 of Argopecten irradians. Taxonomy (NCBI): domain Eukaryota; kingdom Metazoa; phylum Mollusca; class Bivalvia; order Pectinida; family Pectinidae; genus Argopecten; species Argopecten irradians. The sequence continues at coordinate 13,930,300 of NC_091140.1, read as the reverse complement.
ATATTAAATAATGTTAATAATCATCATAAAACTAGCCATTTATAAATAGATATATAATTCTCCACTATAGTTTGTCTGTAGAACACACAGCTAAACCTAACTCTTGGAAGCTAGAATTTTACCCCTGATAAGCCAGCAAACTGACCCCTAAAATATTCTCAAATTCAATATTCATAGTTATAATACAACTTTCCCCATTCCCCCCCCCCCCCCACAATTGTCTGGGCTTATCACATGCAAATTAGCCTAATAAGGGGCGACAACAGTAAAAAAATAACTACATTTTGACATATAAAATACATTATTCATAGTAAAAAAACTATCCAGCAGACTGAATACTAAAATTGATTAGATGGTTTTGAGTATTTGTCACTTTAATGTCGTGGTTTTATTTGCTCGAATTCTTAAATATTAATTTTTGTACTTAACCTTTAAATCAAATTCGAAAGGATAAACCAACGAATCGGTAACTTTCCACAATACACATTCAGCAGGAGTTTTAAAGTAACTAAGAAAAGATTTTAGTTATTCAGGGAGGAATATACACTTAATAAACTGTTTACCCCTCCATTGCTATAATGATAATTTTGTCAGGAATGTCTTCACTGTATTTTAAAAAGAAAACTCTTCTTTATGTCTGTTTACATCTTAATCACCATTGTTATCTAAAGTTGTTGTCCTTACTACACGACTTTATCCTCGAATTATCTCCCTTTATTGCATCAATTGTCCTTACTCTTTTCTATTATCAGGTTAGTTCCCTTTATTACATCAATTGTCCTTGCTCTTTTCTATTATCAGGTTAGTTCCCTTTATTACATCAATTGTCCTTGCTCTTTTCTATTATCAGGTTAGTTCCCTTTATTACATCAATTGTCCTTGCTCTTTTCTATTATCAGGTTAGCTCCCTTTATTACATCAATTGTCCTTGCTCTTTTCTATTATCAGGTTAGCTCCCTTTATTACATCAATTGTCCTTGCTCTTTTCTATTATCAGGTTAGTTCCCTTTATTACATCAATTGTCCTTACCCTTTTCTATTATCAGGTTAGTTCCCTTTATTACATCAATTGTCCCTGCTCTTTTCTATTATCAGGTTAGTTCCCTTTATTACATCAATTGTCCTTACCCTTTTCTATTATCAGGTTAGTTCCCTTTATTACATCAATTGTCCTTGCTCTTTTCTATTATCAGGTTAGCTCCCTTTATTACATCAATTGTCCTTATTATCTCCAGGTTATTGTATTTTACTTCCCTTTATTGTCTTTTCTACTCTTACTTTATCTAAAGATTATTTTGTCTGTATCATAAAGTTTTCTCCTTGTATGACACCATTGTGTTCAGTTTCTTTGCTACTTTTCTATTTATGTTAGCATCATTGCTACTTGTGTATTTCATCAAAGTTTTACTCTCTGTATTCATCAGCTACTTCCCTCTGTTGATTGGAACATTATTAGAACACATAATCCTGGTTAGTGGCCTATACAGTAATGTACCATGACACAGACAGACCACAGAATTTGTTGGAACAGGAAAAATCATAAGACCCGCCCCCCTCCCACACACACACCCCAACATCTCCTACTGACTAGTTAACATTGCAAAATGTTTTAGTAAAATCTGTTTCACATTCCATTTTTTATTTTTGAAGCAATACCTTTGATTTTAATCCGTATACCTGGTATGATTTCTGTATCAAAAGGGGAAAATGCACTAAGACATGTGGAAATCTCCTTAGAAATAAATTATTTTTATATGTAAACAACACAACACTATAGTTTCCACCAAACACGTGATACAGTATGAAGCTGTTTAATATATAATAATCTTTATCAATTATCAATAATTTACATGTTTAAGGCAAAATTAGAAAAATGTATAAAATCAAGACTTTTTTCTTTCTCTTGTTTCTAAGAATTATCTCAATACATCTGATATAAACTTTGTATATTTTCAAGCATATTTTATTTAAAATTACACAATAAAAGGGAGGAAGGCTGGTTAATTGAAAATAATTTTGTCCATAAAATTGTACTACAGGATCACTCTCGTTTTCAAATATATTGAACACATAACTTTTAATAATTACATTTTTATTACAACTTGGTTTTTATCCAAAGAAGAACATGATTTTATGGTTAATAGTAGATTACCATAATCAGTTAAGATTATTTAACCTAGCTGAGAGCATATATTGTAAAGTTGGAACATATGAAATAATTAATTAAGTAAAAAATTCAAACACAGATTAAAAAAGATAATAAAATTTTATGTACTGTAATGCACACCCGACTACAGGTAACCATGAAATTTACCAATATATACGTACACCGACTTTGACTTAAGAAAAACAGACTTAATAAAGTTGAATAAATTACATGAAAAATTTCTCTCTAAGAGCTCAAAAAAGTCTACCTATATGGTTATTATGAAAATACAATATGTAACCCTGGTACTTTAAGCAATATATTGCTCTGTTTAATAGTATATCACTATTAGGCATCACCTTTTCAAAATACGACCATTTAGCAAAAGTTTCCAGGTTTGAACCCTTGTGTTGGCAGTGGATTACATCTATGTATATGGTCAAAATTTGGATATTACAGAGTTATCTGCCCTTGCGGACAGGTATTGATTGCTACGCCATGTTTTTATGAGTGTAACATCATATTTCTCGGATAAACCGACACAACTTGTGCTAAAAAAAAGGAATGACATCACATATTGATACCTACCCCCAAGGGAGGTAACTCTGTAACAAGAAAAGACGGAATACTGACAATAACTGGATTAATACAGGGGATATTAGACAATAAGGCAGTTTTAGCAGGGCTAACACCAAACAACTGGTACAGATACAATTGATGTACTGACTTAACGACAATATCTATTTAAATCTATATCATTGACTTCTAGAGAAGATTATCATATGAAAACTACAAGTTATCTCCCTTCAATCACATGGGATATGTTGTGATTTTTCACTAAACTATCAGATTCATAATTTGGTCTTATTTAAGCTTGACAGTATGAGCCTGCAATAGATATAGACACCTTCAGAACAAATTAAGCATCAGAATTACAAGATTTTTCTGTAGTGCTTGCAGATCATCAATCTAAATTTCAAAATCAGTCAATAATTTCAATTTGTTTGAGAGAGGGAGCCAACTTGTAGTTAATAACCTTATTTCTACATCAATGACTATACACATTTGGTAAATTTATTACTAAAAGTACCGTCTTACTAGTAAAACCCAATATTATTTAAACTCATCTACATCCCTGTATCACACAGAGTCAACAATGACAGAGTTGTCTCCCTTGTTGACAGGCCAGACTAAGAGATAAAACATGAAAAAAACTAGACAAAAATAGTTGAATCAAAATGACAGGACACCTAGTGTAGAGCGATGATATAAAAGGCACAATATTATACAGTAAGTATCTCCCCAAGTACCAAGTCTTCAGAAAATATACACACAGCAGATACAAGTTCTCAGAATTATGTTTAAATAGAAATTGTTCTGCTAATTAATAAGTATTTGTTTTGGAAATGGAATTCGCAATTTGTAATTTAAAAAATTTCAACACTACACCTCCTTAAGTGTTTTATCATTGCAAACTACAGTTAACTCCCTTGTGGGCAGTATAAATTATGACATCATTATTTTGTGAGCGAAATGCTCTCAAACACATGACATATCTCAGTTAATACCTACCCCCAAAGGCAGATAACTCTTGATATGCAAAGACAGCATATGCAGCTATCAATTTTACCTTTAAATTTTATGATCATCAATGTTGAGCCAGGGTACTGTTATAAATAATGTTAATGTGTCAGGGAAATCATTGGTACGGAAGGAGAACCCACCAGGTAAAGTGTTATCTAGTCTTAACACAGCATCACCGTACACTTAAAATACAGGACAGGACCTTGCGACTTTCGAGATTCAAACTTATTATCATGCACCCAACCCGTCCAGGTCACAAGATGGACACCCTAACACTGGAATAAAGGAAAATTCTACCCTAAATGAATTTAGAAATATACCATTGTTCACTCTCTGGATTTGAATATTTTCTTGTTAAGGTAATCCTGTTTGGCTATAACCCTGACAAAGCAAATTCTGTTATCGCCTCATGCTATTTCACGGGACAAATGATTGCTCATTTGACTAATTTAAAAAATGTAATTATACATGATAGAAATAACCAGTATTATTTCCACAAGCTCTCAGAAACCTTAAGATTGCGTACCTTAGCTTTTGAAGATAAAAGTAGGGTGCTAATTAGAATTATATGTGCACAATATATGATACATGTATTATCATAAATATTCTTTATAAAAACGCTTAACCATGAAAAACTAAGGATAAATAACATTTACAACACTTTAAATAGGTTTTCTATAGGATATATACTGGTGCATTAATGTCAGTTAGTCATTTCTATGTCTATCATCTATACACTAACATTTTAAATATCAAAAAGAATTAATATCATCATCATTCATTTACACTTGATTTGCAGATACTGCAATTATTTTACAGCCTTAATATTGTTTCTGATGTGCTTCTAGTAGATACTGGCTCATATCCTGTATCACTTCACTTATTACAACATCATGTAAAAGCATCTTAGCATCTTATTACACTAAATTACATTATCAGTTCTAAATAATTAACCTCATTCGAACTCTCACACGTTTCAATCTCCAAGAAAAATCTCTCCTCAACAGTCACTTTTTTTTTTTTTTTGAAAAATCTCATCCAATCTCTCATACAATAGCTAGTCTTTTCTCTCATCCAATCTCTCAAGCAACCACAAGTCTTTCATCTGATCAAACCTCTTTCACAACCTCCAAAGCCAACGCTGCAGAAACTCAAATGCAAACACGATAGTATCGAAGTACAAAAACTATGTGGGTGAAGTGCAATTGATGTTGATTACTCCCTCCTCATGGTGATTGTGATGTTACAAAAATTACTTCAATATATGACATCACAATCGCTAGAAGGTGGGACTAATCAACAGTAATTGTACTATAACCATATGTAGTTTCTTGGAATCGACGTATCAAAACAAATATACTTTTTCAATAAATTAGAGTTATATGTATATATATCTGTACTTTCAAACCTGTATATGTAATGATAAAGCAAAAACCAACAATATTAATCTGTTAACAACAAATACTGGGTAGAATATAATTAATCAATCACTTGTTATTCCACCTACACTAGTACATAACAATATAATATGAACATTTCTATACAGATAGAGGAATACTGTAGTCGACCCAATAAACATCCCATACCCTATAAGTGCCCCTCCCCTTTTTGAAGCCTCAATTTCACTTAACCTCTGATTAATGCAGACTAAAAATATGAAAACTGTTTTTTTTCTTTTGAAAATTGATTTGTCTTACTGGTGTGTTATGCAATAATTTTATGAGCTAGAGGCCAGTCCATATTTTTTTCATTTTTACTTCATGTGCCCTGGGAGCTTATTGGGTCAAATACAGTACTACTGGTTTTGTCTTGGGAGTTCTCTTGATTAAAAAATGAACATTTAGATGTACCCTTGTTATCAGGAACTCGTAGAGCTAGTATTTATTTAAGTATATATTTCAAAATAATACCAAGCCAACCACAGATTTGTTAACATAGAAAAGTCAGACTTGAATTTCCTACTTTTAAGAAATTGAATAATTCTAGCGCTTAAATGTTCTATTTTAACAGCACAAAAAGTCAACTTTTAGACACATTTTAAGTCTGTTGAACATTTTAATATTGCTTAACCAGCAATATTATTTGTCTGAAGTATTCAAAATACGATCTTTATCAAAAGTCTTAAATATCTATATACCAGTACATGTATTATGTAAAGCAATTAAACCTTTTCAAATACACAGATTAAAATTTTATTTGCATTGGAATACTTTCTGAAAGATTAAATACTGATGTCTGTCATTAAAAAACAACAACTGCAATTTCTGTACTAAATCCAACCTCAGCCCCCATATTTTTCATCTAGAGTGAAACAAAGGGAAGTTACTCCGATAGATTAGTGTATCTAATGGTACAGCATAAATACAACACTGAGCTAATACCATTTAAAAAAACCAACAATTGTGTTCATTACTATTTAATGACAATTGAGCATATAGCACAGAATTATGCATAAAAGATGGTTTGACCAGTAAAGTCTAACACATAAATATATATCAACAGTACAGTACATGTATAGTTCAATTTAAGGGGTATTGTCAACATATTCTAAACCATCCTGGGCAAAGTCATACAAACACAAAATGTGGTTGGCCCAAATTAAATTTGTGAAAAATTGCCAATTTTCTTACATAACATCACAAAATGTAAAGCTTGTTCATTTTCAATTTTACTTATTACATGCATTAACAATGGTCGTCAGTAATAAAAATTGATCTCATCTGAGAAGTCCGAGCTCATCTGTATTTCACAAATAATTCACAAATGATTTGTATTTATTTTGAGTTTAATTAAACCCCCACATTTAGGAAGCCTGTCTAGTCTGTACCATACCATGAGTAGTCCAACAAGGTGATAATTTACCATAACCCAAATGAATATATAATACCTGGATGACACAAAACTTCCAAAAATAATACTCTTTTCATCAAATGATGCTCTTTCATACAATATTTTTATAATACCTAAAGATATTTTAAGAGTTGAAAATAGATTTTAAAATTCTATGACTGTTACTCAAACTAGATATGGATGCTCATGACATTGGGTTATTTGTTAATATTCAAACTGCTGCGCAGGTTAAAACAGAGATCACAATATATAAAACTGATAATTTCTGAACTGTCTATTGTTCAAGGGCAAGTAACTCTACAATCATTCTGAAAGCAACTCCTCGAAGTTTCTCTTGGACTTTTAACAAATACATCAGTTCCTTGAGCTTTATAACAAAACAAGGGAGATAATTTTACAAAACCACACTAACAAGACTGTTTAGATAGACAAACGAAATTCAAGTTTTCCTTTTATTTTTTTTAGACTGATTTTTATTTTTCAACTTATTTCTATTCATTACATGGGCCTGATTCCCGATGTTATAATATTATATTTCCTTCACTAGAAGACTTTGTTTCTGCAGCTGGTATTTACAGAAAAGTGACATATTCTTGAATTTTGACGTAGCCATAAAATCACCACAAAAATGGCAAATGTTTATCATAAAATAATGTAAAGGATCTAGTGGCAGTGCCTTAATGATCTTCAGAATACCCTAATTTTTCTGAATTTCGTCAGCTGAATAAGGAAATCTTTAGCATTAACTCCAATCTGCCCCAGGTTTCTTGCCAACTAAAAGGTATGTTTTCATATCTCCCTTCCCTTTCACTGGAATTGTTCCTCGATACTCAAAATCATACATTTCTCCAAGGAGGTTGGCTGTTGCCTCTGGAACTTGAATTCTGTCTTTGACTCCAGTAGAGTACATTCGACTGGAAATGTTAACTGTGTCGCCCCAGATGTCATATAACAGCTTAGTCGTTCCGATGACTCCCGCGGTCACTTCACCAAAGTTAAATCCAATATTTAATTCAAATGCAAAGTTAAATATACTTTCATTAAATCTCTGTACCACCCCTTGCATTTCCACACAAAAGTCCATAAGTGCGAAAAGATGTGCATGTGGGTGCTTGTTTTTCGCGCGATTTGCCTCGTTCAGCCCCGATGCGGCCATGAAGGTACTTGTTATAGTCTTGATCTTTTCTACGTCTTTGAATCGATATTCGTCGAGAAGATCCTCATAGTCACTGACAAGTTCGTTCAACACGCGCAAATATTCCTTTCCCCCTTCATAAGCCTCGTCGTAAAATTCGTTGAAATTGACTAGTGTTGCAAATATCACACCAACGTCCTTGTGATTTTTGGAGTATTTCGTCACGCCCATTTTATTTATCTGTTTCGACACATGCTCCGGTATAATGTTGTGAAGCAGCCAATCGGCTTGGTCCATGGTTCTCTGCATCTGTTGCTTATCAGCCGAAGCCTGTGCATCTCCGTTAAAACTCAACCTGTAGTTTATTTCAAATTCACGGTTGAGGAACCATACAAGAAATAAAAGTAAGACCATATCTAATATCATCTCATACTGCCGGTGATTACCACCCGGGAACAAATACTTGTTGTCAGTGTTGTTATTGGTTTGCACATCGTAATTAGCAGAGACGTTACCCATCATGGACGAGACATTCCCCATAATGGTGACTTCACCCGCGTCCTCATTGAATACACAGATATTCACACTCCATAGAATAATCAACACGATCCCAGCCACAGCGGCCAGGCCCGACTTCATCCAGGAACTGAGCATAGTGAAGTTACAGAAATGCAACAGTGATACCATGATGCAGTAGGAGAAAAACCTGAACTGCCAAATCTTCTCCGTTAAAACGTCACATGAAAAATTAGAATACACAGCGACAACAGGGATACTGGCGACAATGGCTCCAAGGACATTACGGAAATACCATCCAGAGATGAAATCTACAAATCTTTTGCAGGATTCCATCTTCCGCTTCCGACATTTGATATCAGTAACCGCATGAACAAGAACCAGAATCTCCAAAATCAAGGATACCAGGAACACTAGTATCCATGGCAACTCGCAGTCAAACATGATGAATGCGGCAATAGCGATTACAGTAAAGACCACAAATGATATAATCATCTCAACAAGGGCGTGGTATCGTGGCGATGACAGAGTGTTCTCGCTCCGATTTTCCTGCAGGTAGTGATCCCTGTAATCTTCCTCCAGGCTAGATTTCTGGAAGCTGAGTGTGAGCTTAGAAATCGGCGGTTTATAGAAGAACTCCTTGTTTTTGACGTCCTCCTTCATACACTTGAGAATGTAGATGTCGTTATTGGCACCGTTGTCATAATTATGTTGCATCACCGTGTCATTGATAGGACTTGTGACATCTGAAATATGAAAAATTCATTGTAAATACATGTTTGACCAAATGACAACTTCTATAAATGTACATATTTTGATGGATTCTTATTTCAGAATTTAAATTGGCATTTGATGACATCATGCATTCCGGTTGATTATTATTTTTAACTTTGAACTAATTGACCAGAGGACATATTAGAGTACTTATAAATCAAAGATTAGACCAGTCTAGTATGAAATTTCAGAGATGAATGAGTTAATGGCATTTGAAAAATGATCCAAACAAAACAAAATCAAAACAAATGACTAATATATGGTTGCACTGATATACGTTTTTTTCTTCAAATTTTGATTATCTTGTATGTATATCCATAATTTAGCTAATCTTCTTAAATCAGCATTAAAATACAAATCCTCCAAAATAAGTATGATAACGGCATTTAATGCTATTAAACTTTCAAAAAACTACAACTGTCGCCAGAGTGGCCAACACAATTTAGTAATAACTCCATTGATAGGGGACATTGCATTGTACCAAATTTTATAAAAATCTGTCTAGTAGTTTAGGAGGAGTTCTCCAGACAAAGTTGTGGCTACAGACAGACAGACGGACGGACAACCAGATTCCAGTATACCCCCCTTAACTTCGTTGCAGGGGATATAAATATGTCATTGCGATTTTCTTACCATTTACCCCATTGTTTATTGGTATTTTAATAAATAAACATAAGGGTATGTTTTTAATAAATAAACATAAGGGTATGTTTTGGATGACACATCCGAATAATTACTCAAAGGCCGTATAGGTGATGATACACATGAAGACATTTACACACTGTAAACCACATTTTTTCAGGTATACAATTTTTGTATATTTAGGAATACATAAATTTGAGACAAGAATTCTTAATTTCTTCTTAAGTTTCATACCATTCAATTTGCAAAATATTTTGAATTAATTTCATCGTGAAATTACACAAAAATTGTATCTCAACAATAAAGGGGTTTACAGGCATTTAATCCTAAGAAAATTGTTATGGAGGCATGGAACCTTAAGGCAATGGTTACACACAGTCTTAATGCAATGGTGGAGATTGCATATACATGTAATATTAATGTTAAAACAAATATTAGTCAAAATAATCACATCGTTGTTAATTATAAACAGGCCAGTAGAGGTGAAAGGTTGCATTGTTTACAAACAATTACTTAGGAAGGAAAGGGTAAAGGTCATGATGGCAAATTACCTTGAAGAAAGGGTAAAGGTTGAGATGGCAAATTACCTTAAAGAAAGGGTATAGGTTGAAATGGCAATTACCCTTTTGGAAGGAGTCAAGGTCAAGATGGAAGCTACCCTTTTGGAAATGGTAAAAGTCAAGAGGAAACTAACCTTAAGGAAAGGATAAAGGTCAAGATGGAAACTAACCTTAAGGAAAGAGTAAAGGTCAAGATGGAAACTAACCTTAAGGAAAGAGTAAAGGTCATGATGGCAAATTAACCTTAAGGAAAGAGTAAAGGTCAAGATGGAAACTAACCTTAAGGAAAGAGTAAAGGTCAAGATGGAAACTTACCTTAAGGAAAGAGTAAAGGTCATGATGGCAAATTAACCTTAAGGAAAGAGTAAAGGTCAAGATGGAAACTAACCTTAAGGAAAGGGTAAAGGTCATGATAGCAAATTACCTTAAAGAAAGGGTATAGGTTGAAATGGCAATTACCCTTTTGGAAGGAGTCAAGGTCAAGATGGAAGCTACCCTCTTGGAAATGGTAAAGGTCAAGAGGAAACTAACCTTAAGGAAAGGATAAAGGTCAAGATGGAAACTAACCTTAAGGAAAGAGTAAAGGTCAAGATGGAAACTAACCTTAAGGAAAGAGTAAAGGTCATGATGGCAAATTATCCTTAAGGAAAGAGTAAAGGTCAAGATGGAAACTAATCTTAAGGAAAGGGTAAAGGTCATGATAGCAAATAACCTTAAAGAAAGGGTAAAGGTTGAGATGGCAAATTACCTTAAAGAAAGGGTAAAGGTGAAGATGGCAAATAACCTTAAAGAAAGGGTAAAGGTTGAGATGGCAATTACCCTTTTGGAAGGAGTCAAGGTCAAGATGGAAGCTACCCTCTTGGAAATGGTAAAGGTCAAGAGGAAACTAACCTTAAGGAAAGGATAAAGGTCAAGATGGAAACTAACCTTAAGGAAAGAGTAAAGGTCAAGATGGAAACTAACCTTAAGGAAAGAGTAAAGGTCATGATGGCAAATTCACCTTAAGGAAAGAGTAAAGGTCAAGATGGAAACTAACCTTAAGGAAAGAGTAAAGGTCATGATGGCAAATTAACCTTAAGGAAAGAGTAAAGGTCAAGATGGAAACTAACCTTAAGGAAAGAGTAAAGGTCAAGATGGCAAATGACATTAAGGAACAAGAGATCCCAGAGGGATCTTGGTGTCCACCAAAGGATGATCTATGTCTGACAACAGAAAGAGGGATCTTTTCCTTGCTTTTTAAACTTTTACTACATACTATATATGAAACTTGAGAAAGATCCATTCAGTACTTTCTGAGATATGTAGCAGTAACAAACTTCAATTATCAAAATACCAGATGGCTTCCTCTAGATCATCTTGCTGACCGATAAGTCCGAAAATGCACTAGACCCCTCGGGGAACCTGCACATGAAATTTGAGAAAGATCCCTTCTGTACTTTCTGAGAAATAGCGGTAACAAACTTTAACTATCAAAATCCAAGATGGCCGCCGGTCAGCCATCTTGTTGACCGATCTGTCCCAAAATGCAATATGCACAACTAGGGTCCTAGGGAAACTTACATATGAAATTTGAGAAAGATCCCTTCAGTACTTTCTGGGAAATAGCAGTAACAAACTTTAACTATCAAAATCCAAGATGGCCACAGGTGGGCCATCTTGTTGACCGATCAGTCCCAAAATGCAATATGTACAACTAGGGTCCTAGGGAAACCTACAGATGAAATTTGAGAAAGATTCCTTCAGTATTTTCTGAGACATAGCGGTAACAAACTTTAACTATCAAAATCCAAGATGGCCAGGCCATTTTGTTGACTGATCCGTTCCAAATTGCAATATGCGCAACTAGGGTCCTAGGGGAACTTACATATGAAATTTAAGAAAGATCCCTTCAGTACTTTCTGGGAAATAGCGGTAACAAACTTTGACTATCAAAATCCAAGATGGCCACCGGTCGGCCATCTTGTTGACCGATCAGTCCCAAAATGCAATATGCACAACTAGGGTCCTAGGGGAACTTACATATTAAATTTGAGAAAGATCCCTTCATTACTTTCTGAGAAATAGCAGTAACAAACTTTAACTATCAAAATCCAAGATGGCCGCCATCTTGTTGATTGATCGATCCCAAAATGCATTATGCACAACTAGGGTCCAAGGGGAACATACATATGAAATTTGAGAAAGATCCCTTCAGCACTTTCTGAGAAATAGCAGTAACAAATTTTAACTATCAAAATCCAAGATGGCCGCCTTGTTGACAGATTGGTCCCAAAATGCAATATGCACAACTAGGGCCCTAGGGGAATCTACATGTGAAATTAAAAAAAGATCCCTTCAGCACTTTCTGAGAAATAGCAGTAACAAGAATTGTTAATGGACGGAAGAACGGACGGACAGACGGAAGGATGGACGACGGATCATGGACGAAATGCGATTTGAAAAGCCCACCATCTGATGATGGTGGGCTAAAAATATAAGGAAAACAAGGATATAACTATCAAGAAATTGCAAATTTTATATTTAGTTTTTTTTAAGGAAATAAATGATGAGGCTGCATGATTACCTTAAGGCATTGGTAGATATGGCATATAGCTATGGAAATAGCAGTATGTTAACAAAGAGGATGAGACAGTTATAATATATTTAAACTAGGTTATTTTGTCAGGCACCTTTCTGCTGTTCATACATTCCAACAGTAGCCTTCACATCATTGACAGCTGAGTTGCCATGGACTACAGTATTGACCTTTGGGGTCATTGCTATGGTACCATTGACCTGTTGATCTTGTGACCCCTTGTTAGGTTCAGGTGGAGAGTTAGAAGAAAAAGCTTTTTGTGACACAGTAGGAACGCTGTCCATCTTACCTAAATGTGCACAAAATTAGTAAAAAAGATTATTGTAAAAAAAATCTAATAATATTAGATGGTGTAGAAAGGAAAAATCTAAAAAAGAAACAAATGCTACTTTTGCCAGTGGTTACACATCAGTTTTATGTTATTTCCATTTTCATGTAGAACAATTCCATAAGTTTGGTGACATTGATCAATTAACAAAAGACATGAAAGAATATGCAACAAGGTGAATAAATCAGTATGTAAGAAAAAATAGCTAAAACTTAAAGATTACCTCCCTTTACAGTTATTCCTTGTTAATTTGGATTTTCCAATAGAAATGAAATTGACATATCTTTTTGTTAATTGTAATGTTATATTTTTATAAAAATTGTCAGCTTCAGGCTTGGGCACAATTACTTCATAATGTAATTAATTAACAAAGGATTACTTGGGTGAAAATGCTGTAATAGATTATTAATCGATTACAGGAACAATTGGTCTGTAATTGATAACAATCAATTACTTCACAAAATATAACTGAAATTACTTTCAATTATTTTCAATTAGTATATTAAGTTGGTTTTCTATCAAAATATTTGTAATTTGTTCTTCCTATGTTTTGATAGCATTTCAAGACTAATTATATTTTATTAAAGGCCCACTACCTTTCCGGAGCAAAATGTAAAGATTTCTTAAAAACATTAATTACCTCAGAAAATATATACCGATGGCCTAAGATGAGGTTAAAACACCAAACATGAAAACATAAGACGACCCGCGTTATGAAAATTAAAATTTTATTTAGTTTAATTAAATTGTTTAGGAGGTGATAATAAGTGTAGTATTAACGTTAAGTAAATAACTTTTGCCACTCTAGAAAATTATTAATCTTGTTTTACATTCCCATTTTAAAAATCAAAAACCGTTTCGGAAAGGTAGTGGGCCTTTAAATAATTTCAGTGGAATTTGTCAAACTTTGCCAAATTCAACTTCCATAATTGGTATAATGTAATTGAAAAGTAAACGAAATGTAATTACAATTACACAGTAAGTTTTCATTGTAATCAATTAAGATTACGATTACAAGTAATTGAAATAGCCTTCGATTACTGATTACTGTCGATTATTTGAGAAAATGTAATTAATAACAATCAATTAACCCATGCCTGGTCAGCTTGTTGATAAACACTATCAATAAAATTTTCAAGATAAGGGAGATAAAAAGTGAACAATCGTCCTTTAGAAACAAATATAAGTCTTTTAAATCAAAATATTACTTAGGATTAATTCATTAAACAAAACATCTAAATCAATTAAGTTTTCTTTCAAAATTTGAAATTCTACATCTAAAAGCAGTCAAAGACTAATCTACATGTACTATAAAACTAGAGAGATGCTGAAACTAAATACACAAAAAATGTTGAGAGAATTTGAAAATTGTGCTACCGACTACCCAAATCTTATGAAAAAGGATAAAAAAAAAAGCTACTATGCAAATGTGCTCTCTCTATCTAACGTCTAAAGAAATGCAAGATGGACAGCTACTTGCCACACTTTGAAAGTAGTAATTGTGTCATGAGAATTTCTGGCGCAAAACAGGGTTCTCTCCCTTCGTATACCATAGCTACATTAATGGGAGAACATGTTCAATCTACATCTATCGTAAACATGATGAATGGATTATCTCCTTTTGAACATTCTCTAATACCTTTATACACCATTTATATTCGTTTTAATGGCTTTGTCTAACTGTAATTTGAAGACACATGGACGTTGGATAAAATATCTCAAATGAACATAAATCAATTATCATCAAAACACTTGTATGGGAGGAAGCCTCTGAAGTGACGTGGAAGGTACTACCTGGTAGATAAAATCTTTACCTTATAAGTTACTTCCATAGAAAGAAAGATTTGTAAGGTACAGTAATCCTGAGATGTATCAGAAAGAAGGGGATCAATATTCAGTCTAAAAACTACAGCAAAGCTAGCAATCATAGCGTTTTAACAGCAGGTCCATATTATATCATGAAACGGTGACAATGTGCAGGTGTATATGTAGTCATAGCAACGGCCTGCATGGTGTGTAGATAATTAGCTGTCTGCAGGTTTATCAAAATTTATTGGCTGAACTTGTCCAGAACAGTGAGATGTTGGTAAATATCTACAAGATAATGGCTTCTTGTCCCAATTTTTCATTATGTGAAATATTTTGAAGACTTAGGATAATTCTCTGGTTCATTTAGCCAACCAACAAATTTTGCTTTGATGGAAACAAAACTTCTTCTGCTGTTATTTACTTTGTATATTTAATTGTTATCATAGCTTTAAGTAGAATGATATATTGCTCTCCTTTAGATATATGCATATAATGTACTGAAATATCTAGTTATGTCATCCTCGATACCCCAGGGATTACTTTCACTGATGTTATATCCACCCATGGACTCCCATAATAAAAACTGGAGGGATTTCATGAGAAAAAATTGGACAAATCACAGGTCTTCAAAGACTTTCCTTGAAGTATACAGAGAGAGTGATGCCTAACTTCAAAGTCATAAAGTCAATTACAATGTACTGTTATACAATGCCTTTGATGTACATCAAATGATCAAATTACCTAGGTCTTCTGTTGCCTCCAGTTTTATTATGAAATATTCAAGAGGTAGATATAACGTCAATGATAGTGATCCCTGGAGTATCAAGGATATGTAAGACATAACTGTTCCCATCTCCATCTCAAAGTACCGTAAGACAGGATGGGATGAGACAGGATGGGGAAGAGACAGGATGGGGACAAGACAGGATGGGGACAAGACAGGATGGGGATGAGACAGGATGGGATGAGACAGGATGGGGACAAGACAGGATGGGGACAAGACAGGATGGGGACAAGACAGGATGGGGATGAGACAGGATGGGATGAGACAGGATGGGGACAAGACAGGATGGGGATGAGACAGGATGATGACGAGACAGGATGGGGACAAGACAGGATGGGACAGAGGGACAGGATGATGACGGACAGGATGGGTGAGACAGGATGGGACAGACAGGATGGGGACAAGACAGGATGGGGACAAGACAGGATGGGGATGAGACAGGATGGGGACAAGACAGGATGGGGACAAGACAGGATGGGGACAAGACAGGATGGGATGAGACATGATGGGGACAAGACAGGATGGGGACAAGACAGGATGGGGACAAGACACAAGACAGGATGGGGACAAGACAGGATGGGGACAAGACAGGATGGGGACAAGACAGGATGGGGACAAGACAGGATGGGGACAAGACAGGATGGGGAGACAGGATGGGACAAACGGATGGGGACAAGACAGGATGGGGACAAGACAGGATGGGGATGACAGACAGGATGGGGACAGACAGGATGGGGACAAGACAGGATGGGGACAGACAGGATGGGGACAGACAGGATGGGGAAGACAGGATGGGGACGAGACAGGATGGGAGGACAGGATGGGGACGAGACAGGATGGGGACAAGACAGGATGGGGACAAGACAGGATGGGGACAAGACAGGATGGGGACGAGACAGGATGGGGACAGAGGACAGGAGGGACAAGAAAGGGGACAGGAGAAGACAGACAGGATGGGATGGGGACAAGACAGGATGGGGACAAGACAGGATGGGAAAAGATGGGACAGACAGGATGGGAAACAGACAGGATGGGGAAAGACAGGATGGGGACAAGACAGGATGGGGACAGAGACAGGATGGGGACAAGACAGGATGGGGACAAGACAGGATGGGGACAAGACAGGATGGGAACAGGATGGGGACAGACAGGATGGGGACAAGACAGGATGGGACAAGACAGGATGGGGACAGACAGGATGGGGACAAGACAGGATGGGACAAGACAGGATGGGACAAGATGGAGACAGACAGGATGGGACAGACAGGATGGGACGAGACAGGGGGGACAGACAGGATGGGACAGACAGGATGGGACAGACAGGATGGGACAAGACAGGATGGGAGACAGGATGGGACAGACAGGATGGGAAGACAGGATGGGACAAGACAGGATGGGACAAGACAGGATGGGACAGACAGGATGGGAAGCAGGATGGGGACAGACAGGATGGGGACAAGACAGGATGGGAAGCGAGGGAAGACAGGATGGGGACAAGACAGGATGGGGACAAGACAGGATGGGGACAAGACAGGATGGGACAAGACAGGATGGGGACAAGACAGGATGGGGACAAGACAGGATGGGGACAAGACAGGATGGGGACAAGACAGGATGGGGACAGACAGGATGGGACAAGACAGGATGGGGACAAGACAGGATGGGACAAGACAGGATGGGACAGACAGGATGGGGACAAGACAGGATGGGGACAAGACAGGATGGGGACAAGACAGGATGGGGACAGACAGGATGGGGACAAGACAGGATGGGGACAGACAGGATGGGGACAGACAGGATGGGGACGAGACAGGATGGGGACAAGACAGGATGGGGACGAGACAGGATGGGACAGACAGGATGGGGACAGACAGGATGGGGACAAGACAGGATGGGGACGAGACAGGATGGGGACAAGACAGGATGGGGACAAGACAGGATGGGGACAAGACAGGATGGGGACAGACAGGAGGGACAGACAGATGGGACGACAGGATGGGGACAAGACAGGATGGGGACGAGACAGGATGGGGACGAGACAGGATGGGGACAAGACAGGATGGGGACAAGACAGGATGGGGACGAGACAGGATGGGGACAAGACAGGATGGGGACAAGACAGGATGGGGACAAGACAGGATGGGGACAAGACAGGATGGGGACAAGACAGGATGGGGACGAGACAGGATGGGGACAAGACAGGATGGGGACAAGACAGGATGGGGACAAGACAGGATGGGGACAAGACAAGGATGGGGACGAGACAGGATGGGGACGAGACAGGATGGGGACAAGACAGGATGGGAGAGACAGAGACAGGATGGGACAGAAAGGATGGGGACAAGACAGGAGGAAGACGATGGGACAAGACAGGATGGGGAAAGGATGGACAGACAGATGGGACAGACAGGGGGACAGACAGGATGGGGAACAGGATGGGACAGACAGATGGGGACAAGACAGGATGGGGACAGGATGACAGGATGGGAAACAGGATGGGGACAGACGGATGGGGAAGACAGTGGAAGACAGGATGGGAGATGAGACAGGATGGGGACAGATGACAGACAGGATGGGACAAGACAGGATGGGGACAGAACAGGATGGGACAGGATGGAAACAGGATGGGGACAGACAGGATGGGACAGACAGGATGGGGACAGACAGGATGGGAAACAGGAGGAGCAGGATGGGGACGAGACAGGATGGGGATGAAGAGGACAGACAGGATGGGGACGAGGACAGACAGATGGGGACAAGACAGGATGGGGACAAGACAGGATGGGGACAAGACAGGATGGGGAGGATGGGGACGAGACAGGATGGGGATAAGACAGGATGGGGACAAGACAGGATGGGGACAAGACAGGATGGGGATGAGACAGGATGGGGACAAGACAGGATGGGGATGAGACAGGATGGGGACAAGACAGGATGGGACAAGACAGGATGGGACAAGACAGGATGGGGACAAGACAGGATGGGGACAAGACAGGATGGGACAAGACAGGATGGGGACAAGACAGGATGGGGACAAGACAGGATGGGACAAGACAGGATGGGGACAAGACAGGATGGGGACAAGACAGGATGGGACAAGACAGGATGGGGACAAGACAGAATGGGACAAGACAGGATGGGGACGAGACAGGATGGGGACAAGGCAGGATGGTCATGGACTAAACTGTATATTATTTATGGCCCACAATTTCAATGTTGGGAGACAAAATGAAAGTAAATCAAACGCAAAAGATGTTTCATTTACCTTGTACAAGAGACTAGGTTTTCAGTGGTTAATTATATGTGATCTGACTATATCTTTAAAACCAATGTTTGGGGGTACAGTGCATGTGGTACCTTCCATACAATCAGTGTCTCAAAAGAAAACCCAAACAGCCAAGAAAAATTTATCTCGAATGCATATGGTCTTTACACACAGGCCAAATTGTATAGCATTTAGCATTTAAGTATATATATACTAAATACATGGTCTTATTAAAGATGCTTCACCGCTGACAAATGGTCTTTTTTCACTTCAATTACATAAGTTACTTACTTTACACCATTACCACCATTGAAAAGTTTGAGCTTCTAATTTTACTTCAAGTTAAAAATATGAAAAATACTGAAGTACTGATTGCTCATGCACCAGAGGCGAAATAAATTACTTTTTTTTTTTTTTTTTTCCTTAATTAGGCATATATTGTTCAAATGATTAATATAATTTATGCTCTGTTGGCGATGGAGCATCTTTAAGCAAGTGAACTTTATACGAGTTTATCTCTATGACAGATATACTGAATATCTAATGGAAATACGCAATGACTCCTCTTCACCCCGTAACCTATGATGGGGGTATAACATCTCCTAGATGAGCTCGGCAGATACCACTGAGACGCTAGAGTCTTGTACACCCAAAGCAAGCAGCAAACAAAATTTACCAGTGACGTCTAGTGATGTTTCACTGTGATGTCTGCCTAAATATGCAGCTGTCGACACACCATTCACGTCCGTACCCTGAAATACAATCAGAGGGATTTGTAAACATGGTACATTTACATTCAACAGTCTTGTCAGAACTTTATAGTAAAATGATATAAAACTGTAAGAGTTGCCTCTCTTGCAACATAATTCTTTCCTCTTTGGAACCATTGAAATGTCTATGTTTCAGATTCTAGAATGACATGGATAAAGTACAATTAACTGTTGATTAGTCCCACCTTCTGGTGATTGTGACGTCATAAAAATCACATACAAATATGACATCAAAATCACTGGAAGGTGGGTCTAATTGATGGTAAATCATACTTTGACCATGTTGTTCAGGATCTTGAAATCCCAGTTTTAAATAGGTAATTTATTCATTTCTTCTACTCCATTATTTATTATTACCAGTACAATCAAACCACCCATGAACTTTACCTTCGCCTCAGTATGGTTGGCCTCTGTATCTTCCTGGGATTTAGATTCCTGAAGAACAAATTCAAATCATTGAAATTAACAACATTTACATGTATAACAACAGCAAAATATAACCATTTTGTTTTGAGTTTAATTCCTTGAATGAAAAGATTTTTTTCCTGCAACTCCTATTTTTTATCCAAAATACTGTTTGCCATTTTACCTAAGGCCTAATTTTGGGAGCAGACGACAGTGTTAACAAAAAATTGGCAGGTAATTATGACAGAAGCATTCTACTGAAGAAGACTGACATTATCCTTACATACTTCCTCTATGTATGAAGATATGATTTCTAGTGCTGATGAATGGAATGTGGTAAAAGGGTACAGAATGTATCATTTCTTTAGAACCATTAGCGTAAATGTGGAAATTTATGTGAGGGGGAAAATTTTGCTATTTAGGCTAAGGTCGCTTGATCGTGAAAATTTCCCCTGCACGTAAAATTTTGTACATGTATAAACTCTGTTGTTCAAAGTATGAACGTGTATGTATTGCAAAAATAATAACACCTTTAAAAAGTGTTGGACCAATTCTCCATTTTAATCAATGATCGATCATGATTTTCCTAAAGACTATAGATTATGAAAGTCAATAATCGATTACTAAAATGGCAGATAACTTCTGCTGATTTTATACTGGTCTGAACCTTTATCATGTGTGTATTGGTGCAAACCATATTTCAAAAAGTCTTAAGACGTGTTAGATAAACAATAACTTGAATTAAAAAAATATATTTTTTGGTACAGTTGGTTCATAGAATATCTTTCTAAAATTCTTCAGAGAAGTAAAAGGTAAAATATATAAATATAGAAGAGTTTTCTGTAAATGGAATCCGATTATATAATCGATAATTAGTAGGTTGTCCTAAACCGATCATCGATTATGATTTTACAACCGATCCCCAACACTACTTTTAAGTTTTATGTCTGCAAATTGTGAAATAAAGTACTCAGGAAAATATTCACGTTTACAGTAGTAAAAAATTATTACATAATTTCAATTATACAAATCACACAATTTTGCCTTGACAGGACCCAGAGTGGTTTATTTTCATGTCGATTCTGGAAATCAAACACTTGTTACCTAGTTTTAAAGGTTTTTACCACTGTGCCTCTTCACAAAGAAGACACTTAATACCACACACCAATACATGACATGCTTGTGCTTATCATGATACAGGATACCCATTTTCTGACCTTTATACCTTTAGCCTGACCCTTGACCTTGACCTCTGACTTAGTGACCTAATGTTCAGCCTCACCATGGCTCTATATCACACTAAAACCTTGATTTCTCCATTGAAACCCGACAAACATCGATCAGCCTTACACACTAGTCTGTAAATAAAATCTTCTCTCTGACATACGAGGAACAACATTATCCCAATGGACAGGAAATGTGTAGCTAACTTGATGGTCTCGGAAAGCTTCCCATCAACAATAAAATGTCAAATATCAATTGATCACATGGGCTTGCACCCATTGGGAATTCCCTGTAAAAACACTGCACTTTTTAGAGATCATGATTTGCTTACGAATCCATCTGATTGCCAATGGGCAAGACCCAGCACTACCATTAATGTAAATTACGTTCTGGTAGACATTACCAGGATATAGGCTACATTCAATTAGGATTAGATTTCTAATCTATCATTAATCACTATCTTTATAGGGTATTCTCCCATTTTTCTAATTTTAATTTTGTGTTTCATACCATTCAGGGTAACAACATCATTTTGACACATCCTGAACTCTATAACATTCTAGGAGTATACCAAAGATCAAACGACCTATGCAAATGTTAACCACCTTTTAAATTAATTAACTACACAAAGATGTACATTCTACCTAGTATATGAATATATTGTATAAGCCAAATCAATATTAACAACATCATTTAATATTTGATATTGTTTCTTTATGTCACTGATTTTCAGTCATCTTTTTAAAATGTAGCTTTTTCAATGAAGTTGAATCAAGATCTGAACAAGGGGGCTATGGTGACCAAATGGCTCATTCACCACTGAAAAAACCATTTAGATTTTTCTGAATCAAAGACTAGACCTGTTCATTATGAAATTTCAGGGATGAATGAGTTAAGGTGGAAACTATTCAACCACTATCTCTCCATTTTGAGTCAGGTTGTCTTTATACACAGATTGAATTGTGTTGAAATAGTTATTATCACATAAGTGGCCCGTGCAGCCATGTCATAAATTTTGTAAGACACATGGGTAGTAACACTATTGTGACGTCACAGGTAGTTCTGATGTCATAGTCTATATATGACATGGAATGATTTGTCATTTGGGTTCCTAAAATGTGGTCACATGAAGCAGGTTTTACTGTACTAGTCATTGCTTTCAAAATTTCCTTTTATTTACAGAAGATCATCATTGTTTACTTTTTTAGATTTTCTCATTGATCAAAATCAGAAATATTGACTGCATCTAACAGATATCTTTGCTCCATTTCACAGACGTCTGAGAAAAAAGATTTCAGATACAGTATGTGTCGTCAGAAATCTGGGTGCATGAAATGTTTGATGCCTTTGATCACATGACAGAAATTTTGGTCTATGAAATGATTGATGTCTGTGATATCATGACTTAAAGTCATAAATCATTGTACACCAGAAAACTGAGGAGGTTTATGTCATTTGATCACCTCGTGAATCTGTCTCACGACGTCGTAAATATCACTTTAACAAAATGTCATGCGTTGCTGTCCAACATATCCAAATGCCAATGGCTAATCTTCAGCGCATAAAACGGAAAGCAATCTTATTCTCTATCAATAATGTGTCTGCAGCCATAATTCTGGAATATACATTCTTCTAGAAAAAGTCAAGTCAGGCAAAACAGTGAAATATTACTCTAGTTATGAAGCAGCAAACATTTCTACAAGATTTCTGGTTTGTCACTTCGATGTCAAATTAATTGATAATTGCAAGTTTGTGTCCAGCACTAATTCAAATAAATGAATTTCGGATTTTATTCTTCTGACAACAAACTAATCAATTATTGCGTATCTCACAGACAAAGTACTTAATGAGAGATTTATTTGACGGTTACAAATCACCAATACAATGACCTGGTGATAAAGACTCACAGCTACATTTATTCACGAAGATAAATTACAGGCAGAACATAGAGGATAATCAGCTGATTAAGTGAAAACCCTTTGATATTTGAGAAAATCAATTCTCTACAATGTGTTCTGGGGCGATGGGCAAAATATAGACCTCTGATATTTAAGAAATCGATGTTTTAATCTAAGATTTGTTTTGGAAGTTGTAATTAACAATGTTGGATTGATATGTTCGTTTAGTATCAATATCTAGTTCAATACAGAGAAAACATTTACAGTGCATGTCAGACAATATCTTTACAATTATTCAATGGGTTTTTCAGGAGTATAAGAAAGTGCCCCACAAAGACGTTTATGTCCGTCTCTTTCCAGCTAATGTACTTGTTCAGAAAAATATGAACTTATTTTGCGTGTAAACCGTCTAGGCATACAATCAGATATCGACTACACCGCGGAAAGAAATGGATTTTTGATCAGTTGTCCTCACAATGTTTACATTAAGATGCTGAGGTCGGTGGTTGTCTGTTCGCGGTAACTATCCATTTTGAGCGATAAAAAGTGTTGTAATTCTCATGTCTCATTCAGCCATTATGGCATGAACAGATGAATAATAGGCATTTTATTTGGAGAGATTCTACCGAATTCTCGTCTTCAGAAGACATAATCACCCGCTCCTAGTACATGACACCGAGTCATGTCTAAACTGATGTATGAAGCTTTCCCAGCATCTCCTACGTCTTTTTATCAATATTCCGCCTGCACTTCTCAACTCTGTTTTGTCATTTATATACAAGGGTAGGTACTTTTAAGCACAGTCTCATGAATTTCAGGCAGTATTTAAGCGCTTTATAAAAGAAAACTGGAGGGAAATATTCTGCCATGAATGACTAGATATTCTACATACCAATATAAGAATATGAAGAACAAAAACTCAAATAAATAAATTTACAATATTCAGTATTTCATCAATCAGCCTGCATACCCTCGGGTCTCCAGTGGAGGAGTGCAGAACCAATGAGTTACCTCAGAAACTTACGGAGTTGGCTCTAGCCATCTCTTTCTTTTAACTTCAAATAAATGTATTTCAAGGTAAAAATTACCTGTATCACAGACAAATAACCTTTATAAACAGGCTTAAATAATAAGGGTCAAATAATGGAATTTTTCAAAAAGGTTAAATAATGGAACTTTTCAAAAAGGTTAAATAATGGGACTTTCATAAAGGGGTCAAATAATGGGACTTTTAAAAGCAAGTTTTGCATTGACTTTATTTTGTACAAGCTCTTGATCAAACTTTTAATTAACAAATATATCACTCCACCTTTTCTGAGGCCAGCAGCTCAGTAGCAGCATTATCAGCATCCCCAGTCTGGCCAGTTGTCTCCCCTTCAACTGTTATCGCTACGTTCTCCAGGGCTGCTGTAGGCGAGGCTGCTGATGATTTAACCTTGGGGCCCTTTGTACAGTTCTCAGTGCGGCCCACGATGAAGTAGGTCTTTATAACTACAGAATAAACACACCTCATTTATCTCAGGATCTCAAGCATTACGTAACATTTCTAAATGAGATTTATAAAGAAAATTTATTCACTTTAACCTTGACCATGCAAAAGGGTATGGAACTTTTTATTTGATAGTAAACTTGCTAGTTTTCCTGTGAATATACATTTTTAAATGTTCTTATGATATTCAGTGAATCAAATTCAAGGCCTTCCTGTTGATGGTTCAAGTCTGTAGCTCAATCAAACGAGTAGCAGACGTACAGACTCAGATAGAACCAAAGTCTTCAGTTTATGATAAATGGAAGTTTTTGTGTAGTTTAATATTACCGTATTCGACCCCATAAGTGCCCATGTCTCTATAAGTGCCCCTTCCCCTTTTAGGCCTCAATTTCAATTGCCTGGACATAATACCACAACTATCAAATTGTATAGGTTTGCAATAATTTCGTCTTATTAAACACCTTTGCATTTTTTCATTTTATTTTATACAGTATTCTCAAATTTCTTTCAGAGAAGCAATATCCCTTATCATCATACATAATCAATAACTTAAACTACTTCCTAAATATTTTAAAGGGCTAATATTTTTTGAAAAAGTTGCTTTGAAATGATTATCCAGGTTTATACAAGAAAATGTTTTCCTATTTCCAAGACTTTTAGGAAAAATACAAAACTATTTGCGATTCAAAAGACTGTTTTCAAGTCTTAAGCCATTTAAATCGTTCTAAGAATCCTTTATCCCTTCATTCACCAAATATTATACATTTAAAATCTTTTCTTTACATCAAATTCGCAGTTCCATATACTTTATCCCCCCAACAGTATATTTGGCTGTTCCAAACCTTTTTCGTCCTCCCTGTGTTTGACCTGGTAAAGCCCTGTCTCTTTGTTGTAGTCTTCCACCAATACCTTGTGTGTCCTATTGTCTGTAAAATACGAAAGAATACTACAATGTAATATACAACAGTATTCAAATAAAATGTTGTTACACATTATACATTGTAATTAGTACATAATGGCATATTACAGAGTTAGCTCCCTTGTGGGTAGGTATCAATTGTGATGTCATTATTTTGTGGGCGCAATTCACATTATTTTCTCCGAAAAGTGACGTCACAATCAACACCTTCCCACAGGGGCAGATAACTCTATTATATGAATACAGAATACAAAATAGCACAAAAACTCATTTTATACAAAATTGTTACAAATTGTATACAAAATACTTGGAATGTCAATGTTCAGCAATTTTCTATTAGAATATTTGGTTGGTTCAATATTTGAATATTCATTTAGATATATGAATTAAGTATGTCAATTAACATTAAAGTGGTTCTTCTATAGCAATGTCAATCTCATATGCTTAATGCATCCAAATGTTTGAAAACATACATATATCATAATATGTATACATCTGTAACTTATCTTTGGCAACACATCTGAATATCAAAATAATTACCAGTTTCTTCAAAACAGTTTTGATATTGAGAGGAAACGTATTGGTGTGATTAGGATTTATAATATGAGACTACTCATAAAGACATTATACCATGCATGGAATTTCCCAAAATGGTAATTCTTTACAATTTTTGTTATGTTCAAAACTAAGATCAGGTCTACACTGTGAGATTAGAGTGAAAGCGTATAAAACACACTTTATTTCCAAGGCCATTAAGTCACGCAAATGGTTTGAATCTTTATAAGTTGTGAAAACACCAGAGCTTTGATTTAAATCATGAACTCCAAAATGGGTACTGATTACAAAGTTAATTACTTGACTTTGTTTATACATAACAACCTCTTGATATCAATTTCAATGAAATTGAGCCTTTTAAAACTGGCCCCAATAAGCACCATTGAACTGAATGATTTTTTTTCTGAGAGTCCTGTGTGCTGATTGGAGTAAATATGGTATGTCGAACCACCATCAATAGACAAACAGGAGTTACAGACATCAATTAATTGAAGAGTACGTAGGATGCAGATCAATTAATACGAGGGTATAGTGAAGATGACAACAATTAATACAAGAGTACAGAGGAAACGGATAAATTTGACATTGTAACGACACACCAGGTAACGATTACCACATTAAAGTCTGGATAATCAATAAAATTACACACAAAACCTTTCTGAGTGAAAGCAATAATAATAATGATCTTTGATTGACTTACTCATATCTCAAAAACAAGGATAAAACTTTCACAGACTAGTGTTTTTAATATTTTCAGTATCATGAACATCAGATCACAGACACAACCTTGAATCTGAAAGGCAAAGGTAGCATCAACAAGCAAATTTGTGGAATTTCCATCCCCCGCTTTCAGGACATATTGTAGGTAAACATTATTGAGGTTAGGTTTAACCTTGGTTGAAACATGCTGTGGCAATCGTACTTGGCCAAGCCCTTAAGGCATTTGACCTTGTTACCAAGTTTGAAGAAAATTGGTTAATATTTATTTGAGTTATTGCAGGGAAAAGGCAGATTTTTTTTTTTTTAATTAAATCAAAGGGCCATAACTCTGCTAAATAAGGTCCATCGCAATTGGCGATCGAACTTAGCCAAGCCTTTAAGGCATTTAACTTAGTTACCAAGTTTGAAGAGAATCGGTTTATATTTATTACAGTTATTGTATGGAAGTGGCAGAAAATGACTTTTTTTTTTATTAAATCAAAGGGCTATAACTCAGCTAATTAAGATCTGCCTAAAGAGGCGACCAAACTTGGCTAAGCCCTTAAGGCATTTAACTTTGTTACCAAGTTTAGCATTTGTTAGTTATTACACAGAAACTGCCGAAAAATGACATTTGTAGTAAATTAAAGGGCCATAACTCTAATAAATAACATCCGCCAAAAGAGCTGGTTGAACCTGGCCAGGCACTTAAGACATTTAACCTTGTTACCAAGTTTGAAGAAAATCGGTTAATATTTATTTCAGTTATTGTACGGAGTGGCAGTAACTGACTTTTTTTTATTAAGCAAAGGGCCATAACTCTGCTAAATAAGGTCCCTTGAAAGTCATGATCGAACTTGGCCGAGTCCTTAGTGCATTTAACCATGTTACTAAGTTTGAAGAAAATCGGTTTACATTTGTTACACTTATTGCATGGAAATGGTAGAAAATGATGTTTTTAGTCATTCAAAGGGCCATAACTTCGCTAAATAAGGTCCATCAACAGTCACGATCGAACTTGGGTGAGCTCTTAAGGCATTTAACCTTGTCACCAAGTTTGAACAAAATAGGTTAATATTTGTCACAGTTATTGATGGAAACAAAGTGTTACAGATGGACAGACAGACAGAGAGACAGATAGAGAGACGGACAAACCCAAATTAATAACCCCCCTGTTTCGGAGAATGCGGGGTATAATAATCGTTTTAGGTCCCAACTTTGACCTTGATCATCTGACCTTGATCACCTGACCTTAACCTTTCTTTGCTGTGATTGTAATTGCAACTTCCCACAAAAATATTTTTGCTTGCATAGCAAATCTATACTGTACTTATGTTTCTGAGTGTACTTTTTAGTATTTTCATACTCAACAGGGTTGTCTCCCTTCTCATGCCTGTTATAATATGTTATAATAGGGTTATTTTCTTTTTGATAACTGTGATAAAACAGATTTATAAGGATTTATCAAAAATTAAATGCTTCCACTACCAGTTTAGAACATAAGCATCGTCTTTTAAAATGTTTTTAAAAATTGTTTCATAATGAAAAAAACGCTGTTGTGTTTTTTGTTTAAATAGGAAGTGTAACATATTCAACAAATGTAGTCAAATATCATAAACATTCTGGGAAGGAGAGTAACGCATTTCTGCACTAACCCACGATTAGGAGATATACACATAAATATGTAGCCCTCTCCAAGGCCCTGGCCTATGTGTGGAGGCTGTAGTGTCAATTTTAGGAATAACTTACATGATAATGACAGCATCAGCCTATCTGATGAAAGTAAAAGCCTCACAGCAATGTTATGTTACGCTAGACAGAGATCTTATCCTGCTTTGTGCACAAGTTGCAAGAAAAGCAGTATAAGAATTTTACAAAGAGGGCGTTTATTGTGGAAACACATGTAAAAGGAACATTCCAGGCATTGCACTGAAATCTTCTACTGGTGTAGCTTCCTTCACTCTACCAACTTTCCAATGCTTCAGATATGATGTGCCTATAGTTTTTTGCCAGTGAGATATATTTCTTATGCCTCTTTTGGTGTGTACTAGACTGTTGGTTTTCCACAGGGAGACTTCATTAATTAAGGCTGAGTGCTATCTTACTGTGACAGGTAGATAAATGGATGCACATGACCTTTGAACTGGATACTTAAGGCTGTAAGCTAGCTAAGCTAGCTAACTACCTCACTGTGACAGCCAGACAAAATGCTGTGGAAATAGATGCATGTCACCTTTGACCTGGCTACTTAAGGCTGTAAATGCTGTGAAAATTGGTTTGTTTATTAGATTAAAGTCCTATTAACAGCCAAGGTCATTTAAGGACGGTCTCCTTTGTATGTGGTGTCTTGTGTGTGTGAAGTGCGAGGTGCATGTTTTGGGAGACTGTAGTATATTTGTGTTGTGTCTTCTTGTAAAGTAGAACTCTTACTCTTTCTATAGTGTTATATCACTGAAGCATGCCACTAAAGACACCAAGCACATCCCACCCAGTCACATTATACTGACAATGGGCGAACCAGTTGTCCCACTCCCTTAATGCTGAGTGCTAAGCAGGAGCAGAAACTACCACTTCTATAGTTTGGGTTTGGGTTTTATTAGTTTAACGTCCTATTATATATATAACAGCCATGGTCATGTAAGGATGTGCCAGGTTAGTTAGTGGTTGAAAGCCGGAGTACTTGGAGAAAAACCACTGACCAGCGGTCAATACTTGGCAACTGCCCCACGTGGGATTCAAATTTGCAACCCAGAGGTGGAGGGCTTGTGGTAATATGTTGAGTCAACTCGGACACCCGCAGCCCCCACTTCTATAGACTATGAATGCATGTTAGCTGTATTGTCTCAGTATGATACCTACACACACCTAGAGATTGTGAGATGTTTTAACTGTATGTTACTAATAATATGAACATATGAATGGATCCCCTCCTATGACAAGGACAAATGAGAGAGGAGTGACCAGCTGGCACTGCCCACCTAATTTTATCCTGATATAATGATTAACCCCTTCTCCATCAGACCCCTTATCCCATCACTCTTTCTCTGATTCTGAGCAATCTGTATTTCCCTGATCCTGAGTTTTGTCCCCACCAGACCCTTTATCCCATCTCTCTTTCTCTGATTTAGAATTTTGTCCCCATCAGACCCCTTATCCCATCTCTCTTTCTATGGTTCTGAGTTTTGTTCCATCTCTCTTTCTCTGATTCTGAGTTGTGTCCCCATCAGCCCCCTTATCCCATCTCTTTCTCTGATTCTGAGCTCTGTCCCCATCAGATCCCTTATCCCATCTCTCTTTCTTTGATTCTGAGTTTTTTCCCCACCAGATCATTTTCCCTGTTGAGTTTCCTCCCACTCTTTTTCTCTTTGTTTCCCCTCCCCCCTCTTTTTCTCTGTTTTTTTCTCCCCCTCTTTCTCTCTTCCTTGGTGAGTTTGATGTTATGTGTATACATGTTTCACCCGGCTGCTGTTACTAATTATAGCTCTATGATTCAGTAGTACACACAGACTGCTCCCTGACTAGTTATTTATAGCTCTGCTGTAGTATTTATACAACTGGGTCACACCACATACACATGTTTTACTACTATCTCCTTAACTCCACAAATGTCAGAATTATTTTGCATAGCAATAAAGTCTTACTTGGTTTTTCCGATCTTTAATTACACATAGTAATAAAGTCTTACTTTGGTTTTTTTCTATCTTTATTTTCACATAGTAATACAGTCTTACTTGGTTTTTTCAAACCCCAGCTCATTATTTCATATATCCTAAGAAAAAACAGAGGGAACAAAAAGTAGTAGTTGCATATGATTTACTAGTTAGTCTAGCAAGGCTACAAACCCCTCCCACCCCCCTTCACTTCCATACATACACAAGTACTAGCTTGTACAATATTTTTTTTTTTCATTTTCGCTTAACATCCTTTATTTAAAGTGTAACAGGGCAAGAGTAGTGTGCTGACAGCCAGGCGTTTGAACCCTCTACTTCGGACTTATTGGTCCCCCAGTCTTTCGACTGAGCTATAGGGAGATTTCTCCTCACATAAAGCTAGAAGGCGACTGTATCGCTATGTACACTATATATAGGTACTGTAAACGTTGATATTTCTGCGAGTGCTTAATTTAACAATTTTCATGCATAAAACTTGCGCTGTGTTATTATTTTCGTGATAGATACATTCTAAGACATTGAACAACTTAGTTCATTCATGTACAAAATATTATGTGTGGGGGAAATTTCTGCGATCAAGCGGCCTTTGCGAAATTAGCATTAATTTCCCCCTCACGAAAATTTCAATGTTTACAGTATATAGCTAAAGTTTATCTTTAAAAAGTACGGGTAATTTAAAAAGTACGGGTAATTTAAAAAGTATTCATGATGTTTCTAGAATCAGCCGTAAAACCACCAACCATCAGCACCAGACGATTGCTCAATGCGGGTTTGAATTCACATTTATAAGTCAAACTAGTTTGAGGATTTTGAAACGGGGAACATCTTATCCATATGTCCCCATACAACCCCGTGACTGAAGCTATAACTGTTGCTCGGTTGTTCGATCAAGTCAAACAGAGTTCTTGGGTTTGAACCCTACTTGCAGATGCATTATATAAATAGTAACAAACTTTATCCAAAACATAAATTATTATCTCCTAGTTGATGGAAACTTCGAGAGAGCCATTTATGTATCTTAAGTAATTTGCTTGACATAAGTATCAAAGAACGCATTTTCTACCTTAAAGATCCGGTGGCAGTGAACATTTTGACTGTTGGTGACATTACACCCCTGTAACTGGCAATGGACCAAACACAGCATCACCTCTTGTCATAGGATAGACAGATCTTTTGACTGTTCTCCTGAAATATTATTTCCCTGGGGCATGCAGACAATACCAAGTCAGGTCATACTTCAAACATCTCCATCAGTGTAAGGAAGGCACCATCTATTGGTGTCAAGGTTTATCAATGTTCAGTTCTCGTCTATTGGTGTCAAGGTTTATCTCTATTGGTGTCAAGGTTTATCAATGTTCAGTTCTCGTCTATTGGTGTCAAGGTTTATCAATGTTCAGTTCTCGTCTATTGGTGTCAAGGTTTATCAATGTTCAGTTCTCGTCTATTGGTGTCAAGGTTTATCAATGTTCAGTTCTCGTCTATTGGTGTCAAGGTTTATCAATGTTCATGTTCAGTTCTCGTCTATTGGTGTCAAGGTTTATCAATGTTCAGTTCTCGTCTATTGGTGTCAAGGTTTATCAATGTTCAGTTCTCGTCTATTGGTGTCAAGGTTTATCAATGTTCAGTTCTCGTCTATTGGTGTCAAGGTTTATCAATGTTCAGTTCTCGTCTATTGGTGTCAAGGTTTATCAATGTTCAGTTCTCGAATATTAACATCTTTGTCAGATTTACGTCATGTCTAAATAATGATGTGTACTGTCGTTATACCAAAACAATTACATACATATTGACAAAAAATTTCATCATTGACATACGATAACCTTATACATCAACAATAACTATGACATTTTGACCACATATTTTATTTCAATGACTATGTACATCAAACTTATGTTTTCCCAATTACATATGTGAACCTCATGATCAGTTATAACAGGTTTAATCATTATTATAGAAGTTTTAAATTTGCTAAATTTTCCGAACCATCAAAATTTGCCAAGTTTACTACCTTGCGAAGTTGATCAAAATCATGGTTATTCATGGTCGGTTGTCCTCAGTTTTACGACAAGGACACCAATGATTACTTATATCACCCAGATGTCTTAGTAATGACAGTTTCAGCATTTTTGAACAAAGAACTCTACAACAATCCATAGACACACATACTCAAACATGACATTCCTTGTTCGTCATTTGAAAATACGATACCCTAACAGACATAATACTTTTTATCCATTTTTTTTATTGCTCTTTCAATTTGTTATAAACCTTGAGCTCTTACCTCTTACTTTGTATAAAACAATAAAAAAGGGCCATAACTCTACTAAATACTGCAGATCTTGTGCTATCACATACAGCTCTGTCATTAAACACAGAAGCCACATACAAACTTTATTTACTGTTGGTTAATAGGATGCCATGTCTGCCAGTACAGCAGTAAGGTCTCCGAGAAGGCAATCAATTCCAAACTTCTAAGAAATCGAAGGGGTTTATATTATTTCAGCTCAGATTTAGATCTTTTATTTGAAGACATTCTGACCAAGGTAGTATACTCCTAGCCCCATAAAATTGACTTATACTGGACTTAATGTCCCAAAAATGCTGCCAAGAAAACTAAAACTCATACTGGATTTAATGTTCCCAGAAATCCGTCATTACAACTCGGAGGACCAGGCTATGGTAAAGCACCCTATTTAGTAACATTCAGACATACGACAGTTGTCCAAATCAATCACTGTTAAGAGTTACGCAGTAAATATATTTTTTTTCTTTTACATAATCGATAACAGTTTTACTCTGGTAATTCTTCCCTTCAGACTCGTGTCTTTCCGCGTGTTCTCTCCTAAGCCCTGATGACAATGCAACCTTTCATGATGATCTCACTATCATTAACAGGTGTCAAGCTTCACTCAACAGCACCTAAAGTGGATTAACTCTTTAATACAGTCGAACAAAAATACAAAAAATGTTCAATGAGCTGGCAGTACCACCTGTAGTTATAAAGAATACAGAATGGAAACCTGCACCGGCTCAAATCAATGGAGTCATACTCCTCCTTTCGCAGCTTCCTGACAAAATATTGATTGTAAGAGGCCGTTACTTCATCGCTGGCATTTACAATCTTGGTGGAATTCATAGCCAGTACAAAAAGAAAAATTTAATTTACATCCTACTGCGGGTGTCCTTAGAAAAAAATATATTGAATAAAACGAATTATCTCATGACAAGGAGACAGCATGAACGGCAGGAAAGGACCAGATTTTTCTATAATCCTAATAATAGAAGTATTGTAGAAGATGGATTTCATCAAACATTCTCATATCAAATCACAATAAAATCTTCTTTTTTCTATTTAGAGTCAATCACTCTAGTCTAAATTCTGGTTTTTGAAATCAAAATCCATATGGGGCAGATTCCAGACCCATGGTCAAGGTTTTTTTCTCTGGGTACTCCTACTTTCCTCCACTTCAATAACCAGGCTCAACCCAAAGAAAGCCTAAAGGCCATAACCAAATTTTCTGTCCATTTCCAGGTTTTTAATCAATTTTGAACATCATAGAAAAGCATACACAAAGTCTTCAGTAATTTTGTTTAGTATTTACATATATACACTCAAACCTGCTATAAATGGCACCTCTATATAAAGGAAATTTGTCTATACAGGGCATTTTTTTGGCCCTTTATAGACAATTTGGACTGTAAATAATGTTTCATCCAAAATTGCATGTTAAGTTTTGGTTATTCAGCAAACTCAATATTACATTGGAAGCTAGAACTACTTGTCCTGAATTTCATTAAACTCCAGATCTAGAGTTAGGTCTAACCCAGAAAAAGAACAGATAGAGTTAGGGATAAAGTCTGTCCCAGGAAAGGGGCCTAATTTTATCTTGCCATGAGATTAAGTTTTCCATCAGATACCAGTGAAACTTCACACTGGCTGCTTCCAACAAGCTCTGTTTAATGACATCAATCCAAATCTACAGACCCAAGAAAAACAAACTGCCAGTCATATTCAATCCCCTAGTTGACACTGGACCCCACAATAATCAATGATGTCCAGCCGAATGACTTTCCCTCACACAGACCCCAGTGACAGTACCGGTCACTTGGGAAGGTTTGCGTTATGGTCAATCATACGATTCAATTATCACACACTCAGTGACACTGTCCAGACAACTGCTATCTCTTCTGGTCACTTAAACCTTCATATCTTCATCCATTCTGCTGTCTTGTCTTCCCTTCCCATTCTAACCCCCTTGTACAATTCCATCAAACCTAACTTTATCACTCAACTATTATAGACTCTATATAACTGTCCAGACAAACTGCTATCTCTCCTAGGCATATAACCTTGATATCTTCATCTCTTCTGCTGTCTCGTCTTCTCCATATCATTCTAACCCCTTAGCTTGAACAATTTCATCAATGAAAACTTTTTCACTTGATTATTATAGAATCTATATAATTGTTCAGACAAACTATTATCTCTCCTAGGTAAATAAACTTGATATTTTCATCCCTTCTGCTGCCTTCTCCAATCTCCTTCATCCCTTCTGCTGCCTTCTCCAATCTCCTTAATAATTCTACCCAACCAAATTTCTTCGGTCATTTGATTGAATTATTATGGACTTGACTTGCCGCTGACCTAACAAGAAAAATAGCAATTTCTTCTTTTCACATGACCATAAAATCTTGCCTCCTCTAGATCTGGATTCCAATTCCTAATAGCTAGCCTAAAATTCCCCCTAAAGTCTCTTTAATTTTCACTCTCCTCCCAAAATTTTATTGAGTTATTAACTTATTATACTAGTTCATTATTTTACCCTCTGTCACCCAAAGTCTTTTTTTTTTCTTTTGATATCATCATGACCAACTAATTCTAGAAATATTTACTGACTTCTTTCCATGCATTGACAAATCATATTAGACAGAAGACCCACATCATGGGATCTTTTAATTCCCATTGGATGATCTCTCTATCTATTGGTCTTATATAGTCCTATAAATAGTTTTCCTAGTGGGGACTATTTCCCCTAGCACATTCTGCAATTTTTTTGGTTTGATTAGTTGAAGGCCCAATTAACAACCAGGGTCATTTAAGGACATGTTAATTTTAGATGGTGGAGGAAAGCTGGAGAGTACCTGAACAAAAACCACCAACGAGCGGTTAGTACCTGGCAACTGCCCCAACCAACGAGCAGTTAGTACCTGGCAACTGCCCCACATAAGATTCAAACTCCCAGCCCACAGGTGAAAGGCTTATGGTGATATGTCAGGACATCTTAACCACTCTGCCACCGTGGCCGCCCTGAACTTAATTCAGAAACAACTACAACTTACTAACAGGTTTTCAGTAAGATTGAACACCGACAAATTAAACTTTTGTAAACAATTCCTTTGTCCCAACAATCTATTACAAAAACATTTCCTTATCCTGTAGATAATAGATTCAGATCAAATCAAATATTGGCCATACTTTTGCCACCAGGTTCACCCCTTATTCATACAGTGGACTAATCCAAATCAAAGAACGGGAGAGTCCATGAAAAATAATGGGAGTTTGAGGATTTACAAATCAATAGATCTCATATGATTTGTCATCAGCTACTAAGAACAGCCTTGCTTTCACCCTTAGTAATCTGTTTTTCTTAGCTGATATTGACTGCACAAACATTTTGATATCTAAGCTGTGATAAGGTGTCGGAATTCTGAGTTTCATTGAATTGTGTTGATATCAGGGTTTAACATTGTACCTTCGACCATTTTATAGGCAGGCCAGTGATTATAAGATCTAACTCTGAAATAATTCATCAGACGACCAGTCCAAAACAATCGTAAACCTTCACTGGCAAATCAATTATTCAAGTTAAATCAATGTTACAATGCAATGAATATCATGTAACACAATTTGATCGATGAAAACATTATCAAAAACTTTAAATTTGATATAAAATTGGCAAATTTTGATTCAGGTAGTACATTTGTTTCATTATATTTATAGTAAAATCGAATACATTTGGACAAATCTATTCTAATGTTTGTTAGGTCTTGAGTTGAGTAATGTGGCACATTCCAATGCACATCAAATTTCATGGTGACGTCATACATACACAGTGGAACCTCCCTAAACCGATCATGGTCGGTGCATAGAATTTCGGCCGGTTTATAGAGGGTTCAGTTTGGAGAAGTGAACCGAATATTGATCATTACGATCCGGATTTATAGATCGGAAGTCGTTTTCTACACTACACTGTACAGCCTGATGTTTGTTATAACCTACCAATATTAAATGTTAATGTTATCACAAAAGAGAAAATCATATGATTAAAAGGAATGGATTACATCAATCTTGACTTTGTTACCGCTTATAAACGTAGTTAGTTGCGTGAATGTTCTTGAGGATGTTCTCCTCTGAACTAACCTACATATGGCCGATCGCTTCCGGTTACGTCAAGAATCAAATTAAATATGGTCTAATTACACGATGATCAGTCGATGCCGGACATTATATGACAAAACAATACATGGCTACGGCTTCTAGATTTCCATACAGATAATTTACGTTGTCCGACAACTACATAAGTAATAAATAAGCCGTGTGAGACTCTCAAAATTGAAAACGAAACTTTCTGTTTATCATATTACTAGCTCTGCTTGTTTTCCTAAAGTAAACAAGCCGCATGCATGTGGTAGACCTTCGTTAAATATCTAAACAATAGACATGATTAAATAATTACACCACCATCTCTGGAATAATTACCGTTTACAAATACCTATAGCCTTCACACCTGTCTACATGCCCCAGGACGACATGGCATGCAACAACTATGGATGCAGGTACGTGTGTATTTCACGGTTGGTTGATCAGACCTCAATGCAAACTATCGGTGTCACTCGGGTAAGGCCAGTTTTCAGAAGTGGATTTAAGTTGCATTTGACTATTCCGATCTCAAAATCAGTCCAGTATTCGGAATTGGGAGGGATCGGTTTTGGGAAGTTTTATTTACTATTAATATTTAGTAATTGGTTTTGAGAAGGTTTGGTTGCGAAAAGTTACACTGTATCTGTTCATTATGTAACAAATTCAATATCATATCATATCAGTTTTATAATATTTATGATATGGCAAAACAGGTAAAAGTCATACAGAATACACGTACAGTAAAACCAGCCTTAACAGCCACCTCTGTATACAGACCACCTGCTCATTAAGACCACTTTCCTATGATCCCAATTTGCCATTTAGAACACAATTTGATCTGTGTATAACAACCAGTTGGCTATAGAGACTATTTTTCCCTTAACCCTTGGGTTATCTTTATAGACAGGTTTGAGTACATTTGTGAACAATTTGTGAACAACCAATTCAACAGTCTACTGCAAAAGACAAATGATTAATAGTTATAAAGTTAGAGATAAATAAATATTTAGTTAATTTTTTCCTTATGGTCCAAGACACCTACAGCTAGTGCTCTAACATATCATTGATCATGTTTTGACTTTATACACACATTTACTTCTATAAACTAGCCATTTCACCTATTAACTTCACAGAACATCCTCATAGATCTAAGCGCTGTATGTATGTTTGCCACTTCAATGGTGTACAATATTAACCTGGACATATAGAACCCCTACACTAGTGTGAATTATACATCCCCCTTTGATTTCTACTTCATTTTGTGTTGAATACAAGTGAGATTTCCATGATAAAGAGGCATTACTTGTCAACTATAGCTTCAGTTCAAACCGTCTGTAATGAAGTATAAATATACATACAGAAAACCAGGGTTTGGAAACATGCACTAACAGTTTGACCTTCATATAGCTTTTCTCAAGGTCGTATCTATGTATGTTCCATTAAATGGCAGTATAATATACAGAGCATATGTTTGGTCGATTCTCCATACAAGACTAATATGTTTTTCATAATTTTGACTGTTCTTCAAGTCCATAATATCATATTCAGAACTGTTAATAAGATGATAAATGAAATAACGGTTGTGTGAAATCTAAAAGAATAGATACCAATGTTTAAGCCAATTTTAAATCCTTGATGAGGTAAAATGTATACATAATAAAGTATCGGAGGAGACATACACGCTAGCATATATCAGTTTTAAACTTGTGCAGAAAAAGAACCAGATTTTAGGTATACAGGAGTAAGATTAGAAACAAAATGGACACAAAATGAGACACAGGGTACATTTAAAGGGCATGAAAGGACAATGGGAGATAGACTTATACATAATTGCAAGGTCAAATATAATTATGTACAATGATTATGAACGATTTTAAAATTCCAGATGTTTGCTGGTCACACACAGTTCATTGGTAGCAGTTACCCTGAATAACCGAAGACAATACCAGGACCTATCATATATGCATGGACAGTATGGATTACAAAGTACATAGGCTAAATGGGGTCAAGGTCAGGCTATAAATAGCTGGCTATTAATGATCCCAGTACATACTAACTACCTGTTTTAGCTCACCAGCACTTGACGGAGAAAATTTGTACCTTTTACTCGATACCTGTAATTACTAGATCAATATATAGCTCCAACTAAAAAACTCTACTGTAGTTCTGTTCATCCGATCAATTTACACATCACTGATAGAGGCAAACCTACAATCATATCGCCTTTTCACATTTATCTCATTTAAAGTGCCAAAAGTTGTATAAGGAAATGAAACAATTTTAGTTCATCAGATGTTACTTGAGTAGGTAAGTCAGCTCAACTTGCATATCACATCAAAATTGTATTCAGGTATTTTTTATGCTTATTAATGTTTTTCATTTTTGTTGGACACTATTTAAACATTAAGTCATTTAAGGATATGTGCCAGATTTGGGAGGCAAAGCAAAGCTGGAGTGCCTGGAGAAAAACCACCAACCTATACGGGTATGAGAATCTCGTAACTGCACCATGAAGGCTTCCAATTCTCAGCCAAGAGGTGGACAGCTATAGTGGTTGACATATCAGAACATCTATCCACTGTGCCACAGTGACACCCCATGCCACCAATTCTGGTACATTTTAAGTTAATTGCTGTGTAGTAGCTGGTGACCACATAAATACATATCAGTATAATAAAGCTACTACACTCAACATGGTTTTGGGTCATATGAATTTAACATCCTATTAAACGCTAGTCTCATATAAGGATGTGCCAGCTTTCTATGTGGAGGAAAGCCAAAGTATCCAGAGAAAAACCACCAACCAGCAGTTAGTACCTTGACCCAAATGTGGAGAGGTTGTAGTAATATACCATGACGTCTTAACCAGTCACCACTGTGACCCGACCAGATTACAATGTTTCTCAACTTTGTTGGTCTTCCTGTGATTATGACCACAAAATGCCACAGGTATAGGAATATTCAAACCTTCTAAATTAGAAAGTGTGCCTGCTCTCTACCCAACTGGGACTACTTCTGGTACTATAAAACAACAATCCATCTCCAGTCCTTAATTACACTGTGCCCTCCTGTGGGACCTCCACTGTCCTTTCATCTCATCCTTCACTGAAATTTATTTAGTGATCTATTTTCATCATCATGTCGACAAGCTTTCCTGTACATGCACAGCTTGTGAAACTTTGTACTCTTTATGTTTGCTGCTACTTCACATTTTCTGATGTTTTTCCTTGGTTTTCATTCTTTATCAGTTATAAGGACTGAAGACACTAATGTTTTACCGGACAGTTTGGTGGGGACAGAAGGACATTACTCTGAGCTATGTTTTGGTTTGATTGTGTTTTAACGTCCTATTAACGGCCAGTGTCATTTAAGGACATGCCAGGTTTAGATGGTGGAGGAAATACAGAGTATCTGGAGAAAAACCACAGACCAGTGGTCAGTATCTGGCAACTGCCCCACCATAAATATGAACAACCAGAGTTGGGGGGGGGGGCTTGTGGTAATATATAAGGACATCTAATCATGCCACCCCATGAAGCAGTCATTATTCAAGTCCTGTTAACAAGATAACACTGAGTCATCAAAATAGTGATTAAAGTATGTCATCTATTTATTATCAAATTACTGAATTTATCATCTGGCAAAAATGAGCTAATCTTAAAAAGCAAATTTGTTGGTAATATGAAATATACTACCAATGTTCATGACCTTTCAAATAATACTACGGATTTGATGTAGTGTTTCAGTGTCTTCATTTCCAATCCGAGCCACTTTATGGATAGTGATGAATTCACATTCAAATATTAGAAATAACTATTCAATATTCATGCGAAGTAACATATACAATATTATTCAGATGTTTAGGATCAATAGTCTTCAGGTCTAAACCAAATTTTACATGTTATATATACATTATATACATTTAAACACTGAGAAAAGCACAGTCCAAGTTTCAGACTTTCTAATCAATAACATGTAATAAATCTATGTGGGAGGTTGTGGGGGGGGGAAGGTTGAGTTCAGGCAAAACAATTTAGCTTAAATATCATTTTAAATACCAATACATAACATGAAAACAATTTTTGTACAAGCAATCAAGGCATGAATTAAATCAGAAATCTATACTACAAATGCATACCAAGAATAGAAAATAGAAAATTGATTGTAAAGCACTGGTTTGACTTCACTACCTTTGGTCTCCTAGACAACAGAACCCTGACCAGCTGTTAGAGTTGGTCATTACCATATATCTATAAAATCATACTAATCTGTCTGTAGTCGGCCCTCTACTTTTCTGTCTGATCCGTATTTACATTATCACATGGAGGCTTGTAACATCTTGTGGCCTACAAACATTCTCCCCAAGTGTATATAAATAAACAAGAAATTGGTTTTCATAAACTTTTAACAACAGTACCTAATATATACATCAATACTCATTAAACCCCCTTGTTACTTCATGCTTTATTGAAGATCATTAACTATCTGTATCTATTAATACAAATGGTCACATTGACCTATTTATTTATAGAAACCTTAAAAGCCTTGTCCATTAATTAATTATCACATGAATAAGTGTTTAGCCCCATACACTGACCCACATAATCAATTCTGTTAATCAGGAAGCTACAAGATTCATATCCTGGTCACATTACACACACATCCCAAGGTCTGTATATGGCCATTTTTACTAGTTGGAAAAGAAGAAAATCGGCTATAAAGGTAATATTTACTTGATACAAAATATCAAAATCATTTCCCTGCCTGCTTGGTTACCCCTCATTCATTGCTTTTGAGGTTACATTATCTCCCTTGCCAGCCTATAAGAATGATCCCACATTCTTAGTTTTTTAGCTTATCTCCCTCGTCTGTCCCCGGGAGTTATCCCCCCTTTTGGGGTAATCTCCCTTGCCTGTCTATTGGAGTAATCCCCCTTTTATACCTAAGCCTTTTGAAGTTATCTCCCATACCTGTTTATGGGAGTTACTGCCCTTTTGAGGTTATCTCCCATACCTGTTTATGGGAGTAATTGCCCTTTTGAGGTTATCTCCCTTGCCAGTTTATGGGAGTCATTGCCCTTTTGAGGTTATCTCCCATACATGTTTATGGGAGTTATTGCCCTTTTGAGGTTATCTCCCTTGCCTGTTTATGGGAGTTACTGCCCTTTTGAGGTTTTCTCCCATACCTGTTTATGGGAGTTATTGCCCTTTTGAGGTTATCTCCCTTGCTGTTTATGGGAGTTACTGCCCTTTTCCCATATGGGAT
Organism: Argopecten irradians; assembly: GCF_041381155.1. Taxonomy (NCBI): domain Eukaryota; kingdom Metazoa; phylum Mollusca; class Bivalvia; order Pectinida; family Pectinidae; genus Argopecten; species Argopecten irradians. Next base: position 13,888,016 of record NC_091140.1, on the reverse strand, counting down.
TGATCCCCTAATCTAATATTTGAGGTTATCTGTCGTAACTCACTATAGGGTAGCAATGTACAGTTAGACCGAATGGCCATGGGCGAGATTTTTACTAAAGCAGAAAGCCCCTGTTTTATTATATGAATAAAAAAAAATTAAAAAATGTATATGTCCTAAAATTGGTGAATTCAATCAAGAGACTTATATGCAGGCTTCTCATTTGCATAAAGAAATTCAACAAAATGGGTTTGAGATAAATGGTTAAAAGGGTATCCGAATGTGCGTCTAAGATGGAAAAAACTCAATATTGTAGCAGCAGAAATTAAATTGATAGCCGCGGTACGAGGTAAGATTGCTCAAAAGTTTAATATTATACCTATGTCGAAATAGGATCAGTTCCGCTATCACGACAGTGATGCTTGGTTTTAAACTGTGTTCAAGAAAAAAAATTCTCCTAGAGGGGGTGTAATTTTGGGTAGAAAATCCAAATTTTTTTGTAATTTAAAAAAAAATGATTCAACAAAAAGCAGACTTGTCCAAAAATGAACTTTGCATGACAATTGCAAATGTTGTGTAGGTGTAATTTAAGGTTAAAAAGCTGTGTGTACATAATTAAAGCCTGCTGAATTTTTCAAATCTACTGTACACTGCTACCTAAGAGTCTCCTCTCTATACTTTTTGGGACAATTTCTCATGCCTACATGTAGGAGTTATCTCCCATGTTTGCCTTAGCGTTATCTGCTATCACTATCTGTATAAGACTATCTCCAGGTGCCTACTAGTGCTGTTACTCATTCATACCTGCTGGGGTTATTGCAAACTCCACAAATTTTACAATGTTTAAATCAAACATGAGAATATTAAACTATACATTACAACTCTGTTTTCCCTAAATTTGAATATGGATTTAACGGACTTTAATCTACAACACTCTATAGCTAGTTTGTCTGCAATAGATTGTAGGACCACTCTAAAAGTGGAAATTAAACATATCAACCAAAGACAAAGCCCCAGAACCTGCACAAAGATGTTTCTATAACAACTAGCAATTCTTCTTCACTTCAAAGGGCCTTGGTGGAAATCTGACAGTAATTCAAGGAAGGTGTGCTGCAAGAATCTCCCGACTGGTAGGCTGTTCTAGGAACATGCAGCTATCAGACTCATCACTCATGGAGTTGTAATTACAACAAATCATCTTCAGTGGAATTATACAACATCTTCTGGATAATGTTAGGTCTATACTGTTCATCAAGAGAACATTTTATAACTATCAGTACCTGCTTTGATAATTGTAGCTACAAGATGATCACTTAATATTCCACTGCATCTTACATCAAACAGTACCTGTGTATTACTGCAGATATTCCAAGTTTACAGATGCATTTCCTATTCATCAGTTGTAGTTAGATACAGAAATATTAAAAATTGTTTATTACTTATATATTAAGCTTTAATTCAACTTCCTGTACATACATTTTAAATCTGTTTAATGTACGTCTTAAGTTTCTTCATTAGAATACCCACCATATTCCTTAAGTACCCAGTGTCAATTTTAGGATTAAGTTGTCCGTGTAGTAACATAACTGACGTACAGATGTACAGTATTTGGTCTGATCAGTATAACGTCCTGGTAACAGCCAGGATGGGTTTATAGATGGAGGAAAGTCAGAGTACCCAGAGAAATACCACTGACCAGTGGTCAGTACCTGGCATCTGCTCCACATGGGATTCAAACTCATGACTCAGAAATGGAGGGCTTTAGGTAATATCTTTGGACAGATTGACTATCCAGCTATGATGACAACATTCAAATATTTTAATAACTTTTATTTTTACATTGACATTCAACTGCATGACGCAGTTTGTCATATTTTTTTTGTCTTTTCTAAATGTAATTTTTTTTTATTGCAATATCACTATGTTGAATAAAATAAAACATCAGTCTTAATTTTAATCTGGCAATGTGTTTTGAAGCAGTTTCATCATATTGCATTGTTACAACTGAATGGATGAAATTTTATCAGATTTCTTTTTCTAATTCAATTATATCAATTTACCATGCCGTGGAATATGGCACCACACCTTCAGGGGAGAAATTAAACTAGCTTGATAAAATGTGATATATTGGCTTCGTCTGATTGATTGCCTACAGATAGGTTAGGACCAACTTCAAAATTAAAAACATCCACATTACACTGACTGTAGTTGGTGAGACAAAATCTAACAATAGGTTGAGTCATGTAGGCAGAAAACCAGGAGCTATCGAACAAAAGTAAAGCCTTTTCATTGGTTCTAAGTTACAATGATACAATGTACCTACAGCTTAAGCAGAATATTTTTAAAGCTGTTCCTAAGGCCTAGAATGTGAATCATGGCAATCAGATTGGAACCATGCACTGCTGTCATGAATGTCTTTTAAATTTTTTACAAGCTTTTGACCATTATTTTGAGTCTGGAACATGCTTAGTACATGTAACAGGGGGTTTAGTTTAGTTGTCATTTGTTATCACATTAAGTATGTACATTTACAAGTAATTGTTATATTTACTCTATATAAACAAAATGTAATTCGTACAACAATGATTTAACTCAAAAAGTAGTGATATAGGGATTGAATGTATATTAACATAAGAATAATTTATGAAAATAAAAATTATTGAAAGGTTTTTATATTACATTTAAAATTGGAGAAACGAGATTAATGGAATAGCTGGATGACAAAGTCGTTCCACAACGTCGTGTTTTCAAGTTTCCGCCTTCCTGTGGCCTTTTTTTGCAAATGACTAACGATAAACAAGAAATATATTTAAATTAAGATTTGATTGACTTATTACAGTAAACCTTAGTTAATTCACATTAAAGATTATATATTAAAATATTGTGGGGACTATTTTATATTGATATGAAACTGACGTATTGTTTGAAATCAGCTGATCGATGCACAAGAATCTTTGTATTCATAGTGTTTTCATAGTGTTTTCATAGGCAAATGTTTGATTTCATCAGTTGGTTGAGTCATTTAGTGACAGAACACTCAATGTAAATATAGAGAAATGTTTTGCAGTGATATCAAAAGGAACGATCTGACATGAAATTAAAAGGAATGTGATACCAAGGGGTATATTTTGACATGATATTAAGAGAAATTTTCTGAACTGATATCAAGAGGAATGCTCTGCAGTGATATTAAGAGAAATGTTCTGCAGTGATATTAAGAGGAAAATGTTATAAAGTGATAATAACAGAAATGTGCATGTTACAAAGAAAATGTACATGTTCTGCAGAGAAGTATGAAGGTAATTCTAATTTAATTTGACACAAAATTTCATTAACTTAAATAGATGCTACCACAGCGTTTTTATAGCAGCGCTAGGGCTGAGGTACTTAAAATTGAAAAGAATTAAATCAAATGTGACCCAATTTAATCTGCATATTGATTTTAGTTGTTCTTAATCAACTAAAATAATCTACTGCCAATGTAATTTCTATCTGCATATCACAGTATAGCTATTAATGAATCCCAAATCTCTTCAGTCCTGACATCCAGCATTAATGCTCTAATGCCACAGGGTAAACCAATTACTTTACAGCTTTTAGTTTAATAAGTTATTAAACCGATACAAACACTGTAATCTTCAAGGCCATCTTAGAATGGTTCAAAAGAGCTCTATAAAGGGAGGTAATTATGTCATGCTATTTTAAGGTAAATGTTACATTACAAAGACATTATTAGTACAGATTCAATAGAGATTTTAAACTTATAAATTAACACTTGTATTAGAATGTTAGCATTATTGGGCTACAGTCAATTTTATTACATCCTGAATACACTTTATTTTCTATTCAAGTCGAATCAACACAAACGATCCTTTTCAGCTATACAATATATACCTCCAAAATAGGTTTTACGTATATTTTATTTATTGTATGAAATCTATTATCTCCTATAAATGAAATTTTCAATAATGTCTTTAAATATTGTCATCACTTTTTCTTGTTGTGTATCATTTAAATTCAAAAGGTGATTACCGTATATCTCTTTGGCTATAATAACATTCATCTTTCTATAATAAACCCAACTCCATTGTGCAAAATTAGCACTATAAATAGCATAAATTTACATTCAATATATTCCTCCTCCTTAAATTTCCCTTCCATAATGTCTGACAATTAAATAAAACATACCATATTCGACTCAATAAGCGCCCATGTCCCTGTAAGCGCCCTCCCCCTTTTTGAGGCCTCAATTTCAATTGCCCAGGCATTAATAAGGACCAAAACTACATAAAATGGTATAAATTTGCAATAATTTTGACTTATTAGCAACTTTTCATTTTTATCAATTTTTTAAGCGCCCTGGGCGCTTATTGGGTCGAATACGGTATTCTGTACATTATAATACAAGTATGGGAGTCTAATTATTTACTGTATCTATCCCAACATTCATCTGTCTATAATAAATCTAACTCCATTGTACAACATTAACACTATATATAAATAGCACGAATTTACATTCAATATATCCCTCCTTTAAATTTCCTTCCAAAAAGTTGGACAAGCGACTAAAACTTAGTCTATACACATGCTTTACCGTAACCTTGATATCAGATAATAATAGAAGTCTAATCCTTTAATTTACTATATGTCTCCCGAATTGTGTGTGGTATAATACTGTCATCAACAAGGGCTAGGGACACAATATATCATAAATACAGACTCGTTGGAACCATGACAAATTTAATTTTTGTAAAACCCTTTGCCTAAAATTTTGAAACATTTTTTCATATGAAGAAAAACTGCGAAGCCCCGGGTTGAACCTAGCACACTATTAACAAATGTTGACTTTCGACTAAAATTTTTTAACTAAATTGACTGATACCTTATCATAATATGTCCAGAATCTGTGTATTTTTAAACTGAGTATAGGTTTTTATCAATACCAGTAGATATATAGTGGACATTAATTGGTGACAGTCGCTCAACAAGACTAGACCGATGTGGTCGATTAGTTTGGTCAAACTACAGCATTAAAGTACACCTCAACACCAGACATAAATTCTACCATTAAACATCAGCCAGCCACTGACTTTAATCAATAAAACTGACCATTGGTCACTTGTACTTAACCCAACAAATATTTACAGTACACATTGTGAACAGGGAACACAATTTCCACCAAGAGACACACTTCTACAGTTGATTTGGTTGAATTAAGTGTTATGTCTTATCAACAGAATGGGCACTTCAAAATCTATTTGGAGAAAATCTAGAGTTCCTGGAGGAAAAACATCAACCTTCAGGACAGATCTCCAACCGTAGCTGCTCAGAGTTATTGAGGGAATGATTGAGTATAATTGAATTAATTAATAATGCTTTCATTTAAAAGCCCACTACATTTCTGAAACAAAAATCAATATCAATTACAGTTACGAAACGTTAGAACATCGGTACGTGTTTCACTGTTTATGGCCTAAAATGAAGTAACAACACCAAAAAAATGCATGATTTTGTTCTCTTTTTATGTTTACAATGAATTTGAAGATTCCTTTTGCGGTTTTGCCGTGTAGCGTATGTAGAGAATTTAAGTCAACTACTAAGTGGTTAAGGGCGACAGCTGGAAACATAAGATAATCCACGTTATGAAAATTAGCATTTAATCCATATCTAAAACATCCAGGTAGTAATTAATAAGTGCAATATTAACGGTTAGGAAATAACTTTTGGGATTCTACAAAATTATCAAACTTGTTTTACAATTATATTTTAAAAATTAAAAGCTGTTTCGATTAATTTATGTACCTTTAAATCAATTTTTCAATTCTCTATATAAGTATTGGAAACATATTTCACTTAACATAAAAAGATTACTTTACAATCATCCGGCTCATGTTGTGCTATATATATATATACCAGCAAACTCTATAGCTATCTCATGTATAGTAAATAATGTTACATAGTCACGAACCCTGCTTATTAATTACAATGCACGCAAAATAGCAAATTTTCATCATGTATATACGAAGAGCAACAAGAAATCAATACTAAAAAAATTATTACTTTGAAAAGGCATTTCCTAATTAACAACACATTAAAGTTATATGTGCCGTATTTTTCATTCTCACGAATCAAGAACAGCTTTTAATATGTCATTCGTCACAAAAATTAACAAACATTTTGATAATTACAGTCAGACATGTATTAGTTCTACCTTTCAATGGATAGGACTTAATTTTACAAGTACTAATAAGAGCTGAAAATGATTTTTGGCAGTACTGCCAAAAATAATCATATTTACGTACATCTATAGTGAAGCGAAATGCGTACATATATGTACAGGTCAGACTATGACGCTGAATGGTGGTCTACTATTTTATTTCACATTTTTATAATGTTACTAGTAGTTTTAAAGTGCTTTCTGCAGGTATGTTTCCATCTCAACATAAATAAGGCATAGAAAAAAAACAATTTTGCAGTACACAATTTCTGTGTTTTAACTAACATTTATCAGGCATTTGAAGCCATTTGAATTATTTTTACAGCCTAATTCAACAAACCTAATGGTTTTCAATAGATTACTGAAGAAAAATTGCTGTGTCAAAATTTTCACACAGTTACGACACATAAAACTTTAAGGTATCACATGGTACGTGAATATTTGTACCTAATATATGTCAAGGCACCATTGACTTTAGTGTGCATATATAAACACAACAGGTCATAATTCTGTATACGATAATCAATTATTTATGATTAGATTTCGCCGAACAAAAATAATAATATATTCTTTATGTTCTAATTCTCTCCTGATTAATTACAAAAACCCATAAATATTTTTCTTTCATCATCACATGTAAAATTCCGATCAATGCTTGGGTAACATATATCCTCTTTCCCATATAATAGATTATATTATGGCAAAGAATTTGCGTTCCTCTTTTCCCATAATAGACAGAGACAGATTCTATATTCATCATTCCATCAACAAATATAGGTCTCATTATCGTTAATATTTAAAATCAACTTTCCATATTTGTACCTGTATATATGTACACCAATGTGTCCTTGTACTTCTGTTGAAATAATTAATTAACTATATATCCTCGTCCTAAAATACCAAAATGTAATGAAATATGATGTACTTCAACATGACTCACATTAAGAAAAATCAAGCTCATTCTGAAAAAAAAATCACATTAACTGTAAAGTGTATCTAGCTATTAACATGAAAATGTTTTTAATAAAGTTGAAGTGTATCTACAAGTCACGTATTACAGAGCAATAGAACTTAATTAATTGACAGAAGATATCAGTTTCTGGTAAAACCAAAATCAAATGTGTACATACATTCCACAATCCCAAAAGTTAAATAGCATGTCGAGATTTTACTAGAGGTTTGATAGTACAATGTTCAAGTGTGTTAGTAAAACCATATACACTTCATAAACATACCAAGTTTGATAATTACCCTTAGCTGTTTGCTTGTAATTATACTCATGATCACTCCCCCACAAAGAAAACAAAAACTGAAAATATTTCCCAATTTTCCTATAGAAATTTTGTATCTAAAATCTGTGTGAAAATTTTGAAATACTTTTTGTCTTGTATTCTATACTCTTTTAATATTTTCTGATCAAGGGGATGCAGTGGCTGACATGGCAGACATATAACCACAAGTCCACGGGTACTCGGGGTTATGGTACTCGGGGTTATGAGTTTGAATTCTGTGTGGGGGAGATGCCAGGTACTGACCACTGGTCAGTGGTTTTTCTCCTTAAACCAATGAAACCAAACCAAACAGATGAAACTTTTATAACTGCATGCTATTGAAAATCAAGTGGCAGGTGAGAAAGCTATACATGTATATTTACATTTACTCGTCACTTCTACTATATAAACTAACCAAGGCAAAGTGAAGTATACGACAGTATAACTGACACCCAAAACGTGACCATTATGACGTCACTACGGTAATGTTTACGTGATGAGGAGGCGCTCTTAATAGGGAAAATACGGTATAATGACTAACAAACTATTGCGTCAAGCTTACGGCTTCCGTTGTTTATCATCCTACCGCTAAGTAAGGGAGCTAATTAAAACAAGACATTTATTATCAAAATATATTCTTTCTTCTTGTTACTATTTTTAGGAAAGAACCTTGGCCAAAAATTTGGAAAACAATTTGACATAATTGCAAAATATGAGACTTATATATTATATAGCATAGGTTTGGAAAACAAAAACAGATGTACTTGTTTTCTGTTTTCCCGTAATTGGTCGCTACCGTCCACACCTTTACGAAGTAATGTGCACAGGTGATCCAAAAATACTCCATTAGTCTTTGATAAATTTATTACATGAAATGATCTCAGAGAGTTCATACAGCAGCTGTGTGGGGTAAAAAACATATGGCTTTTCGATATGTACAAATTACATTTTACTGCTGGTCATGATATATTTATAATTATGTATGTATGCATATATACATACAAAGCAATTCCATCTTTAGCTGAACAAATTAGCCAAACTGAAATGGCTTTTTTAATTTCTCAATCATTCTACCTGGTATCTCTTTTTTACCTTTATGAACTAGCTAAAACTTTTACTAGTTCTTGTTTTCCGATGATGAACTAGCTGCAATATTGTAGCTCAAAAGACTTTTAGACAGATAATGGTGTCTTCTTTAGAGCTACAATTGGTGCATATTACTGCTAATAGAGAAAAGAAATGATCGTGCAAACCATTATTAAAACGTTTGTTTGCATTTTATCTTACTTGTTTTACATCGCTTTCCTACTAGGCAATAAAACTGAACCATATAAAATATCAGATTCACAGCGAGACATTATATTTCTCCATTTATAAATATAATGACCTTTTTGAAGGAAGGTTATACGGCATGTCTACAAAATATAAATTTAAAGTCTTATAAGTGGTCAAGTAAATATTAAGATTGGTAATAAAGTTTCTTTTGGACAAAAATAACATATAAATGCAGGTATACGCTTAAATAGTTGAAAACCTACAACAAAGTATAGAAAATTGCCCCTGAGTGATTTTCTGAGGCAGTACTGTGCATGCTCCACTAGGACACATACGCATCATTTCGTACCCGACCGAAAGGTATAGTATAATAGGCTGGTTACATATATATTCTTTCTAATCACGAACCAGCCAAAAAACAAAGGCTTTTACTTGAACATGCACACGATTTTGTGTTCTCAGTCATGAACAAGCCTATGGCTTTTACAAGTTCAGGTTTTTTCAAAAATAAGCAATACATTTTTACCCATTCATGTGTTCTCATGAACAAGCCTTTCACTGGTTTTTGTTTTCTCAAAAATGAGCAAAAGATTTTTACCAAGTTCGTGTTTTCTCATGAATGTGATTTCTCTTTCTCCATTAGTTTATTATGATATTGCATGTCTTTCAGATCTGACACATCAAAACTTAAGCCCTAATTAACCTCAGCCTATTGTTACAGCATATTGCATTTTCCAGACAGATTCATCTTGCACAGTACATGTAAGATGACGTTCCTGATTGCATATTCCTCAAACACGCAATTCCATTATGGTACATATTCAACAGTGACTAATGCAGATAAAGTTCAAAATCTACGCCTGAAGCATGGAACTTGACCAAGAGAAAACTGAAAGGTTTAATTTGAATTAAATACAGTCAAACTTCACCTGTCTAAATCAAATGGCATAGTAAAAACCTCCTTTATAAGCAGGTGTCCTTTATACAGAGGTCAGTTATCAGACATAAATACAAATGTACACCAAATTGGATTGGTGAGCTACAAGTCTGTCATTTATAGATAAGTGTCCTTTATATATATATATATAGAGGTGTCCTTTAATAACAGATTTGACTTAAATGACTTAGTAAAGTGATCCAGGGTAATTTCTGACTAATAGCAGGTATTTCCTAGATCCTTGAAGGTTGTTTTTAACTTCTTGTATGAAATTGGGTGCTTGAAAATTAAGAAATAAATTTGTTTGAATAAAATCATCAGTTCTTTCGTAATTTATACAAAAAAATGATTACTATTTTTGGGATTACCAGCTGTGACCATGCATATTTCTGAGAAAAGATTGTTTGTTGAAATATCACTTTCTTTTTGAAGGCCCAGTACACAACTGCTTGATGATATATTTGTAAGTTAACTTACCGTAATTTGATGACCTTTTCGTAAATATGCAGTCTTTCCATCAGCTTGTGAGCAGATATTGATTGTTATATTTTGTTGTTTTCCAGCATTTTTTCATGTTACTCTTAAAACCAAATAAATTAACAATCAATACTGTGCTTATAAAAGTTAAGGGGAGACAACTTTATACATGAAAAGACCAAATGTCCTGAACGAGATAGAATACATACCTGCAATTTCTTCACCTGGTTCCACTTCATATTCATCATCCAGGAAATGAAGTGATGATTCGGAGATGTGGACCTTCCCCGGAAGTCCAGAGGACTCCATGGTGTTAGCAAGGGTAACATCATTGGACCAGACATCAAATTTAAATCTCCGAGTTCCGACGATTCCACAAAGAACTTTTCCCGTATGTACTCCAACTCTCATCCCAACTGATTCGTTGTTGTCTTCGTCAAACTGTTGAATGGCAGTGATCATCCCCATGCCCATTTCTACACAACATTTCGCGTGATCAGCCCTTTCCTGTGGACAACCTGATACACAGTAGTAACAGTCTCCAAGGGTACTGATTTTCTCGCATCCATTTTCTTGACAAAGTTTATCGAATCTACCAAACAAATCATTGAGCAACCCTACAAGATGTTCGGCAGTTTTGTTTGAACTCATCTTGGTGAAACCCACAATGTCTGCAAACAGGATGCTAACATTATCCATACTGTTCATATTGAACGGACGAAACACGATGACACCCTTTTCTTTTTTCGTTTTGGAGTTTCGCTTCCCTTGACCCGGATCCATTCCATCCTCTGGCTTATCCTCTCGTGTGGATATCACCTCGTCAGCGACCTTTTTCGGCATAAGAGAATTGATCATTTGCTCTTGAACTTGTCTTTCTTTGTGCAATTCCCTTCTAGCCATTAAGGACTGACCAATTTTCCAAAATGTGCTTCGTCGACGGACTTGTAACATGATGAAAATGTGAATACCTATTAAATGCATACAAATATGCAAGAGAATTTTACCGATTATGAACGATGCCACCTGCGCTTCAGGGTGCTTCAGGGTTATCAGGACTTCATAAACGATGGAATGCACCACGCCAATTCCAACGACAACGAAAAGTGGCATTGGTATTACGGTATACATCATTAGAATGAATTCTATCGAAGCTGTAAACATCGCAACAGTCGTCAATTCAATTCCAGAAAGAATAAAATGAAGTAAAATTCCAACACACAATGTAGCGGACACTAAAATTGAAGTTTGAAGGTAAAACCGTTCGTAAAATTTCGTGAAGGTAAACCATAGTACCACAGCCACTACGGCTAAAATTACCAAAGTTCCAGCAAGTAACTGCAACCAATGATTTACTTTGCTCGTTCCGAAGAAAATGCACCATGCAGCACATGCAACAATAATGTAGCACAATGCGTATTGGAACCTTCTCCGCGTCTGAGGAAAGTAACTTTTCCATTGTTCAGCTTCAAGGGCTTCTGAATCAAACTTGGGGTTCCACCAGCTTCCTGATGCTCTTTCAAATAAACTTGGCATCCCTCCTTTGGGAGGAGTTTCACCTGAAGATTTTATCTCCCCCATTTCAATCTGTCCCTCGGATTCCTCCTTGTCGGAGCCACCGGCACCATAATGGACGCTCATTTCCATATTTTGTGATTTACCGTTACTTGACATACTCCGGGGCACAAGTTAATTAGAAAACAACGTGCTCCACCGGCAGGTACCCGACAGGTTTCAAAACTTCAAACCGGAGTCGGCATGACGTCTGATTCCTGAAGCACATAAAATAAATCATACCTGTACATGACTCCACTGATTCCAGCTTAAAACCAGACTAGGAAACTTCCACATACATAAAATAACGCGCGTGTGTGTTGTCAGTTGTGTATTCGGTGCTCCGTTCCCACTTCCTCCACACACATGCACACTACACAAGTCACTTTTTTTGCACGTAGCAAGCCTCCAAAATAATCCACAAATACCCGGTCTACACGTCAACTTGTGACCAACTATCTTAAGCCTACTTCATTCCATTAATTATTAATTAATCCCACTTGGCTATGTACATAATGGCGACTTGAAATGCCCCGACAAACATTACACTGTCGTTGTATTTTCAACTCCGGGTCGGCAGACTGCTGTGTGTTTTGTGTAGGAATAAGGTCAGGCAGCGGGAGTGAGGTTAGCTGATGGAACAGCCATACACACGACTCGTTACAATGAACGCTCCCTCATAACTCTCACCGTCGTTAGCATAACGTTAGGCAGTAGAATATAATGGAGTTTTTTGTAGAATATTCTTGATTTCTTGAAGTTTTTATAAAAAAATTATCATTTATATCAAAATGACAAAAATATGTATGACTTTTTACTGTGGACAGCGTTGATTAATAATAATTAATTATAATGGGTTTTTTAAAGATTATTTGAGAGTATTGGTTTTCATATATGGACATTAAAACGTAATATTGAAACTAGATTTAACTTTATTGCATACTAGTAATTTTGAATGCTAGAGTCAAACAATAATATATAGGCCTAATGCATTTTTGCTACCATCCTGGCATGCAACATGTAAATCCTTAAAAAAAAAACAGAAATTAAATCCTCTTTTCTGGCATAAAGAACCTCTTTAATGCATATACATATTTATGCAAGGAATATCTTAACGGTTATGAAATAAGTCTGACTAATATTGTATTTATATTATTATATCAGTATTAAATGCGAATGGTTCTCAATTTGTAGTTCTGAAATTAAATCAAAACACGGTATTGCACCTAGTTAATTAATTCAAAATCTAAATTACTCAATGACGTTCTTTGTGTAAAAGACGGTTTATTGGCATTTGCAATGTCAACGGAACAACCTCTTGAGACGACCTTCTTCAAACCATCTGAATGCCTTCTTTTCAATACGTGACCGAGTCTAAAAACTGGTTCACTCGTTTCCTACAATACTTTCGGTTTTGTGATGTCAACATTCCAGTGACTTGTCAAGTGAAAAGTCAACATTTAGATATCGACATTAATTAACTGTATTGTGGGACCCGTAGTGTCAAAAGGAAAGCAAAGGCGATCTCTTTCTTTCTTTCTTTCTTTCTTTCTTCTTTTTCATTAACTTTTTTCGCTGTTTCTTTCTTTATGCCTTTTTTCGTTCGTATATTTTTTAGAGCCTTAATGTAGTGAATTTGTCTGATCCTATAAACAATGTATCACGAGCTCTCATCTCTAGGTCGTGGATTCAAATTATTTTATTAACCTTTGGCTTTATAGCACATCAGTGCATTAGCCAGGGCCTCGTGAAGCAACTTAGTTAGGCCTACTGATCGATGGTTTACTCCGGAACCTCCGACATTCATCCCTTGTGAAGCAATGTCATTGGTTATGACCGTCCGATAATGTATGAACGAGTAGGAACTGAGCATTTGATCATGCATGCACAGATCAATATGAAAAATGACAAGAAATATATTTAACAACTCCAGTCGATTGTAAAAAAAAAAGGTCCTGTTCTGTCCCAGTTCTTTGAACACATAAGCGTTATTTACTAATACATCAGCCAAGCGTGTCAGGACATGAGTTTTGTATTTAAAATATTGAAAAAATGTCAATAAGTTGAGTCCGCCCGATAACTTCACACCTCACAATGTACATGTGGAGGACGTGTGTATACCTGGTATAGTTCACACTTGACGATCAGACGTGATTAACGAAGCCTTCTAAATGTATGTCTACAGAAAGTTTTAATCAAAAGTAAACAAGAGAACCTTGTGTGTCAGTACAATTCATTAAATCTCCAGACTTCCCCCCAAGACCTTCTGGTATAAATAATGGTACAGATTAAATCGACATGTTATAATTAATGCGATTTGTTTGGTTCGGTTTGATTAGTTTTAACGTCCTATTAACGGCCAGGGTCATTAAAGAACTTGTCAGGTTTAGTAGATGGAGGGAAACCGGAGTACACGGAGAAAAACCACCGCCAACGACCGGTACCTGGTATATGCCCGTCCCTCACATATGGTATTCCAACTCACGTTTCAGGTGAACAGAATGGTTTGTGGTAATATTTAGGAACATCTCGCCCTCTTGACCATGGGACATGGGATACAGTGTGTATATACCTTGGTAACCGTTACGAGGTAGTTGGTTCGAATGTTATATCACTAATATCACCATAAACAATGATGTACTCGTGTATATCATCAACCCCAACTTTCTTCGTGAAATATACATTCCTGAATATATTCCACATTCTTTGGTGTCGTTTTCATACCTTAATTGCGTGTGGTGTGATCATCTCAGACTATCTAATTAATCATTTATCAAATACCCTGTTTAGGGCCGGCTTTCTCTTTTTCCCCACGTTTTTTTCTGGACCAAAAACTAATTCCAATTATAATCTATTATATCGATACATGTATTATAAGATGAGACAGGCGATGCTTTATCAAAACAGTATGAACTCGTGCCCTATTTGAAAAGGAGTTGGGAGTATGCATACGGTTATCACAACATATTATCAATATTTGTAGTCATTGTCTCTGAAACAGTGTAAATATCTTATTTTTATATTTCATCCAAATGGAAGTAAAATACATGTATTAATGTAGGTGGCATTAACACGGGAGTATACTTTCTTCTTATTATCTAATAAATCATTTTCGGACAAGTATTCGCATTTGAAACAATTCACAAGATTTAAAGTCGTTTCATGTTTCGACTACAGAAGAAATTAAAAGTTCCAGGAGAAGAAACCACCGAGCTACATGCAATGACAACCTGGCATTTGTGTTTAGGAAGTCGCTAAGTTCGAAGACTGGGACACTAGGTTCGACAAATGAAATCTCTGCTAATACGACTCTTCAAGTAATTATCTCATTAAGGCCAAGGTTTTTGCTTAATTAGTGTCATATACTCGCACGACAAAGGTAGGATTAAAAAATGTTTTGTTCTAAAAGGTAATTGTCCACATGGTTATAGATTTCCGCTTAACCGGTTAACCAACTTTTCTAACAACCCTTTTCTGAGTCAATGAATGTAGAATTTACACACTAGCCCATTTAGATTCACCTTTAGGAATCTAGAATTAACTTCCCGGCAGTGTTAAAGCTGGCCTGCGCTTGACCTGAGATTTGAATCATAAAAACTATATTTAGATATTTATATGTGTTTAGTTACTACTTTTAGACGCATGTTTCTTTTTTTTATTTCTGCGTTTTAAGTAGAGTACATTTCTAGTTCAGTCAGCTTACCCGAACACCGCTAACAATTTGCCTATTTTATCATTAATAAAACTTCAAGCGAAAAGTTTCCGAAAAAGGCACTGCCAATCTTTGCTTATAAAAGGGGTTTTACAGGTAAATAAGTTCTATAACTTTGAGAAAAAAATCGTGATTGCGAATTCACTTTATCGATGTTAAGCTGACATGGCGGGAATATCGTTCTCTTAACATTTCTATAGTTATTGATATGCATCACCATACCCATGATAAAATCTAGTTTGTGTGTTGGTGTGCAGACTGTGGTAAAATCACGAATAATCACACGACAACAATATAATTGGGACATTTAACAATATAAATGAAAAGTCCTACTTAGCTTGGTCAATCTAGCACCCCCGCCGAGATCTTTCTAGTTTTGAGACGTTTGTAATTTTATATCGGAGCTATTTCAATAGTTATATGGTGAAATTCAAACTTGTCTACAATTACAATAAGTTCGATTATTAATAATAACAAATTCATTGTCTTGAATCATTCATCAATGTTACAAAACAATCCTGTGAGCTATTTTAATTATTCAATTTGCCAATTGTCTAAATTGACCATAAAATTTGACTTAATTGTTTAAAGATGCCGACAGTGCACAAATGACATTCATCATTTGAACAATAATTGGTGTTTAATCGCGTATATAAATGTCTAATTAACACAAAAAATAATATGAAATAATTTGTCTTGCCTTTGGCGCATGCGCAATCAGTACTTCATTCTATATAGGATATGGCGCCACGGAATTTTTTCGGGATGCAATTAATCATTTTTCATATTTTTAACTTGAAGCAAAATTAGAAGCTCAAACTTTTCAATGGCGGTGATGGTGTAAAGTAAGTAACTTTTGTAACTGAAGAAAAATACTAAATCGTCTGCTCCTGTTTTGATAGTGAAAAAAATACCATTTGTCAGCGGTGGAGCATCTTTAAGATATGCCACCAATTTCCATGAATTGATTAGATCAGCTTAATATGAGCTTCAACACTTCACTTCATCAACATTACGAAACTATTTAAATGTGTTCCTTCTGTTATAGAACCCGTACAGTTTTTAAGGTATATTTGAAACAAAGGCTTTCTTCCCCCTTTGTTCTATTTCCGTATTATCTTCAGTTCTAAATAACTGTGAATGGTGGAACTTCTGAGTATCACAAACAAAAATTAAATGTTTATTCTGTTCAATTTGTTCGGCCGTTCGATTTTCTTTGTGTTTTACGACATATTGATAGCTGCCGATAGGGAATTACTGAGTTTTGGTTACTGAGTTCCCGATGTTCTATACTTGAATCTGAAAAAAGGTCTTCTAGCTGCCTAAAGGGAATCCAGACTTCTCGATGCTCTATACTTGAACATAGAAAAGGTATTCTAGCTGCTGAAACGGGATTACTCAGTTTTGGTGCTGGATAAATCACGAGTTCTCGATGCTCTATACTTGAACCCCAAAAAAGGTCTTCTTCCTAAACGCGCGCCTCGCACTGACACTGCAAACACGGGAGGCCGGTCCTTAAGGATCCTGGCTGTTAATGGATGTAAATGATACTAAACCAAGCTAAACGGAAGCAGTCTACACAGAAATACCCAGGGTTCCAGTGGCATTTTACCGCTCATCCTACCTGATTACTAACATCTCCAAAACCAAACTACAAACAGGGTAATGAAAGAAAATATCGTATACGACAAAGAAAAATATTTTAGCAAAATAAAGTTAATAATATTTATCATTCTTTCAATCCACATGAGACCCAATCAAAGTTAGATAACTTGTAATGATAATGTACGTATGTTAATAACACGTTGAGTGTAAGGTTAGGGGCTGTCGTGTTTAATCGTATTAAGACGGTATTAGTATATGACGCCAATAAAGCATTAACGCCAGACTAGCCATTACCGGCCTGTAATCGTGATAATAGTAGTTTCGATAACAGGTATGCTTTAAAAAGGTTAAATGAGTCAGTTCGGCTGACCGCCACCTGTTTGTTTTTTAGTTTAGTCCAAACTTGTCCAATTCTGTATGCAATAAGATGGTCATCGCCATACATAGAAATGACCACAAAGCAACTCTCTTTAATTTTGACAGTTGGAATTGGTCGTCTTGCTTAAATCCACAAAATGATTTTGACCCATTCTGACAAGAATGATAAGGAATATAGTACATATACAGCTGTAATGTTAGGAATAATATTCACTCAAAAAATACTGGTATTATTCGAACACTCTGGACAACTCTGGAGTTAAATAAAAATCGGATTCAAGAAAGTCCGCAATATTTAAGAACCCACATATTTGTTTTATATTAACAAAGAAGATTGATATCTTTCATCGTCACAAAACTGACAATCATGTAACTAAGATACCAATTTAAGTCCTTTTGGCTTCTGAAGGCATATCTTTGTAATGATCCTTGTTAAGATGTGGTAACCCACCAGATCAATTTTCGGGTCAGTTGCGATGTGTTGCTCTTGATAAATTTCAAGAGCAATGGTCGATATACAAGCGCAAATTTGACAAAACTTATGATTTCTAAGAAAAATTGCAGATAAGGATATGTAAAAGCATATAAGGGGTATGTCATAGACATCGGCATGAGAAAAAACCAGTTTAGCAACTCACATTTTCATCACGCCTGGTATGGAAAGCAAACGTCCACTAGTCTCCCTAGCAACCGCGGGAACCATGTGAAGTATGGGATAATTTCTGACCTTGAAAATAACAACACTATAACAACGTTGATCAATGTTTAAATCGATGTCTATATCATTACCCAACCTCCATTACTCCAGCATGTGATAGAACCATAAACATAAAGAAGAAAGATAAATTTCATTCCTCCGCAACTAATTTTCCTCCTTAACAGATAACTTAATTTATGAAATGCACATAAATGATTGGATTTTTTCTTGTGCCCATTGTAAGCACATCGTTTCTAAACTTCAAACCCCGTCTCTGGAACGTTTATCTATCTACTGGTCGTTTATCTATCTACTGGTCGTTGGAATATAAGATATTTCTTATCAATATTTCCCGATCTAATGAAAGGATACGTCGGCATAAGGATGAAATACATATCTTATTACCAATTTCATCATCATTAATATTCAAGGTTACCAATCAATGTTTACGTGCTACCAATTCGCAGATTGAAATGGATTTCATTTGTCAATCATTAAGTCACGAGATTTTATGTCATGCGCACAATTATAGCTTCAGTAGTGCAAATAGTATCATGTGCACAACATCGTCAGCCATATTTAAAAAAAAGTTTAGAATACCAAAAGTTTGAAGACGGAGATAAAGAAGACTGGTGTGATGGAAAACCATACAGGTAAGATCATTTATAAGGTATTTCATCTTCAATTCAAAACAAGTTGAGATCAAAATTGCATATATTAATTTAGCTGAAAAGAGGAAAGACATGGCGTTGGCCAATTTATTGTCTTCTGCTGACGTTTCTTGGCAATAGGATAGAGCCAAGAGCCTACGACACAGGATAATGCTGCTAAGAATCTTATATCCAAACCACTATAAAACGATATGCAACTATGTTACATGCGTTAAGATGACACTATTTGTTTGCGTTGGAAGATGCTCTCACTTTTAACGCCATGTCAGAACATCCAAAGGAATTCGCCAAGGTGATGCAATAATATGCGACACGCGTTTTGATTTGATTTTTATTTTTATGTATCTAAAAAAACCTCGTCGTCATTTGAAGGTGCCTAAAACTAAATTACGGTTGGTTATTTGCATTTTCTGGTTGATTTAGCAGTTCCGCTTCACCAGATTTGTGTCCATGCATGTTATATTTGTATATTGTCTTAATTTTTCTCTCTTGATTCAGAGATAAATTGCCTTTTTTATTTATTCAAAATATTGACGATAATCCCTACATTTCATTCGTTCAGACATTCATATTGTAACTCACTTCTTCAGTAAGCAATACTGTACTTTCAAATCACCATCACTGAGCTACCATGTAAGTAATGACATTTGAAGCAAACGATATTTGAAGCATTGCACTTTCAAACCCAAACGACACATACGTGTTTTTTTATATTTAAACGATCCTTTTATCGCTTTCACCAGGAGACAAAATTAGATTTATAGTTCCTCAAACTAGACAATATGCTGTTGCAGTAGTGCAAGCGGGACCAATAATCCATGTTTACTGAGCGCCATTGGGGGATTCGGACGAAGTGGATCACAGCCATATTGTCTTGTCAAGTACGGTTGTCCTAAGAGCTAAAACACAAAGATGCAGTGCAGGGAGGATTCCAATCGATGACTTTCTGTTATTCCTTACACTTACAGAAACGAGACAATTTTCTGGCAATGATTCTGTCATTGGCACAATAAAATGACACAAAACACAAAAGTTTTATCACGGAAAACGGAAGCTGTATAAAATGATTAACAAAATATGAAAGTAAGTACATTTGTCTATGTAAAGGCGATCAATACAATATGACAGGCATAGACAAAGCGTGCCCAGATACGACACAGTTTTGTAGTGAATGGTAACGAGGCCATTAATGTTAACGAACTCTCTACAGGAATCTCGTAATAAGGACTGAGGCAAGAGGCTAATAGAGAATAACGTTAGCGATCTCTGTACGGTGAAATTAAGAATAATACCAACTTCGCTAGCCAAGGGTACATGGAGAGTATAGTACTTGATGTCATTGGTTAGCGAAGTTGAATTAAGACAAAAACTAAATAGCAATTACGCGAGCAATTTCACTATCCAAGAGTATTCAATACGATATATACTCTCCCTGTTTCTGTAAAATATTGTACTGAATACTCTTGGCAAGCGAAGTTTTTACGCGAGTGACCTCTAGATTATTGGAATAAAAATTCAGGATTGTAAACGTTCTTGTATTCACATGTGTAATTTTTCTCAAAATCAATCTTAAAACGTTCACCTCAGATGTGATATTTTTAGTGCTGTGTATCTAGAATCTATAAAAATATTATTCACAATTCAAAATATCTGTACAGGTTGAATATTTTCACGTGTGTGTTATTTTTAATGATATTTAAAGAAAACGAAAGAAACGAACATTTCCACAATGCGAATAATTCCATTTCTACAGTATCACATATTTACTGCAACGAAAACACCAACTTCTACACAGGTGAAAAGATTACTATAAAAAGTTTGTTCAATAGTAAATTGGTCAAACTACGTGTTTGTTTTCCTTGATTGCTCGTTCAATAGCAAATCATTCCAGTGCAGAATGGATGTTTTGCCTTACGGGGAAAACTTATTACTTGTGTTAAATAATTAGATTTAAAGCCTCAAGAAACCGTTTTAATTCGATAGAACGGACAGTGACTTTAGATCATTATACGGGGTTGCTGTGCTGAGGTACATTTACCGGTTAAACAACACATCGATGAGGGAGGTCATCAAAAGCTTGAAATAGCAGCAAGATACTCCAAAATACATATTGTTAATGATTACAACTAGTTTCTCTATGGAAAGTTTTAACAGTTAAGTTGCAATTAATCCCTACGATATTTTGGTTGATTGAAATGGAAACCGTCGGACTTTGAATTTCCAAAATTATTAAAGATGCTCCACCGCCGACAGAGCGTAAATGATATTCATCATTTGAACAATAATTGGCGTTTAATCGTGTATATATATGCCTAATTAGCACAAAAATGACATAAGATAATTTAGTTCGCCTTTGGTGCATGCGCAATCATTACTTCATTCCATATAGGATATAGTGCCACGGATTTTTTCGGGATGCAATTAATAATTTTTCATATTTTTAACTTGAAGTAAAATAAGAAGTTCAAACTTTTCAATGGTGGAAATGGTGTGAAGTAAGGAACTTTTGTAACTGAAGAAAAATACTAAATCGTCTGTTCCTATTTTTGATAGTGAAAAAAATACCATTTGTCAGCGGTGGAACATCTTTAAGTTTTTTTTTCTGTTGAGATTTGTCATCAACAAATGGTTTTCTCTTTAAATGTCCATGGATATGATGTGGACAGGACCACAGAGATATGAGAATTAGTTACAGATTATATAATCAGGGACCCGCCAGAGTGCCCAACCTTTTTAGAGGTCTACATAAAAAACGATAAAAATCATACTTTATATGTTACTACATGCGATATAATCTGTAACTAATTCTCAGATCCCTGTGGACACGACAAGATCCATATTTGAAGTCCTGGATTTAACATACAATTCCAATATCATGAGATTACAGCTTCTAATGGTGCGTATCTGACGTTAATGGGCCAATTTAATGAATGAAAAGCAAAATAGTCAATGAAGACGCTGTACGAAATTAATTGGCAATACTATACGAAACACCATGCCTTTTTTGTCTTTTCTAAGGTATGATTTTACATGGCAATGATAAATAGAAAAAAAATATTCGAAGCGGCGAGCAAGAGAACAATATCATATTCGTTGCCAAGCAACAAACTCCATAAACAGGACTTAATCTTAGTTATAAACAATCACTAATTGGAAGCAGCCATTTTTTACATGTTGTTGCAGCTATTACGTAACACAAAACACATGGTTCCGGAATGAAATCAATTAGTCGTCTGATTTAGTATGAGGAAATACAGCAATATATTGTGTTTATTTGATGGCTAAATTGAAATGCACACCGGGTTTAATTCCGGGTACATGTATCCTTCTTGCTATTGATCATTGTCTTAACATCCCGGTATCGATTTAACGATCCGCCAGGCTTAGGAGGTGGAGGAAAGCCGGAGTACCAGGAAATCAGGAGAAAAACCGACACCCAACGCTCATTTTTAAGCAACTACCCATGAGGGTTTCGAACTCAAATCACTGAGGTGGAAGTAAAATGTTAATACGGTATGTTAGGACATCTTATTTGCTGGGCCACTTCGACCCTTCTTCATACGAAGTGTGGATTGTTTAGCATCCTTTTCAGTAGTAAGTCTTTCATAGTCTTGATGGCTTAGAAACCTATCCGGATGCCGTGAATACTTCTGGTCTCGGCGATCTTGCATCTTTTTCAGAAGCAATAAATACGGGTCTCGACGATTACGCCTCCTTTTCAGTAGCAAGTCCTTCGGGTATCAGCGGTTTAGCATCCTTTTCGGTAGCAAGTCCTTCGGGTCTCGGCGGTTTCGCATCCTTTTCAGTAGCAAGTCCTTCGGGTCTCAGCGGTTTAGCATCCTTTTCAGTAGCAAGTACTTCTGGTCTTGGTAGCTTAGCATCATTTCCAGAAGCCATGAATCCTTCAGGACTATGCGGTTTAACATCCTTTTCTGAAGTAAGTCATTCGGGTTTCGGTACCAAATTGCTAGATAAATCAGAAATATATTCTTTGTTGAGAAATCCGAGTCTTGCTCATAAAGTGATTACATTTCAATTATGTTTTAATTTTTTGATGAGTTGTTTCCATTACTTATATACGCTTATGATCACATTATATTTTCAATAACAGATCTCTGTAGTGCTACTGACAACATGTGTTCGCGTAATCGTGCATGATTTCTATCAGATTGGTCCATAACCCATTGTTTCCAGATAATTCCATTACATATAAAAGGAACGTTCATTCAGCCATCTTTGATTTGGAGCAAATGGTGACATAATCAAACAAGATATTATACCGGTTCCTTTGGTAACGTTTCTGAATGATAGGTTGCATGCTTTTCAGTGGCGTAGGAAGATGATACGTAATGGGGGGAGGGGTGCAAAGGTCCTCAATATTTAATAACACCCCACCCCCCCCCCCCTTCGCGTTCCCCCCACACACAGGAAATAATTGATAAACTTTTTTCATATATCATTACATATAATCCTTGTACACATCTACAGACAGTGGCGTCGCTAACAGGAAATTAATGAATACGCAAATTAGCGAGCGAGTTTTTGGGGTCGGGGGTACCCACTGGGAAAAAATTAACGATTTAGAATGGCTTCAACAATGTATTTTGATAATTTTGTGAGCGCCGGAGGCGCGAGATTTTGGTGTTTGGGGTGGGGGAGGGGGGGTCCGGGGGCAAAGGTGGGGGGGGATTGTACGATTTAGAATGGCTGAGATGAGTTTTACGATGCATTTTGTTGAATTTGTGAGCGCCGAAGGCGCGAGATTTTGGTGATTGGGGAGTCCGGGGGTCTCCCCCGTGAAAAAAATTACGATTTAGAATGGCTGAGATAGGGTTTACGATGTATTTTGATGGGCTGAGGGGTTTACGATGTATTTTGATGATTTTAAAGTGTTCTTAACACGGTAATTTTTCGTTTTACAGTTACCTGCATTTAGATATGATATTTGTGACTTTCGTCATACTATTATGCAACCCAGCTCGATCTGAAAATACCGAATTCACACCATCGGCACATTGTTTTGTAACTCAAAATAATAATGAATTGATTGTTTTGCTAAGACATATCAACAAATTAATATTTTAAGAAGCATTTTTTGAAATAGTATAATCCCTTAATCGAATTTTTAGTCTAGTTCGTGTGTATTGAACTTCATTATTAAAGGCTTGAACATTACGTGGTTGAACGTTTTAGGAAACGCGCCGTGCAGTGGAAAAAATTCTAAAATAAAGTACGAAAATGTGCAGGAAGACTCTTTTTTTTCTTTCAAATGTGCACTTTTAGAACATTTCACTCGGCGAAAATGGGGGGAAGGGGGGCAAAAAGATATGTTTGACCTCCGTCCTGGGGAACGGGAGGGGGCAATTGCCCAATGCCCCCCTCCGCTTCCTACGCCCCTGTTTTTCGAGACATGTCGAAACATGTCGAAATATATCTAGTCCAGTCCAATTATCCTCTGTTCGTGGCATCAGACTTGGACATACATGACGAAAAACACTCGCACAGGGCCCTATATCGCGACTGATAAGATCTACAACAGATATTGTCATATTAAATAAACCTAACCTAATATAGTTGTATGTAATCAATAAATGATGTTTCTTGGTTTTATGTCTATAGACGAACTTCTCTTTAAGTACGACCCTTTTGTACTTGCCAATACCATAAAACGGTCGTTGAACTTCACAGCACATAAAAAATACTAATTATAATCGAACAGACATATAAACCAAACTAGCAGGCTTTATGACGATATAAGAGATACAAAATTGTCCTAATGATACGATAAAACCGTAACTCTGTGTCTGTGTATTATAATAACGAGTTCACATATTATAGCATCACAATCCTCCCCAAACATGGCCTTAGAGATAGTAAATCCATATTCACTCTTATTTCATATATATCAAGACTGCATGGAGTTGTACGTAAAAAGAATAAAACGTCTTTAGGCAATATTTGGTTATGGTTCAAGTGAAAGTTAAAGTTAATTAGAAATTAATTCGCCGCGAAAATAAGTTATAATATTGCTTCTGTGCTTCTGCAACCAAAACAAGAATGAAACATTGAGCAAAAAACAGCATGGCGATAAAACGAAATATGGTGGCGAAGGAGCAAAAACAGCATGGCGATGAATCGAAATAGCGATAAAACGAAATATGGTGGCGAAGGAGCAAAAACAGCATGGCGGTGAAACGAAATAGCGATAAAACGAAATATGGTGGCGAAGGAGCAAAAACAGCATGGCGGTGAAACGAAATATGATGGCGAAGGGGCAAAAACAGCATGGCGGTGAAAAACGAAATATGGTGGCGAAGGAGCAAAAACAGCATGGCGAGAAACGAAATATGATGGCGAAGGAGCAAAAACAGCATGGCGATGATTCGAAATAGCGATAAAAACGAAATATGGTGGCGAAGGAGCAAAAACAGCATGGCGTGAAACGAAATATGATGGCGAAGGGGAAAAGAAATATGTGGCGAAGAAAAAAAAACATGGGAAATAAAAGGAAATATAATGGCGAAGGAGAGAAAACAGCATGTCGATAAAAGTAAATAGGATGGCGAAGGAGCAAATGAGCAAGACAATGATGATCAAGAAGCTATATAACGCGATTGAGATCAGAAGAACATTTTATTGAGCATGGAAGTTTTGGGTTCCAGAGTATTTGCGCCCAATTTTCATTCTCCGCAAACGTATTTTATCTAAGTTCTGAGATTTGCGTTGACACCAAGGTCAGTTTATGAAGTTCGTTGAAGTTATCAGAATATGTATTTCTTTCACAGAATTATTTCAAACCCATAATTAAATTTTATAACTTGAGAAAATGCAAAAAAAAAAAAAAAAAAAAAAAAAAAAAATCTAAGGAAAAAGAGGAAAAATGAATGCAACGATACGAGGGAACTCATTTGTCTTTAATATATATATTTATTAAATCTCCATGACATCATTATGGACTGGTCAAAACTCAAAGCGTACGATTTAAGATAAAATCATACCTATACATATAAAGCATTTTACTGATTATTGATCTAGATCCCCAAAGCGACAGAAAATGTGTGGACACTACTATAGGTCTATATTAATGTAAAATACATCTACAAATTGTAATTGTGTCTGGTTCATATATGATTTTAATCACAAAGGTTTAAGGTGTCCTATCAAGTTCTCTTCTTGACCTTCCTGTAGTGTTGAGGACAATCATTGGCGAAACAAATCGTCAGCTTATACAAAGTATTCTAACCGAATCACCAGCCGCAATATACTTTATCACTGAGAAAAAAAGTTTTACTTGGTGCATTTGCGTTAGTGCATCAGGATTTTTGTCTGATTATTAATTGATATTATTGAGATACTAAACGCCGGAGTCCCAATATAAACACGTGTATCAGTACCAGTTGGTGTTTAGTCGATCAAGCGGGAGGAGACATCAGAGATCTATAAATGGCGAGACTACTAACTGAGCGGATGTCCCCTAATGGGGGTCTTAATGGCGGACTATGGATGGAGAGAAACCGGTAGATCCAGGTTGTTCTCACGAATATTTGTCATTTAGGCCGGAAGTTGCCATTTTGCCACAAACGCACATTCCTCTTCATGAATGTCATGTTATCACGGTGACCGCCTTATATCCCTACGGTACAATAGTCCGAAGGCCCGTTAGTCCTAAGGACCGTTAGTCCGAAGGTCCAATAGTCTGAAGGTCCGATAGTCCTAAGGCTCGTTAGTCCGAAGGCCCGATAGTCCGAAAAAAGATTATATAACTGGAATTTATATGTGAACAGTACTCGAAATGTTTATTACGGTTTTCGATGCAAAAGATTTGTTGTAAATTTGATAAGGTATACTTACATGTATGTGACTCTATATATTTGATATGAACAATGATAATAAACAACGAAATGTTGCGAATTTTAAAAAAGAGCATAATCTTGAAATACGTAAACGTATCTGATATTAAAGAGTATATGCATTTTAATTGTACAATGCAATCCGGTTTAACATCTCCCCACAAAATATCATTATGCGGACCATTTCTGTCATTAAGGGTAGAATAAACAAGTCAAAGAAAGGGGAAGGAAACGCAAAATACATGTACATATTGTAAAATATAACATATATAAGGTATAATAAAGGTCATTTTCGGTCAAATTTGATTATATACATCATTTATTCATGGAGCAACGTTAACCCTAATGCAATCAAATTACAGTGTACATAAGGCTTACAATCGAACATCTTAAAGCTCGTATGCTTGTGAGATATCTTATAAAATATAACATATAAACCTGTTTCAGTATTAATTTTTATTTTTATGTAATTTTGACCTTGCAATGCTCCATGAAGAAATGACAACTTGCCGTCCAATCGTCCATATAAATTGTCAGATCAGCACTGCAGAAAAATGTTTTTCGTGAAAATACAACTGTACGTTAATTATAACAACTATGTAACTTGAATTATTTACTAATTTTCGGACTAAAGGGCCTTCGGACTATTGGACCTTCGGACTAACGGGCCTTCGGACTATTAGGCCGTAAAGATATAAGGGTGTCACCTATTACGTACACTGTGGTGGATGCGGTACGTTAGAAATCTTGATTTGAACACTGAACCGATTTTACAATAGTATTAAAACAGGACCTTTGATTACTAACCAGATCGAACATTCTCCGATTCCTACTGGACTGTAGGAAGTATAGTGTAATCGAAGTTCTTGTTTTAATCAGATTTTAAAAAAATAAACTCATATGCAAAAGGTATCGAATAGAAAGTCAACCTCCAAAATTGGAAAATACAGTTGTACTTAGGTAGTTGTACCGCAATTGAGCATTGGTATCCAATAAGAATACAACTAATTCTGTACAAGTTTAAAAGGGCTGTCCAATCAAAATACATCTACCTGATAATTGGTATCCAGTAAGAATACAACTAATTCAGTACAACTTTAAAAGGGTTGTCCAATCAAAATACATCTACCTGATAATTGGTATCCAGTAAGAATACAACTAATTCGGTACAAGTTTAAAAGGGCTGTCCAATCAAAATACATCTACCTGATAATTGGTATCCAGTAAGAATACAACTAATTCAGTACAACTTTAAAAGGGTTGTCCAATCAAAATACATCTACCTGATAATTGGTATCCAATCAGAATACAACTAATTCAGTACAACTTTAAAAGGGCTGTCCAATCAAAATACATCTACCTGATAATTGGTATCCAATAAGAATACTACCAGTCCAATCAAAATACACCTACCTGAGCATTGGTATCCAGTAAGAATACAACTAATTCAGTACAACTTTAAAAGGGCTGTCCAATCAAAATACATCTACCTGATAATTGGTATCCAATCAGAATACAACTAATTCAGTACAATTTTTAAAGGGTTGTCTAATCAAAATATATCTGCCTGATAATTGGTTTCCAATAAGAATACAACTAATTCTTTACAACTTTCAAAGGGCTGTCCAATCAAAATACATCTACCTGATAATTGGTTTCCAATAAGAATACAACTAATTCTTTACAACTTTCAAAGGGTTGTCCAATTAAAATATATCTGCCTGAGCATTGATATCCAATCAGAATACAACTAATTCAGTACAACTTTAAAAGGGTTTTCCAACCAAAATACATCTACCTGAACATTGGTAGCTTTAATTCATCAAATTCTGGCCCTGCAGGTAGGGCGTTAGAATTGTACCTGCTGCCCCTATTGCAAGATCATAAAAGGCGACTAAATTTAGGATCTTATCTTTTCTCTTCTTCCTAACTGACTATATGATTCCTAATGCCTCCCTTGGCACGCCTCAATTTTGGCATTGAGTTGAGCGTTCGCCCCAGTGAGGAAGGCTCTGGGTTCTGTCCCCTAGCCGAGACACACCAAAGTCTATAAAAGTGGTAGTTTCTGCTCCTGCTTAGCGCTCAGCATTCAGGGAGTGGGACAACTGGTTTGCCCGTTGTCAGTATAATGTTACCGGGTGGGATGTGTTGCTTGGTGTCTTTAGCGGCACGCTTCAGTGACATAGCACTATTAAAAGGGCAACAGTTCCACTATACAAGAAGACACAAAACGAACATACCGCAGTCTCCCAAAACACGCACCTCGCACTTCACACACGCTACACACTGCATACGTGGGAGGCCGTCCTTGCATGACTTAATTAGAAGTATCCTATCTAATTGCATCTTCCACAAACGGGCTATCCAATACTGAGAATGCAGCGACCGTAGCAGGGATATCCTATCAAAATGTATTTTTGACAAAGATACTGTCCAATCATCACGTTGTAAGAACTATCCAATCAAAATACAACTACCACAACATCGTTATATTAGGGACATTCAATTAAAATACCCCTATAAATCCCAATCAGAATACAGCTACGATGTATCCATCATTCAATGAGAATTCAGTTTACCTCGGCAGCTGCATAACCAATCAGAAACTAGCTAACAAAGTACAATTATCCAATCAGAAGTAGTTATCCATGGAAGGAGTCTTTGAGCATTGAATATGGAAAAAGATCTGTGTCCAAATGAATATAAATGAATTCAAATGAATTCTGTTTTCAAATGGAAACCGGGAAGGAGATTTTAAAGGATGAATTTGAATTATCCTTCTGCACTGAATATGCATATTGAGTTTAAAACATATCGGATCCTTATGAATACTCTTTTCCCAGTGCAGTGATAGCAGACTAAACAAAACCTATTCATTTCATGAATCTAAATCACAACAATATATGAATTTGTCGATCTCGAAGATGTCTGCCGTTAAACCCTTTCGAGTCTGTGGGATTATAACAGACTGTGTGTACCGTACATCCCTTGGGATATACTGTGTCTACTAACATTACGTCCTCTCATTGCGCCCACAAAAATAGCCTATAAATACGATTTCTTTACGACGGAATTCGATTTTTGGTGCTGAAGAGAACATTTTGTTACTTAACTTGTGTTTTATTAGAAGTTAAAAGGTTCAGAGAACTGTGTCTGTAGAATTTTGATCGATTTTCCGTCAGTCTGTACCATTTATTGAATTGTGACGGACACTAAGTCACAAAGCGTAAGCCGGACCGGAAGCCATCATTCTGACACAATATCTCCTGCACGGAATGACGTTTTCAAATTACACAAAGCTTTAAAGATTACCGCAAGAATTCCAACATAACAAAAAAGTCTAAAATACATTCATTGCTCTAATTTTTAACGATACTATTATTTTCTAAATACAAGGAGCTCTTATATACCAATACAAGTTAAGGAATCCTAAGCGATATTCTCAAAACAGGGCCCTGAACAATAACCCGTACGAACGTTTCTCGATTAGAAATACTTTTGGCTTGTTTCAGAAACTCTGTTATGCGTATTAAAATGCAATGCCAAATTTACATCACAAATGCGGATCCATTAACAGTTGAATTATCGTTTTGCGACAGTTAACGGTGATAACTGTTGGGTATTTTCCATGGATGGTAAGTGAGTTCCTACTGTGTCCATTAGTCAAGACATTTGTCTTGGCCGAACTGTCAAATCTTTATTTTGGCCGTACTTCTCAATAGAATCTTTATTTCTGTGCCCCAGAAACGCGCCTACCACCTGTGGTATATACGTTAAAATTTCTAGACATTCTTGTGTTTTCCCAGCAATGTTCCCGAGAGTGCTTGTGACCGTCATTTTAATGCCATTCCATGCAAATAACCCTCATCTCTCCGTAAACGGTTCGCACTTGTCAGAGCTAGCAGCAGTACACTGGAATTAAAATACAAAGACATCAGAGTTACGTTTGTCTGCTTTCAGTAAATCTAATAAAAATCAATACTGTCCTATCGCAATGCGAAACAAAGAAATTTAAAACATGTCCTATGAATTTAAGAGAAATAGCTGTCATGTACAAGTTATACCCCTAGCGCAAGCAGCAATTACGAGAAAATGCAAAAGAGACAAACACGTTTGATTTAATTCTATGTTTGGAGCAGACACAGCCCAAGAGTATATCGTCCCTCTCTTGTCTCTATTCTCTGAAGCAATGCTCGCCCGCTTTTTACAAGTCAATAAGATTTGTCAAATAACTTGCTTTCTATCGTTGGAAGAGACATCGGAGTGTTGTCTTTTCCCTAAACCACCCTATGAGGGGATCTAAGGTCCATATTAACAGTATGTAGAATAACTTCAAAGTTAGTTTCACAGAGCTTATCAGTGGCGTAGGAAGATGAAACGTAATGGGGGGCAAAGGTCCTCAATATTTTGTAACACCCCCCCCCCCGCCGCCGCCGCACCTACAGGAGGAGATTAATTCAACTCCCAACCATATATGTTTTATGTACATTTTTCATATATCAGTAAATTTAATCCTTGTACACATTTATAGACAGTGGGGTCGCTATAAAAGGATATTAACGAATACGCAAATTGGCCAGATTAGCGTGTGAGCGCCGAAGGCGCGAG
Organism: Argopecten irradians; assembly: GCF_041381155.1. Taxonomy (NCBI): domain Eukaryota; kingdom Metazoa; phylum Mollusca; class Bivalvia; order Pectinida; family Pectinidae; genus Argopecten; species Argopecten irradians. Next base: position 13,856,785 of record NC_091140.1, on the reverse strand, counting down.
ATTTCAGTGTTTTAGGTGTCTGAGGGTGACCCCCGGAAAAAATATAGTAATTTAGAATGGCTGAGATGAGTTTTACAATGTATTTTGATGATTTTGCGAGCGCCCGAAAGCGCGGGCTTTTGGTGTTTTGGGGGTCCGGTGCCTCCTCTAGGAAAAATATTACGATTTAGAATTGCTTAAATGAGTTTTGATGAATTTGCGAGCGCCCGAAAGCGCGAGATTTTGGTGTTTGGGGGGTCCGGGTGTCTACCCCGAAAAAAAAAAAAACGGTTTAGAATGGCTGAGATGAGTTTTACGATGTATTTTAATGATTATAAAGCGTTCTTAACATGGTAATTTTTCTATTTTAAGCTGCTTGCATTTAGAAATGATAATTGTGTCGTCAAAACATTATGCAACCCTACTCGATCTGAATACACCGGCTTCACACCATCGGCACATGGTTGTGTAACATAAAAAATGAATTAATATTGTCTCGCTAAGACATAAACAAATTGATCTTTTAAGAGAATTTTTTTAGGTAGTACATAAAATCCTGTGTATTGAATTTTGACTAGGCCTATTTAAGGTTTGACATTATGTGCTTGAACGTTTTAGGAAATACGCCGCGCAGCGGAAAATTTTCTAGAATGAAGTACGAAAAATGTGCAGGAGGACCCTTTTTTCTTTCAAATAAACATTTTTAGAAAATTTCAGTCGGCGAAAATGGGGGGGCAAAAAGACATGTTTGCCCCCCCGTCCTGGGGAACGGGGGGCAGTTGCCCCCCTGCCCCCCGCTTCCTACGCCCCTGCTTATTATGTATTTGCTGGTGTGTACCACTACGGATGTCCTTTATTTTAATAATATTTTAACGATAGACACGTTTTGATTTTTTTTTGTAGTTTCAGATCGAAGTACTGGACTAACGCGTCATTGACCAAACATTATTTTGGTTCTATTGAAGTACTTGGACTCATGAACATGCAAGCGCGCAATTGGAGGCAATAATGACATACACAGCCGACTGGTATATGACGTAAAGATTTGTCTTGTATATGACATAAAGAAATCGTCTGTTATCGTAAACAGCCGACTGGTATATGACATACAAATATTGATTTTTTGTAGGTTAATACGTGGAATTGTTAAACATGAGAAAGGTGATATTACCCGAGGCCAAAGGCCGAGGGAAATATCACCTTTCAAAGGTTTAACAATTCCTCGTATTAACCCACAAAAAAGTCAATAATTGTTTTGTTATATGAAACGATACATTGATATTTGTAAGTTTTGCTGCTTGGAACAATATTTTGAAACAAGGACATCGCAATGACTAATTAAACAAAAGACAAGAATATCTTCACCCACGTATCCCCAGTAGGTACTTTTAGTAATTCTGCTGTACTTCTTCATGATATAACTTAAGAACATATAGCTACATTTCAAATGTGCCTATCATCTTGTTGTCTGCCATTTTGGATTTGGCTATTGCCCGATGATCGGCAATGTTCTATTTTGATTGGTCGAAAATGTGGAAAAGACAGGGAATTCCCTGTGTCTATTTTTAGCCAGGTTACAGGATTTGCAATGTCAACCTCTGAACAGGTGTTCATCGGTCTCAGGTTGACATTGCATTTTGTCAAGACCTGTCCGAGCGGTCTAGACCAATCAGAAAACGGCAAAACTCACAGTCATTTAACAATAAGAGTCGTCAGGTTTATGACATGAAGAAGTGTCTATTTTATGACATAAAGAGCCGTCTAGTATATGACATAAAGAGACGTCTGGTTATTGACATAAAGAGCCGTCTAGTTAATGACATAAAGAGTAGTCTAGTATATGACATAAAGAGTCGTCTAGTATATGACATAAAGAGTAGTCTAGTATATGACATAAAGAACCGTCTAGTTAATGACATAAACAGAGGTCTGGTATATGACATAAAGAGTAGTCTAGTATATGACATAAAGAACCGTCTAGTTAATGACATAAACAGAGGTCTGGTATATGACATAAAGTGCTGTCTGGTATATGATATAAAGATCCATCTGGTATATGACATGAAGAACCGTGTGGTATATGATATAAAGAGCCGACAGGTATATGATATAAAGAGTCGTCAGGTTTATGACATAAAGAATCGTCAATTTTATGACATATAAAGAGCCGCCTAGTATATGACATAAAGTGCTGTCTGGTATATGATATAAAGATCCGTCTGGTATATGACATGAAGAACCGTCTAGTATATGACAGTAAGAGACAGCTGGTATATGACATAAAGTGTCGTCTTATATATGACATAAAGAGCCGTCTGGTATATGACATGAAGAGCCGTGTTTTATATGATATTAAGAGCCGACTGGTATATGATATAAAGAGTCGTCAGGTTTATGACATAAAGAATCGTCTATTTTATGACATATAAAGAGCCGCCTAGTATATGACATAAAGTGCTGTCTGGTATATGATATAAAGATCCGTCTGGTATATGACATGAAGAACCGTCTAGTATATGACAGTAAGAGACAGCTGGTATATGACATAAAGTGTCGTCTTATATATGACATAAAGAGCCGTCTGGTATATGACATGAAGAGCCGTGTTTTATTTGATATTAAGAGCCGACTGGTATATGATATAAAGAGTCGTCAGGTTTATGACATAAAGAATCGTCTATTTTATGACATAAAGAGCCGCCTAGTATATGTCATAAACAGAGGTCTGGTATATGACATAAAGTGCTGTCTGGTATATGATATAAAGATCCATCTGGTGTATGACATGAATAGCCATCTAGTATAAGACATAAAGATACGTTTTATATGACATAAAGAATCATCTAGAATATGACAGTAAGAGACGGCTCGTATATGACATAAAGTGCCGTCTGATATATGACATAAAGTGCCGTCTGATATATGACATGAAGAACCGTCGGGTATATGACATGAAGAGCCGTCTGGTATATGACATGAAGAACCGTCGGGTATATGACACGAAGAGCCGTCTGGTATATGACATGAAGAACCGTCGGGTATATGACACGAAGAGCCGTCTGGTATATGACATGAAGAACCGTCGGGTATATGACACGAAGAGCCGTCTGGTATATGACATGAAGAGCCGTCTGGTATATGACACGAAGAGCCGTCTGATATATGACATGAAGAACCGTCGGGTATATGACATGAAGAGCCGTCTGGTATATGACATGAAGAACCGTCGGGTATATGACATAAAGATCCGTCTGGTATATGACATGAAGAGCCGTCTGGTATATGACATAAAGAGCCGTCTGGTATATGACATGAAGAGCCGTCTGGTATATGACATGAAGAACCGTCTGGTATATGACATGAAGAGCCGTCGGGTATATGACATGAAGAGCCGTCGGGTATATGACATGAAGAGCCGTCTGGTATATGACATGAAGAGCCGTCTGGTATATGACATGAAGAGCCGTCTGGTATATGACATAAAGAGCCGTCTGGTATATGACATGAAGAGCCGTCTGGTATATGACATGAAGAGCCGTCTGGTATATGACATGAAGAGCCGTCTGGTATATGACATGAAGAGCCGTCTGATATATGACATGAAGAGCCGTCTGGTATATGACATAAAGAGCCGTCTGGTATATGACATAAAGAACCGTCGGGTATATGACATGAAGAACCGTCGGGTATATGACACGAAGAGCCGTCGGGTATATGACATGAAGAACCGTCGGGTATATGACATGAAGAACCGTCGGGTATATGACATGAGACGTATGACATGAAGAGCCGTCTGGTATATGACATGAAGAGCCGTCTGATATATGACATGAAGAACCGTCGGGTATATGATATAAAGATCCGTCTGGTATATGACATAAAGTGCCGTCTGGTATATGACATGAAGAGCCGTCTGGTATATGACATGAAGAGCCGTCTGATATATGACATGAAGAGCCGTCTGGTATATGACATGAAGAGCCGTCTGGGTATATGACATGAAGAACCGTCGGGTATATGACATGAAGAACCGTCTATATGACATGAAGACCGTCTGTATATGACATGAAGAGCCGTCTGGTATATGACATGAAGAACCGTCTGGTATATGACATGAAGAACCGTCTGGTATATGACATAAAGAGCCGTCTGATATATGACATGAAGAGCCGTCTGATATATGACATGAAGAGCCGTCTGGTATATGACATGAAGAGCCGTCTGGTATATGACATGAAGAGCCGTCTGATATATGACATGAAGAGCCGTCTGGTATATGACATAAATGAATGAAGAGCCGTCGGGTATATGACATGAAGAGCCGTCGGGTATATGACATGAAGAACCGTCTGGTATATGACACGAAGAGCCGTCTGATATATGACATGAAGAACCGTCTGGTATATGACATGAAGAGCCGTCTGGTATATGACATAAACAGCCGTCTGGTATATGACATAAACAGCCGTCTGGTATATGACATGAAGAGCCGTCTGGTATATGACATGAAGAGCCGTCTGGTATATGACATAAAGATCCGTCTGATATATGACATAAAGAGCCGTTTGGAATTATTTATTAAAATGCCGTCTAGAATATAATATTCAGAAATAGACAGTAATGTTTTTATGCACAATAATCCATATAACCTAAACTCTTACTACCGGTACATGACATACATGCCGTCTCGTTTATGACATACAAAGGCGCATGGTAAAGGACTTACTAAATGACATTCAAACCACTTAGTACAGATACTTGACATACAGAGGCGTCTCGTATATGACATACAGCGCTGGCTGGATATATAGTGTCCACATATCGTGCTAACAAAGTGCTGTATGCATGGACCACTTGTCACACACAGTCGACTTTAAATCGACCATATGCATGATCATCAATGGTCATTCGCGCGTGCTCTCTGTATACGGCCAGACCAATCGCGTGTGTGATCACATCTTTACAAACGGTCAGGCTCTTCAGCCTGTATCTGTCGGGGGCGGAAATCAGTACGTGACTGCTCGTAGATCAGACGTCACGTCAAGGTCAAATGCTTTGTCTATAGATATATAAGAACACCCAATACAATAGAGAGGAATTAGCGATAGGAAACAGTCGCTCATCATTTCTATGGTCGTTCAGACTTTGTCAGAATCAGCATCTTTATTGTCACGCAATCGGTTTTTAAGCTGCTTTTTATCGGTCACACTTCTTTTAGGTCGTCACTTTAGCTGACTTTGCCATTTTTACAAAGATGACGATGTCTGTTTTTGTCTTGACGCAACTGTTGGCAACGTAAAAGTATGAGCTTCTTTTGGCAGTCGTCGACCCATTAACAAAATGTGGACCATTCCGTCTGGCGTTCGTTTTGATGTTTGGGTTGGCACAAGCTGCGAACCCGTCCCTGAGGGCCCCAGACCAGGATCTTGAAACTGTCTTAGACGCATGCTTTTTCTTAGCCAATCAGAAATGTCAAGTAACTTTTTGTAACATGATCTGTGTTTGTCTAAACTTAAGACTGAATTATACTACTGACTGTTTCGTGATTTTCATTGCATGTCCTTCCAGTAACTATGAACCTGGTCCACTACCCATCGTTTTCTTGATTGGCCTCAAACAAGCCGTAAACATTTGGCATACCTTTCGTTGCATGGTCTTGCACTGACTATGAACCTGTTCCACAAGCCGTAAACATTTGGCCTTTCGTTGCATGGTCTTGCACTGACTATGAACCTGTTCCACAAGCCGTAAACATTTGGCCTTTCGTTGCATGGTCTTGCACTGACTATGAACCTGTTCCACAAGCCGTAAACATTTGGCCTTTCGTTGCATGGTCTTGCACTAACTATGAACCTGGTCCACTACCCATCGTTTTCTTGATTGGCCTCAAACAAGCCGTAAACATTTGGCCTACCTTTCGCTGCATGGTCTTCCACTAACTATGAACCTGTTCCACAAGCCGTAAACATTTGGCCTTTCGTTGCATGGTCTTGCACTGACTATGAACCTGTTCCACAAGCCGTAAACATTTGGCCTTTCGTTGCATGGTCTTGCACTGACTATGAACCTGTTCCACAAGCCGTAAACATTTGGCATACCTTTCGTTGCATGGTCTTGCACTGACTATGAACCTGTTCCACAAGCCGTAAACATTTGGCCTACCTTTCGTTGCATGGTCTTGCACTGACTATGAACCTGTTCCACAAGCCGTAAACATTTGGCCTACCTTTCGTTGCATGGTCTTGCACTGACTATGAACCTGTTCCACAAGCCGTAAACATTTGGCCTTTCGTTGCATGGTCTTGCACTGACTATGAACCTGTTCCACAAGCCGTAAACATTTGGCATACCTTTCGTTGCATGGTCTTGCACTGACTATGAACCTGTTCCACAAGCCGTAAACATTTGGCCTTTCGTTGCATGGTCTTGCACTGACTATGAACCTGTTCCACAAGCCGTAAACATTTGGCATACCTTTCGTTGCATGGTCTTGCACTGACTATGAACCTGTTCCACAAGCCGTAAACATTTGGCCTTTCGTTGCATGGTCTTGCACTGACTATGAACCTGTTCCACAAGCCGTAAACATTTGGCATACCTTTCGTTGCATGGTCTTGCACTGACTATGAACCTGTTCCACAAGCCGTAAACATTTGGCCTTTCGTTGCATGGTCTTGCACTGACTATGAACCTGTTCCACAAGCCGTAAACATTTGGCCTACTTTCGTGCATGGTCTTTCGTTCACAAGCAAACTTTGGTCTTGCACTGACTATGAACCTGTTCCACAAGCCGTAAACATTTGGCCTTTCGTTGCCTTGTGCTTGAACTGTCACCGTATTTGGCTTCGTTGCATGGTCTTGCACTGACTATGAACCTGTTCCACAAGCCGTAAACATTTGGCCTTTCGTTGCATGGTCTTCCACTAACTATGAACCTGTTCCACAAGCCGTAAACATTTGGCCTTTCGTTGCATGGTCTTGCACTGACTATGAACCTGTTCCACAAGCCGTAAACATTTGGCCTTTCGTTGCATGGTCTTGCACTGACCGTTGCATGAACCCTTATTTCGTTTCTTGGTCTTGCAGCGACTTCAGGTCCGACATTTTGGCCTTCGTTTAATTGTTTCGCTTTAGCATCAACTTTGGATACATCTCGCTGGTGTTCGTTTTCTTTGCTTTAACTTGCACATTTCCTTTTGTATTTGTTGATGCTTGGCATTGTGTAGATATTCATTTCGTTGTTTGACCGTGCTCTAATTGTGGACCTGTATTTTTTGGCCTTTGTTTTGATGATTGGTATCAATCAACTGTAAATTTGACCATGTGATCTTCGTATCATTGCTTAATCTTCCATAAACTGTGGTACTGGTCGTTTGGTCATCGTTTGGTTTTTTTATCATGCGCTCATTTTAGGTCTCTCCACGTGGCCTTCGTCTTGCTGATTGGCCTTGGACTGTGAACCTATCTATCTGCCCTACGTTTTGTTGATTGGCCTTGTACTGTGAACCTATCCATCTGTCCTACTGATTGTTGATTGGCCTTGGACTGTAGACCTATACATCTGTCCTACGTTTTGTTGATTGGCCTTGGAATGTAGACCTATCCATCTGTCCTACGTTTTGTTGATTGGCCTTGGACTGTAGACCTATCCATCTGTCCTGCGTTTTGTTGATTGGCCTTGGACTGTAGACCTATCCATCTGTCCTGCGTTTTGTTGATTGGCCTTGGACTGTAGACCTATCCATCTGTCCTACGTTTTGTTGATTGGTCTTGGACTGTAAACCTATCCATCCGTCCTACGTTTTGTTGATTGGTCTTGGACTGTAGACCTATCCATCTGTCCTACGTTTTGTTGATTGGTCTTGGACTGTAGACCTATCCATCTGTCCTACGTTTTGTTGATTGGTCTTGGACTGTAGACCTATCCATCTGTCCTGCGTTTTGTTGATTGGCCTTGGACTGTAGACCTATCCATCTGTCCTGCGTTTTGTTGATTGGCATTGGACTGTAGACCTATCCATCTGTCCTACGTTTTGTTGATTGGTGTTAGACTGTGGACCTATCCATCTGTCCTACGTTTTGTTGATTGGTGTTAGACTGTGGACCTATCCATCTGTCCTACGTTTTGTTGATTGGTGTTAGACTGTGGCCTATCCATTTGTCGCTATGCTCAAACCAATGCTAGGCATAACCTTGTGATCTATCTTTAATTGCTTCCTGAAAGAAAAGCTTTAAATTAACACAAAGGTTACTAAACCAGTCTCTTTGTTAAGGCAATCAGATATGTATTCCAAAATATTGTTCAAATTTTCTATGTATTAACTTACATGTATGCTGTGATTTAAACATCATTGTCAAGTACTGGTTTCTTGATACAATTCTCAAAGGATGAGACAGAACTAATTACCAGTAACTACTATAAACTAACTTTCTTTCGTAGCAACTTTTTGCGATTTCCTTTGCAAAACATTTTCGTGGAGACGTCCTACGTTTGTTGATTGGCCTTGGATGTAGACCTATCCATCTGTCCTACGTTTTGTTGTGATTGGTCTTGGACTGTAGACCTATCCATCTGTCCTACGTTTTGTTGATTGGCCTTGGACTGTAGACCTATCCATCTGTCCTGCATTTTGTTGATTGGCATTGGACTGTAGACCTATCCATCTGTCCTGCATTTTGTTGATTGGCATTGGACTGTAGACCTATCCATCTGTCCTACGTTTTGTTGATTGGCCTTGGACTGTAGACCTATCCATCTGTCCTGCGTTTTGTTGATTGGCCTTGGACTGCAGACCTATCCATCTGTCCTGCGTTTTGTTGATTGGCATTGGACTGTAGACCTATCCATCTGTCCTACGTTTTGTTGATTGGTGTTAGACTGTGGACCTATCCATCTGTCCTACGTTTTGTTGATTGGTGTTAGACTGTGGACCTATCCATCTGTCCTACGTTTTGTTGATTGGTGTTAGACTGTGGACCTATCCATTTGTCGCTATGCTCAAACCAATGCTAGGCATAACCTTGTGATCTATCTTTAATTGCTTCCTGAAAGAAAAGCTTTAAATTAACACAAAGGTTACTAAACCAGTCTCTTTGTTAAGGCAATCAGATATGTATTCCAAAATATTGTTCAAATGTATTAACTTACATGTATGCTGTGATTTAAACATCATTGTCAAGTACTGGTTTCTTGATACAATTCTCAAAAGATGAGACAGAACTAATTACCAGTAACTACTATAAACTAACTTTCTTTCGTAGCAACTTTTTGCGATTTCCTTTGCAAAATATTTTCGTGGAGATTAAGTTTCGAGTATTTAACATTAAATGGAAATATATTTGAATTTAATTGTGCATGAATATTGTGGAAGATATTGATTTGCGAAGATAAACTTTCATGAATTTACATTTGATCATGAAATTTGAAAAAATAAACTGCACGCGGAAGAAAGTTGGTTTACAGTATATGCATCAGGGACAATAGCAATATCTTCGTCTCAAAATACAGTATTTTATATATAGCAACTTCATTAGACAAAGGTATTCAGAACATTACTCTCCCTGTTCCTGAAACACTACAGGGAACATTTCAAGGAACATTTCAGGGAGAGTATCGTACTAGCAAAGTTGGATCTTCAGCTGCTTAGCCAATGAGATAACGGCTACCTCCTTATGTATACCTATGGATTGGCAGCTGCAGTATGTCTAGAATAATTAAAACAAACACGTTAACAAATTTCCATTGCCTTTTATTTGATTTATTGTACATTTGAAAGTGGCGCATTACATTTAAGGCAACCCAGCATTCTTACACAGCAATGAATACATATAATATGCAACCAACATTATGCTTGTATATAACACCGAGGTCCTACTGTACCTATAATTCCATTACCTTTATATCAAAGAGTGTAATAATTCCATGAGATTCCTGCTAGTTATTCTGGACTCCAAATCCACATTACAAAGAATCTGATTGGTAAGAAATGTAATATTCCAATTACAAGGAATCTGATTGGTTAGAAATGCAATAACTGCTCTTATAACCAGCAGTTTGATTGGTTCAATACAAAACCATATCAATTATCTATTCAATCAAATAATGTTCTCATGAACATATGTAAATACATCAGATTGTTTTGTGACTTCGGAGTCATAGATATATTTGGATAAGAATATATATATACATTTTGAATTCAGTTATACTTAGATATATTAAAGAGAAATTTGTTAAAAGTTGAAAATTATTTTCTCATCTAAATATACATATAATCATCCGGAGATACATGGGTGTGGTGTTGTGTATATTGCTACAATGATATATCAAGGAACTGGCAGGGTCATAGACGTAAATAACATTAGCAAGCAGGTTACACATATATAATAATATATATATCTGAGATGTGTTCCTGGTGACACGGGATGTGGCTATGAGCATTAATAACATATGGCCAGTAATTACATATGATCAACATCTTTGTAATTATTATTTTATTGTCAAATTCAATCACGGGTCTCTTGCATCAAAATATAAATATTTCAACAAAGTAAAAGAAAGTCTTATTTTAAATATTCAACAGAATAATATACGTCTAATAAAACGATTAAAACATTAATTCAAATCAAATAAGACATCAACTCTAGTTCAACAAAATCAATATCTTATCTTCTTATTTCATCAGAAATCAAATCAATAAAAAAAACTTTGAATTTATCCTACCTGTGCAGATGAACAGATTGAAGAATTTATGGTTTGGAAATTTGAAAACATTTGTATACAAGTGCTTGTTATTTAACCTAACTGAACATTATGAGGATATTTTTAACATATTGTGATGTCTGGCGCCCATTACAAAGGGAGAAGTGTTTTCAGAGTGAAATGAGACCAATATTCGATATAAACAATATTTAACAAACACAAAATCTAAAACATAATAAAATACAAAACAATATCAGAGGGTTGTTAAAATGATAAAAATCTTGGATGGTAACAAAAAACATCTTGGGACAAAAATGTTCAAGAGGGAAATATGGATACCTGTACCCATTATTTTCTCCCTCACATTTAAAAAACAATATCACAAGTCGACACTCACTGATTTCTTACTGTTGGAATCAAAACACATGCACACATAAACTTCATCACATTTGTTTCATAAAACACACAAGTCTGTCAATAATGAAAATTTTGAAATCAATAAATATGGTTGACAATTCGAAACTGTTTAAATTATTTCACTTTTAGTTCTAAACATCTGGATCACGAGAACACCTTTACAGATGACCGTACTTAGCTGTTTTACAAACATTCTATTGAACCAGCCTCATTTTCAACAATTTAAAAGCAACTTGTGGACAAGGCAATTTGAAGATTTTTATGAAGCTTTCTATTGATCTAGATGAATGTTCTACCTGACCTTTATACAAGTAGGTTACTGGCAAACTTTGTGTGGAACCAGCCACACAAAATACATAATATGTCTAAAGAGATATACCCCTGTACCAAATTTAGTAAAAACCAGAAAAAGTGCTATCTAGGTGCATGTGTGTATCACTGGTATACCATGTAAATAAATAATAAATTCTAAATGTTTATATTTTTTTCTATTTTTGCATGTCCGTAGATAATGGTAATGCAGTTGTTGAAAGGTAACCTTTTAAAATAAATCCAGGAATTATCTAGAGAACCACTCAAGGACAACTTCCTGCCATATTTCTAATGTCTTATAGATGGCTAGTGGTGGCCGGAGAGATATGTAATTATACTGTTAATGACAATGAACTTCCAGTCCATTTCCTGTCACCAAACGCAACGGACAGGAAACAAAACATACATCAAAGTGCGTAGATTGTGTATTAGTAGTAACAAACCTGCTCCTAAGTGGCCAATCTATACCAGCGATATGGATAATTACGGTCAATAGATTCCAGCAATCATTGACCATTCATTAGTGACCTTGATGTTCACACAGATGTCTGTGCCTGAAAGCTATGTGACCAGGTGACCCATCACCATCTCAAAGTGTTCCTTTATAGGTGTGGAAACAGTGTGCTTGACTAATAATGCTTTTTATTCTTCTGTAATTGATCTAGATACGATTGACGTGAGATAGGAATACTGGTATTGATATACTCCAAAAGTGCTTACAGAAAGCAGAGACATAACAGATACCCTTAGTTCACCTTTTAACAAGCATTTCAATGTTTTGGTAGAAAACCCATATTCTTACAAGACATTAGACACCTTTCCTTGATAATAAGAAAGATAAGATATCTCAATTTATTTAAACAAAATGGCACCAGGTTGACAGTTTTCATTTTACCTTCCTTCCAACTTCACTCATTTGTGAAATGGATATTTATGGTTGAACAAGAAAATTCCATAAGAAAATGGAAAAAAAAAACCCACCATCAGCGACAAATAATTAACAAAGACTTCTTCAATAATAAATAAGCATATATATGAGAAAAATAATATCTAATAACACATTTAGAACCAAAATTATATTCAACATTCCAAACATGAAATCCTTCCACACAAACAGCTGTGGAGAGACAATATGAATTGAGTGTATCTTACAGGTAAAAGTTTTACTCGTTAATGACAGGTAACACATGAAAATGAAACCAAATTAATAAAATTTGGGAAAAGTAACAACATTCCCTACAGAAAGGATAACAAAGTGTAAAACATTTTGTTAAAATAATGAACTTGAATTAAAAATAATTTACAACTTCATCTTCCACCTTCAAATAATATAATATTACGAGTTAGCTAGTCCAATAACTGTAATACATTTTGATACCAGATCACCGATAGGGTATATATAATTCTAATATAGAGTATTACCGTAATAATAAAATAAATAGATACAAGTACCTCGGTGTACATTTTGTCAAAACAACCAGTTTAATTTTCATATTCATGTTAGAAAACTTTTTTTGTTTGATCTTGATTTGCTGTGGTATTTCAATAATAAACAGAAGAAAAGAAACAGATTATTGCACATTTTTCATAACACATTATAAAGTTAACACTTTCCCATATTTGTGTAATCGGTCATCCAAACTATGTGATGTAAACTGTGGATTACTATAGATTATCAGTGTGGCCAATCAGCTTCAGTAGCTTGGTAAAGATTTGTTTCTTGCATGGCTTCCTACAGCAACTCAGCTACCAACTTTATTCCACTCAGCCTATCATCTGCTTAGCTTAGATTTGGCAAAACAGCCAATAAACTTTCAGCCTAGCTTCTATCAGCCAAATATTTATTTCTGATTTGGCAATGCAGCCAATCCGCTATCAGCTTGGACCAGCCAACCAGCTTCCAGCTTAGCTCAATTCAGCCGATCATCTAGCTAAGATTTGGCAACACAGCCAATAAGCTATCAGCTGAGACTTGTCTAGCCAATTAGCTTCCAATAGTACAACCAATCACAGCTTAGACTTGTCTAGCCAATCAGCTTCCAATAGTACAACCAATCAGCTGTCTCTGTAGTGGGCAGAGTAAAGTATCTTCCATTGTAGTGAGTGGAGCCAAAGAGCTATCAACAAGTATAGCCTAGACCGACTATTTAAATCTTTTGCCGAGCCTTGATTAATACCACACAGAGTGTCTCAGTGTCTGCGAGGGTGACAAGGCCATGGTGACTGACCAATAATTACAGAAGGTTAATAACAACCTTAGCAGCTTCTCCAACTCTAGCCATGATACAGACTTAACAGCCATCATCCTTAAAAGCAATTTGGTGTATTTTAGGAATTACACAAATCATGGAGCTGGAGGGAACACTTTGGTGACCTTCTTCTGAACACCATAGATTCACCGCTGTATGTGTGATACTACTACAAGTTGGTGTGGTTTGAATAAAATCATGAATATAATATTACATGTATATGAAAGGTAACATATGTTGAAATAAATGGCAGTCGATACCAAAGATAAAGTATTCAAAACACATGTCAGAAATTAACAATAATGTTTGTATATATCACTTGGTGTTGAAGACATTTCCAAGATGAATTGGTGTTTATCAATTAGAGGAAAAGACAACTAACTTAAAATGAAGGCAGTGAATTGACATTTGTTACACTAAGCCACAATTTGTTCCTAGAAGCATCAACAGCTGTTTTTTAAGATAAGGTGTTTGTCATATAATTCATCTTGTGGTTCAGATATGATACTGAATCAGAAATGGAAATCGAAAAATACATCATAATATTGTGGAATGAACAGACACAAATTATCCTTGACAAACATGTTACTCCGAATGTGGGACAGTGGATGACCCTTAACACATACTCAGAGATATATTGCTAGCTTCACTTGGCACACGATGATCGTTAAACCATGGAGGCAGTTCTGCTCGGTAATGATGATGAGATATGTCACCAGGTTTTATGAGGTCATTTCCACCAGTAACTATGTAGCTATACATCACTATGTCCAGAACACTGACCACAGTATCATTAGTTGACTGGCGTCAATCTTAGATAACCACACTCCTGATTGGACAAGACAATGTCATAATCACATGCATTAATATAACGAAAGTTTTCATGGTGACGCTAGATTGTCATGTGGCTAGATCCCTGATGAACGAATGATGACGACATGGTTGCTATGGATAGTGATGACATCATTGGTTTCAAGGACAGTGGTTGCATCACTGTTGCAAAAAAAAATATGACATCGCCATGGTGTACGGATACAAATGACATCATTGTTGTCATAGATGGCACCACCGTTACCATGGAGAGTGTTGACATTGTTGTCATGGTTACTGATGACATCATTGTTGGTTGATTACATCACTCTGTACTTGAAACCTCCCACACAATGAGATGGCTTCTGTCACCTTTACTGAGTGAGACCTTCTTTTCTTCATCAATGAACTCCTCATCATCACCATCACCTGAAGCAATAATGAAGATTATATTCTCTAACATCTGTCATTCGAGTAGTATTTTAAACATGCATGCCTTACAATGAATAGTTTTACTTTAAACTAAATTTTTGTTGTTTTCTTTTGCTTTAAATTTGATGAATTAAAGAGACATAACACGAAAATGCCACAGCCTTCCACAAGATTCAAACACACCATTCACTGCATACTTAAATGACCATAGCTGTAAATAGGGCGTTCAACCTTATAAAACAAACCACACAAAACCAAAGTCTTGACAAAGAGAGTACCAGGTAAAAGATTGACTTACCGATCCTGAAGTCGACATATCCTTCCCCACCTGACAGGACAAGTTTGGTGTTGGTATCGCTAACTGGCACTGCCTCATGTCGATTTGTTTTCTCCTCTACATCCGACACTGCACTCATTCCCTTCCTTGCGGCACCTACGAAAAATAGTAACAAAATTGTAAGCCATGTTATTTCAGTGGTACCTTGTGTTCCTAGTGCTCTTGTTTGAAAGCATATGTGGGGGTATTTGTACTTTTCATTTAAGTCTGATCATCGACCACCCCCTTCCCCTCTCCCCCCCCCAAACACTCCAAATACCATGTAATTTGTGTACATTTTCTGTACTGAAATAAAATTTGAATTTGAGAGAGCACAAAACATCACTTCTTTGTGTAAGTTGTTCAGCCATTATTATGAATGTTTAGCTGTTTTGGCATTTAAAAATTTTCACCTACAAACATGTATATCCATTTTGGGACTTCCTGGACATTATTTTTCTATCATAAAAGTTTTAGATGCTCAAAATATATTTTAAGCATTTTCAGCCCCTCAAAATACCTGTGCTTATTACACTGATGTACAAATACATGTACTTTTACAGTAAAACAGCCAAACATCTAATGTCAGGAAAACGGACAAATATAAATCATTTTGATGCTTTTCTTTTCTGTATCAGAAACTGTTTCATTCCTTTTTCAGTAACTTTAATTAGATTCTTGTTTTGTGAACGTATGGTTTGCTTATTAAATGAGATATGGTATATCTCCAAATTCTTGTCAGTACCTTGTTAGGTGCTTGAAGACGCTGTAATGAAATATTCCAATATTTCAGTATCAAGCCTAGGCTCTCATTAATATTGGAGCTTGAGGATCGGGTCTAGAGTTAGACAGCAATAAAACATTCTCCATAAAGCATGACATTTGGACATAGTCTTATAGCAGCCTTTTTTTCAATTCCTGTTGGATAAGAACCCAGCAAAATCCATTGACATTTGGCGAACACCCTTATTTAATCTACACCATGGTGTTGCCAGACTGACTATTTTAGGAAACCTAGTCCATTTAATTATCGCCATATTACATGTTTACCCTTAGGGAAGTACAGCTCTAATTGAAATTTTAATTGGTACAAATGTTGCTAAAGAAAATTGAAGAGCATTGTAGCCATGGGTCTGAGCTGAGGACAAACACCTTGTACCCAATAACAGCTTTTCTCTCACTTTGTGTGATGTCTAGTCATTAAGAATACATAACAATTCTAATACAAGATATTATTTAAATGAGATGGGTCCAATCCTTGATTTTATTGCTTAATGTCTAATTGATAGCTTGTGCCAAGAAATTACTGGATTATAAACAAGCTTAAATTCGAGATTCTAATTTGAAACTGTCAACACATTTCACTTCAAATTCCAGTGCATTACTCAATTCTATACATGGACCTAATGAAAAATCAGTGGGAAAACACAATACCTAAATTAAAATGTTATTTAAATTTTTATGAAGCAGTAATTTTGCTACTACAGATAAGATTTTAATCAAGCAGTTCAATAGTTGGGTACTTTGATGAACACAACCAAAGTTATAATGGCAAGAGTGTAAGATTCTGTTTATCAATTTGCACTATCATGGAATTTAAGCAATAGTAAAGCATATATTGGCAGCTAAGCCACAATTTCTCAGAAATTGTTAATTTTAAGAAATTATGGAGATAGGCCTGATAACATGACAGCTAAATTTCTCATTTTCCTACAAAGAATTGCTGTTTCTTGGAAAAAGCGCTACATTACCCAAGAGGAAGAGAATGCTGAAGAATAACTTAGTTTGTTAGTAAGTGAAAGTGGTGAATCAGTAGTGTACGAGATGGAAAGGGAAACTGTAACCCTGTCTTTTAACAAGACACCACTGTATAAATCTAGTTTTACAAAGCAAATTGAATTTAATGTGACATGGAGATAGATGGTTCCCCTGAGACGAGACCTGTAGCTGGTACACTATTACACAACATAACGGAGATTTCTACCGTAATGTTTCCGAAATGTCAAAAGTTAATGAGCTCCACAAAGCATGGCTCCGACGACAGAATTATATGACAGCCACATTCAGTATTGATGTTCAAAATCCTAATTCATATCGCATTTCAATTCATTTTCTAAAGGTCAACATTGCAAAGCAATTCTGTCATCTTATCCTTAATGGCTCTGATCAGCAAGACGCTGTCAATTAGTGTTCCTTAAGGAGAAACCAGTAATGTCTCATTCTCATTCATTGGCCTAAGTAAGTTGACATATCAGAGGACAGAGGCAAACAAAGCCATGTTGGGCTAATGTCATTCACTGTTGTATTCTGTATTTGCATATTATAGAGTTATCTGCTCTTGTGGGTGGTTATTGACTGTGACGTCATATGTTTGCAAGTGTAATGTCATACATTTCAGAGAAAACTTCTCCAGTTTCCCTCACAAAATAACGACATCACAATAGCTCACAAGGGCAACAATTCTGCAATATGTAAATTTGGAATAAAATTATATGAGATTCAAACCCAAATTTTCTACCAGATAATAGAATTATCTAACTCTATGCTGTTTTTATTTGACAGGGTACAGATTTCAGAATGACAGTTCTGATACTAAATACAGACAACAAAGCTTTTTGAGAATTTTTTGGCATTCTATAATACATCACATAAGCTTTTCAATATGCATCAATGACAAGTATATGAATTTTACAATTAAAGATAATATGAAACTTATCAATTTTAAATTTTGAATGTCAATGATTTTGAATACTACCAAAAAATATTGAAGTAGTTAAGAACTTTGACGGACATGCTGTGACTACAAATTTTTTTTTTTTTTTAAAGTTTCTGACAAAAGTATCTTGATATGATTTGGTGATATTTCATAGAAAACATTCAGGATAGATACATATATAAATGACATGACTATCAGCGGGATGGGGCTACTCAGATTTGTACATTAATCTCCTCTCCTTTGTAGTCACAATGGGCATTGACAGGGAAGGTCTAGGGTCAAGGACTCTTTTGAAGTGAAAAGTATTCACTTGAGTTACAAAATATTATACAGCTGACTTGCTGACTCAAGGAAGCACTTTTTCATTCTTTTGAAATCTGTCTGAAAACAGAATATGCTTAACAAGGAAATTATGGCGCTCACCAAATTATATTTGGGAAAGACAAGAAATTACAGAACTCACCAATTTCTATTTGGGAGAGACTAGAAATTATGGGGCTCACCAAATTATACTTGGGAAAGATAAAAATTGCGTGGCTCACCAAATTATATTTGGGAAATATAAGAAATTACGGAGCTCACCAAATTATACTTGGGAAAGATAAAAATTGCGTGGCTCACCAAATTATATTTGGGAAATATAAGAAATTACGGAGCTCACCAAATTATATTTGGGAGAGATGTATTTCAGAAATTTTTCAGATCAGCCCCAATTAAGAATGCTTGTATTTACTAGTTCTGAAGATTTGCCACAGAGAATTCAACATGGATGAAGACCCCTGAGCAATTCTTTCAGAGAAATAGTAATAACAGGGACAGAAGGCTACAAGTATGAATGATCATTAAATGAAACCAACAATGCACCAAAGACAAATATGGAATCCAGGACAATTTTGTTCATTTGCTAAGCCTACAGTAAATCACTGAGAACCAATCATAAGAAGCCTGCCAAGGACTGCAAATGTTTACAGATTCTCCACAAAAACATGTGACATTGTCAATACAGTTATAAATCCTCGCCAGTGAAAGGAAACACATCCTTAGGATTACAACAGCCTTTACACCGTGTAATACAGGCTTGTTAAAGGGACATGAACCTAAATAAACCATGTAAATTTGAGTAAAATACATATTTAAGACGTGTCAGAAACCTTACTAAGTAATATAAAACAATTATTGTGCAAATGTGTCAAATAAAATAATTGTAATGGAAATTCCATCTTTCTGTATATTGAACTTTTGTAACGATAGTATAGTAGTGTTGAACTTTAGTGACCTCCCACAATGCACTGCATAACAAAATGGTGGGTCAAAAACGTAGGTGATGCAAACACAAACGAATTCCGATAGAAAACAGTGTACGTCAAGAGTCAGTAACGTGCGCGATTGGGAAAGTCGGTAAATATAAATGGATCACTGAAATGCAAGAGACGTGAGCAACTCCCCACTTTATACTTGCGTGATGTACATGTGTGCAATAAGTCAGGAACCTCCATTCACAGTGTCCTGTCGAATGAAAAGTCTCGTTTGACTTTTGACTTATCATTCTTACGCTAAATACAAATTGTTTTATAACAAATATGGCTTAAACTTCATTTGTCAACCATCGTAAATTAGAAAATAATCTTAAAATGTGGAAAACTAATATTCCTTGTCATGTCAGCAAGTTTGTTGTTCATTATAACCTCGCTTTCGGCCAGCTTTCGTTTTGTGTTCACAAAAATAGAATATGACGGTTTATTTTTATCATTTTTGAGGTAGGTACTCCCCACGTTTTCCTGTCGTTTTAGATAACCAATCATTGTAATAATATATTCAATAAACATTTGAAAACCATATCTAAGCATACAGAACAAATTATTTAAGGTTCATGTCCCTTTAATCCATCAGAGTTTTAGATCTGGATTATACTGATTTTGACTTGGACAAGTTATTGACAATTCTACATGTAATTTGATAAATGATTTCTTCTGGTAGTTACAAATGGGCATATATTAGCAGTCGTGAAATTTGAGCAAGAAATAAGAAGTAAGATTGGACAAGGCTGATCATTGGTGCCAGGTCGCAGCCATAGTGGTAGAACACTTTGCTAGTAATTGCAAGGTTTCCGGTTCGAACCCCAAATCCAACCGCTACATTTTCTTCTCTCCCATTTCACATTTTCAGTATGCCCATTAAATTATAATATACTATACAACGTTTTTGTTTTGCTCAAAATAGTACTTAAGAGTCAAATCAGAAATACCTATTTAAACCAACTATCAAACAATGTTGAAAATTGAGCTTGGAAAAAGGCACATCTGGGTAAGAAAACTAGAACCATTGGCATGAGTTTACATTGAAACATTTACAAATATTCAACAGATTTCATACACTATTTTTTTTTAACAAAACACCTCTTTATACATTCTATTTGATTAATGTATCAAAATCTAATGTTCCCTGCCAATTATCACTGCCATTGATTTGATAAAGAAAATATCAGACAGCTATAACAGGACTTGCTGATTTGAAATATCTGCAGAGACATGAAAGATCTATTAGCACCAATAAAATATCCTTATTGATCCAAGACTATAAACTAAGTCATGGAGCCAAAGCAAGCCACCGTAAAATGTCTTAATCGCCTAAGCAAAGCATAGCTATCGCCTGAACAAGTAGTGATCTTGCAGATGATTTTCTCTGACAAATACACCAAGTGAGTATGATGTGCGATTAATTGATCGGAAAGTGATGGGTGTTTTTCTCTCCAGAGGTTTCCAGCCCTGGGTTTTGTATTTACACTGGCTGGTAAACACATATAAGCTGGAAGCATTGTCTTCATTATTCCAAGGTATTGATTATTGCAGATTTTGGCTGACAAGAACAGCAAGCCTGCCATTCCAAAAAGACAATATCCATCATCTTGTGTAAAATAAACTCCTAATGCGAGAAAATTTTGTGTTTGGAAGTTTACATGAATAGTATCTCTTTCATCTTCATTTGCCATTAATTCACTTGTACTTAAATTTCAAAAATGGATAGTTTGTCAAAATGAAAAATGCTTTTTATGTTGACAATTATGGAAAAAATCTGTAATCATGTATATCTGTATTGCAACAATTTAAGAGCATAGGGGATAAATTGAAAACAAGGCAAAGAATATTAGAGGGAGAAATATTTGTATATGATTGGACAAATATAGGCCATACCCATGTATTATTAGATATTGGTAGATTCAGAAGAAATAGCTGATGAAACATTTGTAAGCAGCATGAAACTGCCACTACCTCGATCTAGCATATACAAGTACATTCCTTTCAGCAATGTTTATTGAAACTGATTACGGAACTCTCCGCAAGTCAGATGTCAATTAGCCGATGAACAATTCTTGAGAGATGCTCCAAGCTTACATGGTACAAAGCCATATACATCGGGCACATAGACGGCCGGTTTTTATCTAGTATTGACTTTTAGGAAGAATAATGACAAGATTGTATGAGAGAGTAGATGTGAAAGCGATCCTCCGAATATGATCTTGATTTCATAGATTGAGGACACTCTGATACAGCCCCTACTCGCGACTTTCACAAATGATGTTGAGCTATCCTGATAAGCACCGGTTCAGGCTGATTGAGTTTTGTACCGATATTGATAGAAAACTGGCAACTCTGCCAGCGACAAAATGTTCCGAGACATATTCCTTAGGCGAGTTTATAGAAACATACACTTATTAATGCAATATACAACTGAGCCAGTCCATGATCATATACTGTCGAATACAATAGCCAGGGAGATTGAAGTCATGAATGTCAAACACAATAACCTTCCACCACCCCACCACCCCACCACCCCCTCTTGACCCTCCATTTCCACCCATCATCTATATATCTAATTGATACAAGTATGGCCAATAATTGATGTCCTTGACTCCTTTGTCTGTGATGAAAGCTAGCCTACTGTTACATGATAAAAAGTACTAATGTATTTTGTTCTTGAATTTCAAAAAAGCAAACCGTCTGGACTATTGAACTGCATTTAGAATCAAATGACTCACCCCATATTTCCTTATTTGCTCAATGGTTAATCTCTAAATTAATTGCTACCATTGCTCCACCAATTTGTCCATGGTTCAGTAATAATCTAACCATCTTTTTCTTGCTTCCTTTTTCCCTTTTGCTATCTGTACTTTTTGCCTTAGTTGAGCCCTATTACAGTAAATACATTTTGCTCCTCTTTTCCAGCAGTCCACATTGTTTTCCATATATATATATTAATAATCTGTGTATCATATACAGGTCTGAGACACCTGGTGTCCTGAATGGCCGATGGATCCTCTCAGGATAATGTTTAATCAGATGTGAAACTGACAATCAGCAGCTGTGCAGAGCCCTTAAATATCTGTACCGACAGCCAAATATGAAGATTGGGGTTACCCTGTCATAGCTTACGGGCGCTGAGTCGGACATTGATGGTATTGCAGTGCTGGACCTGTTATGTACCGATCACATGGGGCATCTATTCGAAGGAAGGTCAGTGCTGACCTTTCAGACGTATGGAATAATTTCAACGGCCAGGGAAAAACAGATTGGGACATGTCTGAAGATAAAGTCTCAAAATGTCAGTCTCGTTATATCAGCCGAGAGAAGATCTGCTTCCCGTTAAAAGTGATTTGATGACTCTCAGAATACATATGTTACCATTAAAAACACCGAGAGAAAGCAGGTTTGAAACAAATGGCCTACCATTGGAGGCCCAATGGAATATTGATGTGACACATACTTGAAATGTCAAGTCCCACTCGTCAAATGAAAACGGTTAAAAAGGAAGACGTAATTAAAACTCTCCACTGAACAGATAGCGTTGAATTGGGTGTGCTTTTAGTGAAACAACTTTTATTTTGTGGACCGTTTGATGTGTTAACAATCACACAGAGATTTGAATGTCAAAGAGAACAGTGACAACACATTATTGTCTTTTAGTTTCCTGTATTCCTGACTTTTCAAATGTGGGAGATGTGGGAATCTATAATGTAAACTAAACTATGCAGTTTACTAGTTGTTTCATTTTGTGAGGAAAAAAATTCTCGATTTCCTCTTTAATACTAATTCACAGGAAGATATATTGGCGCATTTGTTAATTCTCACATGATATGCTATACAGGTTATATTTCTTTCTTTCTTTCTGTTTTATTTGCGGGTATTTGAATTCATGGAAATGAACTTGACCATAAATATCTATTATATAAGAAATTGATTTCCCATGAATTAAAGCAACTATATTGTATTTTGAAATGAGGTTGAAGCGTTACCCATGTTCCTGCTGTCCCAGGGTAGTTCCATCTGGTCCCATCTTGATAAGTGGAGGATGCAGTATTACAATCTGTTTTTTTAGTCTTGGGAAATGGTGTTCCGCCTTTGCATATTACAGAGTTAGCTCCCTTTCGGGCAGGTATCGATTGTTACATCATTATTTTGTTTTTTTCCAAAAAGTATGACGTTACGCTCACAAACACATGACATCATAATTAATACCTACCCACAAAGGCAGATAACTCTGTAATATGCAAATACAGAATACATGCATTGGAGCAGAAATATAACTATCAGTACTAATTTCTTTTTTCTTGAGATCACACCTGTTTATCTATTTTACTACTTTTGAAAATATATGGATAATATTATATGGATAATAGACTGAGCAGATCTGGTACAGAAAAAGGACAGTTGTCTTGGAATTCTAGGATATATACAAGTAACCCACTCTGTGATGAATACACCATAGTTAAACAATGCTCTTGAGCTAGAGATATACATATTGTATGTTGGCTATGATGGCAATACAGATTGTAGAAAATGCTGCTGTACGAACATTAAAGCCTCACTTTATCTGTGATGAAGGCACAGGACAACCCTGACGACCAAATGCATTACATTTACATGTGTTTGATTTACTGGGAATATCACCGCATGCCAACTGGAAAGAGTACAAGTACTGAGAATGTCTACGCTGTCGGAGGATTCATTTCACTTAAGGGGGTATGCTATGAATGTGGTGTTATCTATTGAGGAAAATCTGAGTTTCAGAAGAAAAATCACCAACCTACATTTGATGATATCAATAAACACAAACTTTACAGAGTAGCATGTTGCCTTACTCTTGCACCCAAGGGCCAGACACTCCAATTAGTGAGGCTATCATTATTACTAGAATGATCTATTTAAAATGAGAAAAGTGTTGGCATTCCTATCTAATTATTCCAGAATAATCCTAGTACTACCAATAGACCAGAAGCAGAGAAAACTACCTCACATGTGTGCTCAGCTGTTTCTAACCCAATCCGATTTTCACCAAGGATATTGCTTGCTTAGAAAATAATTTGTATAACAATTTCTAGATTAGGTGTCAAGTCAATGCATATTTCAAACCAGACAGTGCTGGTGTGTCAAGGACAGGCTTCAAGGCAGATTGAACAGCACTGAAAATACACTCATTAGGAAACCACTTGCCATCCACAGTTTTCAAATGTCTAATTACACTGATCAATCAATAACAACACTAACGATTTCATTAGAATTTTTATCATTCCAGAAGCAGGATTTTGAATTTCGAAGCCACATTTTCAATAATGAATTTTCCAATGCATAACTTTTTATTTGTTTCTAATTGAGATTAGCTGTAGTCTGGTTAAACATTTCCAACACGGTTTTTCTCCTTACAAAATTCCTAAATGAACTTGTTAACCTATTTACCCCTGAAAATTCATAATGAACTGTTCCTGCCTTCTGAAGGTCATTACTAAAAAACTTATTTATTTCACATTGATTACAAAACATAATACAGTATAACTTATACAAATCAATTTTGATGGCCCAGATGTAACAGCACAAGGTATCTTAAGAATGTGCCCGGGCAGGTAACCCCCTGATCTTTCCATGTCCATTCAGAGGATCGAACACTGGCAAGCAACGTGAAAGGCCAGTGTCTTAACCACTACACCACATGATCACCAATATTGACCAAAGCTGTGATCAGTTTCAATGCTGAGTAAGTGAAAACATCCACTTTTATGATATAAGTTGAATGAGAACCATTGTAGTATTTGCCACATGATGGATGTCACATCCCCCAGGTCTTCCTTCATAAAGTAATCAACTCTGACATAGCTTATTTCAGATATTTCATATACATACCAAAATCCATTGATTGGATATCTCCAGTGGAGCGAAAATAATAAACCACACAATTTGAGTGACCTTTATCTATATATGTGAAGCAGAACGACAGGAAAGTAACGGCTTTTGACCAGCCAGAACAAGATATATAGTGGTCTAAATGATATTTTTTGGCTTCGTATGCTGTGAATCAGTGAAAAGATACGAAGCATATGACAGCTGATGATTTGTGACCTAATCATACACTAGTTGTTATAGCATGAGAAATGTTGCTACCGTAGGATGGTAGACAAAATAGAAATGTGACAGAGAAAAAATGGCCGGAGACACATTACCACGGGCAAGTCTACGATCCATATGACAGGAAATCACTCACCGCCGACAACGGGAGACTGGACGTTCCTGAGGATCATGATTGGCTCAGTTGGCCAACTCCAAGTCTGTGATATATTAACTACTGTTAGGACATTGCGTGTTCCCTATAGGGTTCTGCCACTAGGTGGCAGGATCGATACCTTCTGTGCCATACAGGTGGCAGGACCAGTTCCCTGTCTGATGTGCTTCAGGCCACCTTTCGCCATTGGCAAGCCATTTCTCAACAGACATGAAACAGTAGCCACACTATTGACATATAGTTAAAGTTCTCCTCTCCTAGGCGTAAGCCTAACAGTTTTTCAGACAGGACAAATCCTAGACCTTACTGGTCAGATTAACAGTGTAGTTGGACATAAGAATAACATGTACACAATGGGAATTATTTGTCTTCCTATCCTACTTCACAAAATTCTGAAATTTTCATCCCTGAAAATAAAATATCCTCTGAAAATATTATTGCCTAACAATGATACTGACCATGATTGTGATACAAAATGTAAGAGCTGGACCAATTCTCGGGGAAAAATAATTACATATAAGATATACAAACTTGTTTATTAAGACCACCCATCTGACAGAGGAAAATCGTCTTGGTGGCCAGGTGGTGTTTACATACAAAGGTTGAATAGTGTTGAAGTTGGTCACTTGAGACCCAGAGAAAGTGGTCATATTCAGCATGTTAACTTTGATCGGAGGAGGTTGCTAAGACTGGTTTGACTGATACAACATATTTCAGCTATGTTTGATGTATCAAATTCAGATGTGACA
Organism: Argopecten irradians; assembly: GCF_041381155.1. NCBI lineage: Eukaryota > Metazoa > Mollusca > Bivalvia > Pectinida > Pectinidae > Argopecten > Argopecten irradians. Next base: position 13,830,558 of record NC_091140.1, on the reverse strand, counting down.
GTGGAATCCTATTTCAGTTATGATATCATAAACTTTTTGTTTGTGCTATAAAACTCCTGCTATAAATTTGGATGTTTTTAGGCTATGACAAATCACTAATGGAAGATATACATCATTAGATGAGTCTTTGTTGATGTTGAAGGCCTTCTGAATCCAGGCTAAGTGCACTATAATTGTTTATCAGCTTTGTGTCCATTACCAGTAAGTCACATTCACGTAAATCTGTATGATCAAAATCTATGCCCTTTTCATCTTCTACCAATTTTTCTGTTCCCATGACAAATCAATATCAATATCTATTGCTCTTCTGGGAGAGACTTTCGTGACCAGACTGATAGAATCTCACAAATAAAGGGACACAACTCTGACCCCCCACTCCTGAGGGACCCCATGGAGATACACAAACATCAATAAACAATAGCAATAATGGAGAAACGTTACCATGGAAACCGTTTGATTGCTAAGTGATATTCTTAATTTTAAAATCAAACAACAAGATTTAATCAGGAGATACCTTGTATCAGAAATGTTTTTTTTTCTTGATAGTAAACCAGGAAACATGTCTATAAATAGAACACGTATGAATTCCATTATAGTACGACACTAATGCATTCTGTTTGATAGTAATGACTTGCCGTTAAATCTTCTATTATGCATGTACACGACAACTAAATCATTCTTCTGTACCCTCTAACTGTCCTACAGATAATGACAAGACTATTTATAGTAACAACACACATTTCATTTATTCTTCTGTGGACGATAAGTTTGATCAATTCTCTGATTACCTCTAACAATAACAGTATATATTGTAATGAAAGGCTTGGTAATGTTTGCAGTGCAACATGCCTCCTCAGCCATCACTAGTGCCTAATGCTTCCATTGATTGCAAGACCATCATATCAGATTTTAGTCCTGAAATACTTGTTTTGACAAAATCCTTAAAAAGAATTTTTTTAGCTCCTGAAATAGCTGTTTTTAACAAAAATTCTTATTGCTGTTAATGCAGAAGATATCAACTTTCGGAAAATAATACCAATATTATGAATTAACTATTAGCATACAGTAGATATACCAACCACTTTTAACCACATTAGTACTCTCAACTATACATTCATTAGGATATCTATGGTCTAAAAAACTTGAGAAAATTCTGTAAGTTGAAACTCACAATCGCTTTGAATTACAATAGGATAATTACGGTATGTTTAGTGAGAAATTCTGTAAGCACAATCCTTCATCCATACCAACTATCTCGGTAACATTCATTAGGATAATTACGGTAATTCTGTAAGTGCAGACCATCATTCATACTATCTTCGTAATATTCATTTGAATAATTACAGTATATTTAGTGAGAATCCTGTAAGTGAAACCCGTTATCCATATCAACTACCTCCATAATATTCATTAGAATTATTACAGTATAATTAGTGAGAATTCTGTAAGTGAAACCCATCCTCCATACTAACTACATCTAATATACATGATGTGAGAAAGTGTGTAAGTGAAACCAATCCATCTGTATAATATACATTATGTATTAGATGGTAATGTGCTATATATAGTAACACATTATGGGTCTATCTAACTAACCATGCATCACATGTAAATTTCTGTAACAGATATTCTAAATATAGCGTATCATCTTTATAATTAGTCACATTGCTGGCAGAGTGTCAGCTGAATTAGCATATCTAGATCATAACTACCATATTGTTGGAATAAACTTGGAATATACAAATTTTGATTTTTGCGAAATGCTGATTCATTTTCAGCTTCATTTCTCATATCATTTAAGGTGGATATTGGTATTTTTTTAAAAGTTATAGAACGATTCTAGACTCACAGAAATATAAATATATGTTTTACCCTTATTTCAGACTTGATTACTTAAATGAAATGAACAAGCCATATAACTCATATACATGGGACTGAGTTGTCTCCCCTAAAATGAGCTCTCCTCTCAAAAGTACAGGGTAACAATTGTAGGCCCTTAGACTGAACTTTACTCAATTCCACAGGCAAAAATTATCTCCCCTTAAAATTGCATCTTTGGGGAAGAGGATAACCAACCCAAGTCTGTCCTCTATACAAAACTACTGGACAAGAATTGTCTCCACTTACACCAGGTCTGCTGCACTGGTGAGAGAGAGTGCACAGTGTACATATCATGACTAGAGTGCACATGTACCTACCTTTCAGACGGGGCTTAGGGACAGGAGATCTACCTAGTAAGTTGACATCAACCATGACTTTAGAAATAATTGCTTTTCTATGTTTGCTTATGTCGCTTGAGCGATGCCTTGTTTAGTCTTTATACCAATCTACACAAATTTTTCATTTCTACACATATTTCTTCATGTGGAATACAGAGGACTACACTTAATTGATTAACGGTTATTTGAATATTTCGGTTATTTGCATAAAATTCTGCGGTCCTGGTTTTTTCCTTCTTTATCTTTGTTTTTCAACTCTTTGTATTTGAATGAACTTTTTACATGACCTCTGGTTATTCGAATAAAACATCTGGGAAATTTTAAAAATAAAATTGAATTTTTTTCAATTCTACAACGTATTTTCAGCGAAATTTGCCGATATATGTTTCAAGATACTTCGTTTTTACTAGAAATCGGTATGGTGAAAGATTAGCATTATCATATGGCTTGTTATTTTATGCAAAGGTATTTGACGCTTATACGATTTGCATCAGCAGCGGTAAATTATTACTTTAGTATCATCACTGACTCAAACATATAGTTAAAACAATTGCACTTTCAAATATGTTTATCTATTGATGTAACGTAACTTAGTTCGCGATCGCTTGGAGAACAAAAACCTCCATTCATGAGTAGTCTCGTTCAACCAGACTCTTTTGACTACGCCAGACATGTGCGTATCAAGCGTCTCGTTGAACGAGAAATTGAAGCATGCCAAGTTGGCGTGCAATGACTACCACAAGTTTCAAATGTAATATGGATACAAAAAAAATACCTGTTACGTTGTTTCATTGCTGCTTGAATATGCATTATTTCATGAAATATTATCAAGCTAGTTCGTCGCATCGATCAACTATTACCGGAAGAATTCTCAAAACTTATTTAGGACCATACACCAGCCGCCATTTTCGAATTCATACACTGATGTCAAAACAAAGTTTCTGTTCTTTATTTAGGTTCAGAAATTGATATGTAAATTGATTTTCAAACACAATCATGTTTGGTTAATGCATTTGGTATCGATCGTCAGGCTTTTTCTCATACAGATTTACATGTCCATCTAACATAAACAAGAATCTAAAATATTGGAACATAGTTTTTTTATTAAACAATTTAAATTGGTTTATAATTTTGAAAATAATTACTTTTTGTTCGTTTAAAGTGTAAATAATTTACGTTTTGATCAAATGAAGGAAACTATACTGCCTGTTCACATGCATATGTGTGTAGGGGGGGGGGGGGGTCAAACGGAGAGGCAAAACACAATCTCCGCCTTTTTGAATACTCTGGTTATTCGAATATTTTCTTCTGGGAAATGCCTTATTCAAATAAGCAAAATCCTCTGTATATGGACAACAATTATGACATTTATTCTGTATAAACAATGATATTAGCTTATGAACTTTAAAAAGATATTTCATAAAATGGGAAACAAGTTTCATTATAAAACAATATCAAAAAGAAAGAAAACTTCCGTCTACCATGTCTACATATATGGAAACTAATCAAATATGGAGGAAAATTAAAAACCTCAACTATTTGAGAAATGCTAGTCAAGGTAGCATTCAAGTTTTATCCTAGTCTTTATAAACTAAGAACAAGATGTGCCTCAATTAGCTGCAGTCAGCTCACTTATGGTGTCTAGCAAGAGGCGCAAGAAAACAAGAATGGAAGAATGTAAGTCCAGAGAAGTTCAGAAATATTTGGAGGAATATTAGTCAGAGAAGTTGAGAACAATTTGGAGGAATGTCAGTCAGAGAAGTTGAGAACAATTTGGAGGAATGTCAGTCAGAGAAGTTCAGAAGAGGAATAATAGTCAAAGAAGTTGAGAACAATTTGGAAGAATGTTAGTCAGAGAAGTTGAGAACAATTTGGAAGAATGTTAGTCAGAGAAGTTGAGAACAATTTGGAAGAATGTTAGTCAGAGAAATTGAGAACAATTTGGAGGAACGTTAGTCAGAGAAGTTGAGAACAATTTGGAGGAATGTAAGTCAGAGAAGTTGAGAACAATTTGGAGGAATGTCAGTCAGAGAAGTTGAGAACAATTTGGAAGAATGTTAGTCAGAGAAGTTGAGAACAATTTGGAGGAATGTAAGTCAGAGAAGTTGAGAACAATTTGGAGGAATGTCAGTCAGAGAAGTTCAGAACAATTTGGAAGAATGTCAGTCAGAGAAGTTCAGAAGAGGAATGTTAGTCAGAGAAGTTGAGAACAATTTGGAAGAATGTCAGTCAGAGAAGTTCAGAACAATTTGGAAGAATGTTAGTCAGAGAAGTTGAGAGAACAAATTGGAGGAATGTAAGTCAGAGAAGTTGAGAACAATTTGGAGGAATGTCAGGAATGTTAGTCAGAGAAGTTGAGAACAATTTGGAGGAATGTTAGTCAGAGAAGTTGAGAACAATTTGGAGGAATGTTAGTCAGAGAAGTTGAGAACAATTTGGAGGAATGTTAGTCAGAGAAGTTGAGAACAATTTGGAGGAATGTTAGTCAGAGAAGTTGAGAACCATTTGGAAGAATTGGTTAGTCAGAGAAGTTCAGTTTGAAGGAGTTAGGGAAGTTGAGAACAATTTGGAAGAATGTTAGTCAGAGAAGTTCAGAACAATTTGGAGGAATGTAAGACAGAGAAGTTGAGAACAATTTGGAGGAATGTTAGTCAGAGAAGTTCAGAACAATTTGGAGGAATGTAAGACAGAGAAGTTGAGAACAATTTGGAGGAATGATAGTCAGAGAAGTTCAGATCAATTTGGAGGAATGTTAGTCAGAGAAGTTGAGAACAATTTGGAGGAATGTCAGTCAGAGAAGTTCAGAAGTGAGAGGAATGTTAGTCAGTCAGAGAAGTTCAGTCAGAGAAGTTCAGAACCATTTGGAAGAATGTTAGTCAGAGAAGTTCAGAACAATTTGGAGGAATGTTAGTCAGAGAAGTTCAGAACAATTTGGAGGAATGTCAGTCAAGGGAAGTTCAGAACCATTTGGAAGAATGTTAGTCAAGGAAACTATTTCAAGGAATGCAAGAGAGTAAATCACATGAGCAAAAGACTCAGGCCTCAAGACATCTCCACAGATTAATGTTCAGGCTAATTTAAGCTGTGTGGTGAAGATTTTTTTTTCATTAATAAGACACGGAAGAAAACATCACCAGAAGTCAGAATTAAGAAATGTAGCACTAGTACAATTGTGATTGTCTTATATATCTGGAGAAAAGATTGTCTCCCTTTAGACTGTTTCCTTCTCAAAATTTCTTGAAAGGGATAAGAGAGGAGATTTTTCAGTGCACAGTATATATGATATCTACAGTGTAGATGTACCTACCTTTGCGAGGTTTAGGGACTGGAGATTTATCCCTGCCTATGGAAGTAAACATCCACAATCATTGATAATGTTATAGACAAATGCATGTCTGTATAATGTTATAGACAAATGCATGTCTGTATAATGTTATAGACAATAGCATGTCTGTATAATGTTATAAACAACAGTATGTCTGTATAATGTTATAGACAATAGCATGTCTGTATAATGTTATAAACAACAGTATGCCTGTATTATGTTGTAGACAAAAGCATGTCTGTGTTTCCTAATACCTCTCTTAAATCATGCCTCCAACACCAATCAATTATACATTTTGATTCTCTGGTAATTTTAGTCATTCTGTATAGGCAATGATACCTATTTAATGACTTATATCACACAATTGCCAGCACCAAACATATTCAACAAGCACAGTTCCATGGTACCATGGTTCCTGGGACTATTCTAATTTGGGGATGCATTACATGAGTGAAAAATTTGAGGGAGGGTTAGACTAGAGGACATTTTAGAAGACCATTGGATGGGTGAATGAGAGCTATCTTGGTGAAGTATATCATCTACAGGCAGAGAAACATCATTAAGGATAACACAAAGGGTGAAAAATGCACACATCACTCTAAGGATGTAGAGAAAAAAGTCACACAAACTCATGGCAACTACAAACAAAACATTATCATGTTGTACAACTCTACCAATAGTTCTTATCACTTGTTAAAAAACTATGTACAACAAAAGGCTTAGTCTAAATATGTAATTAGATAATACAATAATTCCAGGGTGTAGATACCTTCAACTGAAGTCATTGTAAGGAAACAAGTTTTTTATTCACAGTAACAGTGACCTAGACTTTCGAGCAGAAGAACTTTCCAAAGCAAGCAACTTTTTGAAGGAAGATGTACATGAAGTTTAATCTACCCAAGAGAATTTTAGTTAAGAATAGAAATCTCTTTGCAGAACAAACTGTTGACAGTGACACCTACATTGTGATACTGTACAACTGGTTAGTTTTGTGTGTTAAAATTTTTGCCATTTGAACTAAAAAGGAGAAAATTTAATTTTTCAGGATTTCAAATTCCACAATTAGGTTGTAAGGGTATATAAAATATTTTTTTTTCACAGATCAAATTTCCATGACCATAGGTATATACCCCAAAACCATGAAAGTATCTAACCATGCAAAATTAACTGGGTACAATGTACCTTTGTAGTAGTCGGGTACAAGGTACCTTATGTAGTAGTCGGGTACAAGGTACCTTATGTAGTAGTCGGGTACAAGGTACCTTATGTAGTAGTCGGGTACAAGGTACCTTATGTAGTAGTCGGGTACAAGGTACCTTATGTAGTAGTCGGTACAAGGTACCTTATGTAGTAGTCGGGTACAAGGTACCTTATGTAGTAGTCTACAAGGTACCTTATGTAGTAGTCGGGGTACCTTATGTAGTAGTCGGGTACAAGGTACCTTATGTAGTAGTCGGGTACAGGTACCTTATGTAGTAGTCGGGGTACAAGGTACCTTATGTAGTAGTCGGGTACAAGGTACCTTATGTAGTAGTCGGGTACAAGGTACCTTATGTAGTATCGGGTACAGGTACCTTATGTAGTAGTCGAGTGTACAAGTACCTTATGTAGTAGTCGGGTACAAGGTACCTTATGTAGTAGTCGGGTACAGAGGTACGGGTACTTATGTAGTAGTCGGGTACAAGGTACCTTATGTAGTAGTCGGGTACAAGGTACCTTATGTAGTGTCGGGTACAAGGTACCTTATGTAGTAGTCGGGTACAAGGTACCTTATGTAGTAGTCGGGTACAAGGTACCTTATGTAGTAGTCGGGTACAAGGTACCTTATGTAGTAGTCGGGTACAAGGTACCTTATGTAGTAGTCGGGTACAAGGTACCTTATGTAGTAGTCGGGTACAAGGTACCTTATGTAGTAGTCGGTACAAGGTACCTTATGTAGTAGTCGGGTACAAGGTACCTTATGTAGTAGTCGGGTACAAGGTACCTTATGTAGTAGTCGGGTACAAGGTACCTTATGTAGTAGTCGGGTACAAGGTACCTTATGTAGTAGTCGGGTACAAGGTACCTTATGTAGTAGTCGGGTACAAGGTACCTTATGTAGTAGTCGGGTACAAGGTACCTTATGTAGTAGTCGGTACAAGGTACCTTATGTAGTAGTCGGGTACAAGGTACCTTATGTAGTAGTCGGGTACAAGGTACCTTATGTAGTAGTCGGGTACAAGGTACCTTATGTAGTAGTAGGGTACAAGGTACCTTATGTAGTAGTCGGGTACAAGGTACCTTATGTAGTAGTCGGGTACAAGGTACCTTATGTAGTAGTCGGGTACAAGGTACCTTATGTAGTAGTCGGGTACAAGGTACCTTATGTAGTAGTCGGGTACAAGGTACCTTATGTAGTAGTCGGGTACAAGGTACCTTATGTAGTAGTCGGGTACAAGGTACCTTATGTAGTAGTCGGGTACAAGTACTAGTACCAAGGTCCTTATGTAGTAGTACAAGGTACCTATGTAGTAGTCGGGTACAAGGTACCTTATGTAGTAGTCGGGTACAAGGTACCTTATGTAGTAGTCGGGTACAAGGTACCTTATGTAGTAGTCGGGTACAAGGTACCTTATGTAGTAGTCGGTACAAGGTACCTTATGTAGTAGTCGGGTACAAGGTACCTTATGTAGTAGTCGGGTACAAGGTACCTTATGTAGTAGTCGGGTACAAGGTACCTTATGTAGTAGTCGGTACAAGTAGTACCAAGGTACCTTATGTAGTAGTCGGGTACAAGGTACCTTATGTAGTAGTCGGGTACAAGGTACCTTATGTAGTAGTCGGGTACAAGGTACCTTATGTAGTAGTCGGGTACAAGGTACCTTATGTAGTAGCCGGGTACAAGGTACCTTATGTAGTAGTCGGGTACAAGGTACCTTATGTAGTAGTCGGGTACAAGGTACCTTATGTAGTAGTCGGGTACAAGGTACCTTATGTAGTAGTCGGGTACAAGGTACCTTATGTAGTAGTCGGGTACAAGGTACCTTATGTAGTAGTCGGGTACAAGGTACCTTATGTAGTAGTCGGGTACAAGGTACCTTATGTAGTAGTCGGGTACAAGGTACCTTATGTAGTAGTCGGGTACAAGGTACCTTATGTAGTAGTCGGGTACAAGGTACCTTATGTAGTAGTCGGGTACAAGGTACCTTATGTAGCTACCCTTTACAGGACACACAAATGATCATATATTTTCATGGTATATAAAGTTATTCATACTTTTTAAGTATGGCAGTATAAAATATGTAGGTCTGATGCTGGAAATATACACAGTAAACTTATCAACATGATAATGTTTTGCTCTGATGGATTTTAGTGGTATTAAATAGGACTACAACCGTGGAACAACAAGACAAAGTTTTATCCTAACAAATGATGGGTTTATGACAAGTTTTGACCATAACCTTAGACAACATGATAATGTTTTGTTTTGAAGGATGAGAATCACAGGCTTTAAGTTTCACAACATACCTAAGGAGGTTTTATAGACATCTGCAATTGTTGCTGACGAGTAAAAAAAAATCTTTCAAATCAGCTAAAATCTTTATACCATTAAATTAAGTTTTTTTTATAGGCTAATAAAATGTACCTTTCAAATTTCTTTTAAAAACATTTTATTCCACTAAACACCACCACCTATAGATTTATACACTATGTTAAAATTTCCAAATTTTATTTTTCTTCTTATATTTGTTATACAGAAAATTTAAAGTTCATTTTTGCACATTCCACACTAATAATAAGCAAGACTATGAAGATCAATATCATCATCAAACTAAGTTTGAATAGGTTTTAGATATTTTTCCTTTTTTTAATTTTAGTTTCATTCAGTTGTTTATTTTTTTATGTTTTAGGAGTCAATGAATCTGAAATAATGATGATAGAAATGATAGAAATATTGGGGTAATGATATCAATACTCACCAGGTACGGCTGCGAAGAACTTGACAGCATCACGATGGCCGTGGAAAGACAGTTGGGCCTGTGCCATAGAGCAATAGGGAATGAAGCTACCAGGTGTCACGTTGTCAGACTTATTATCGCTGTACACACGGATTATACCACCAGGACGTCCCCCACTGGACGCTGTCGTTACCGTCTGCTTGTTACCTAACAACACAAAGGGGAGTAACTCGTACAGCATATGAAAACAATTCTCATTTAACCACACAATTGCATACATTAGGGCCGTTTTCGATTATGCAGTTTGACTGGTTGGACCTAGTTGTTCGTTCATGAATTAAAGACGGACCCGGTGATTTTATAATGTTTTCAGACGAGCCTTGACAAAGCCCTCACAGGCCTGTATCATAAATTGCAGGTCCGTCAGGATTTATACTTGAAATAATAACTTTTACAAACGGTCGAACCGGTTGTTCCGAATAAACGAAAACAGCATAGTTCTCTTCAGTTCCTTTCTTGTCACATCATCTGTCAAAATGCAGTTTTCATGATTTGCTTCAGCAATGAATATAAACCTAAAGATCAAAAAAAGATTTCTGGTATTTCAAATAACAGAATTATTTAGAGTTTTGATAAAATTTAAGAGTTCTCCAATATCATTTTAGATTTATCATTCGTATATAACATCAGAAAATTTAAATGTCAAATAGCTATTTAAAGATGCTCCACCGCTGACAAATGGTATTTTTTTCACTATCAAAAACAGGAGCAGACGATTAAGTATTTTTCTTCAGTTACAAAAGTTACTTACTTTACACCATTACCACCATTGAAAAGTTTGAGCTTCTAATTCTACTTCAAGTTAAAAATATGAAAAATAATTAATTGCATCCTGAAACAAGAGATCCCAGAGGGATCTTGGCGCCCACCAAAGAATGATCTATGTCTGACAATGGAAAGAGGGATCTTTTCCCTGCTTTTCAAACACACTGCATATAAAATTTGAGACAGATCCCTATAGTACTTTCTAAGAAATAGTGGTAACAAACTTCAACAATGAAATCTAAGATGGCGGCCGGTTTGCCATCTTGTTTACCGATCAGTCCCGAAAGGCATTATGGATCAGTCCTTAAATGTACTATGCTCAACTAGGGTACAAGGGGAAACTATGCATGAAATTTGAGAAAGATCCCTTAAGTGCTTTCTGAGAAATAGTGATAACAAACTTTAACTATCAAAATCCAAAATGGCCGTCAGTCGGTCATCTTGTTTACCGATCCATCCCAAAATGCAATATGCACAACTAGGGTCCTAGGGGAACCTGTATATGAAATTTGAGAAAGATCCCTTTAGCACTTTTTGAGAAATAGCGGTAACAAACTTTAACCATTAAAATCCAAGATGGCCGCCTGTCGGCCATCTTGTTGACCAGTCGGTCCCAAAATGCTATATGCACAACTAGGGTCCTAGGGGAACCGACATATAAAATTTGAGAAAGATCCAATCAGTACTTTTTGAGAAATAGCGGTAACTAACTTTAACTATCAAAATCCAAGATGGCCACCTGTCGGCCATCTTCTTCACCGATCCGTCCCAAAATGCAACATGCACAACTAGGGCCCTAGGGGACCCTATATATGAAATTTGAGAAAGATCCCTTCTGTACTTTTTGAGAAATAGCGGTAACAAACTTTAACTATCAAAATCCAAGATTACTGTCTGTCGGCCATCTTGTTCATCGATCGGTCCCAAAATGTAATATGCACAACTAGGGTCCTAGGGGAACCTGTATATGAAATTTGAGAAAGATCCCTTTAGCACTTTTTGAGAAATAGCGGTAACAAACTTTAACTATCAAAATCCAAGATGGCCACCTGTCGGCCATCTTGTTGACCGATCGGTCCCAAAATGCAATATGCACAACTAGGGTCCTAGGGGAACCGACATATGAAATTTGAAAAAGATCCCTTCAGTACTTTCTGAGAAATAGCGGTAACAAGAATTGTTAACGGACGGACGACGGACCGCGGACGAAAGGCGATTTGAATAGCCCACCATCTGATGATGGTGGGCTAAAAATTCCTGGCACTATATCCTATATGGAATGACGTACTGATTGCGCATGCACCGAAGGCAAAATAAATTATTTTATATTATTTTTTGTGTTTATAAAACATATATATACACGATTAAACACCAATTGTTGTTCAAGTGATGAATATCATTTATGCTCTGTCAGCGGTGGAGCATCTTTAACAGTCTACACAGCATAAGCTGTAGAAGAAGTTGAACTTACTTTCAGACAAAGGCACAGAGATGACAACGCCATTGCCGGTGCCAATCCACAGGCGGTTACAGGAAATCAACATGGCCGTGATCCTGACGAAGGAAAAGCCAAGCTTTCCTGTACCTACAAGGGAGACAACTCTGTTTTACAAGATGAAACCTTATAACAGGAACTATATATTATAGATGAAGTAGAATGAATTATTTTCCTGGCATCTTTAAACAATAATATCTATTGACATATCTAGTGCTATGCGAGTTCACATGTGGTCATGTGATTTCATACTTTATAATATTTTATAGACCTAGGATTAGGAATTATTCATCGTCAACATTTTTAACATTGAAACATATGCTATGTGAATGTACATGTGGTCACATGATGTTCTTACTTCCTTAACATTTTACTGACATACGATTATCAATTACTAGTTGTCAATAATTTTTAATATTTGACATTTCTCGCGTCATGCCAGTGTGTATGTAGTTGTTTGATTATCATACTGACCTAACATTTTACTGACGTACGGCTCAATGTCTACATCCTGTAGGTGTACGTGGGTGTACGCATGGTACAGACGAAGTGTACTATCCAGCCTGATAGATACCCACACTCCATCTCCTAGCCAGGCCACCTGCCGTACCTGACTCTCCTTACGAGGATGTGCATCAAACGTTTTCTGAAAAAAAAATGAAATTTTCTTATTACCATAAACAGTAATGTTCTATGACCTGATGAAGCCAACAAGCACTTACACTTGATATATTTTAGACACCATGGGTTTATTGACCAATAAGCACTACAACACTTAATACCTGTTATATTATAAGCAGGCTTTATTGACAAACAAAATTAGACACATAGTAACAATTTTAATGATTTAAAATACAAATATATTTATCTAATTATGATATGATAACATTTAACGGTTTTGCTGAATCGTTTAAATGAAACAATGTCATTATAGTTTTATACACCTACTTCGATATTCATTTTTTCTGGGTCGACAACATGAATCTTGTTCCGGTAGCCGCACCAGACATGTTTGTTGGCTATCACAGTCATACAGCGGATCGAGTGATGAGGTCGTCCGAGGTCAAGAAGATGGTAGTTCTGGAGGTCCCACTGGCCTTCTGTTAGGGGAGACAACTCTATGTTAACCAGCATTTTCATACTCACAGAAAATAATTAAGGAAATAATCTGCAATGTTCTTGCTCCTGAGTAAGTATTATCAATCATTCCAATGATACTATATAGTACTGGACTGATATCTATACATTTTTCTTTAAGTTTCATATTTTTTCATCAAACAAGTTTGCCTTATGGGTGGTATGCATATCATGGTGTTGTAGACTAATAAGAATAACTCTGGTTTTCCTGTGATCAAACTATGCATCTGCGGTTGATGTACCACATATACAGCAGCTAATGGCAATGATAACCAAGGTCAGAGAAATGAAGGATAACTAGGTGAAGGTGACCTTGACCACTGTAGAATAATTACTTGTACTTTTTCTGTATTAAACATGACATGAAATATTGGATGACCATTGGACTTTGAGTAATAGATGTCTGCATTCAAAATGCGAGAAAAACTGGGACATTAGTTCTATTTTGAAGACTAACCTGTGTCTCTATGGAAAATGGCTACTGTTCCGTCTGCCAGGGCTGCCAACACTCTTCCTTTCAGGTGTCTGTAAACAAAATCATGGATATAGGTAACAATACCTGTATGTCAGAATATTTTGTGCAAATTTCAGCAAAATGACAACTGAAGTCAATCTTCTATGACAGATACTTTTGATAATAAACTAACGGTAAACTTCACAAATAATGAACTTGTTAATACATCATATGTGATAATATAAAACAAGAGGCCCAGAGGGCCTGTATCGCTCACCTGGTTGGTAATGCCAAGTAATGTTCTGAATACAAGTTCATTGTTTATTTTCTGAAGGAATTTGAATATTAACCTCTAATTCCCCTATTGGGCCCAACTTTTTCTGCTCAAGGGGGTCAAAGCCAAAATTTATACGAATTCTGTTAACCCCAAGGATGTTTCTGGCCAAATATGGTTACAATCCATGCAGAACTCTAGGACAAGTAGCGATTTTTACGATTTACCTCTATTTCCCTTATCGGGCCCCGCCCCTCCTGCCCCCCGGGGGTCAGAGCCAAAATTTATACAAGTTCTGGTCCCCTTCCTCCAAGGATGTTTCCCAGGCCAAATTTGGTTTCAATCCATGCAGAACTCTAGGACAAGTAGCGATTTATAGAATTTACCTCTATTTCCCCTATTGGGCCCCGCCCCTCCTGCGCCCCGAGGGTCAGAGCCAAAATTTATACAAGTTCTGGTCCCCTTCCCCCAAGGATGTTTCTGGCCAAATTTGGTTACAATCCATGCAGAACTCTAGGACAAGTAGCGATTTATAGGATTTACCTCTATTTCCCCTATTGGGCCCCGCCCCTCCTGCCCCCGGGGGGTCTGAGCCAAAATTTATACAAGTTCTGTTCCCCTTCCCCCAAGGATGTTTCTGGCCAAATTTGGTTACAATCCATGCAGAACTCTAGGACAAGTAGCGATTTATAGAATTTACCTCTATTTCCCCTATTGGGCCCCGCCCCTCCTGCCCCCTTGGGGTCAGAGCCAAAATTTATACAAGTTCTGTTCCCCTTCCCCCAAGGATGTTTCTGGCCAAATTTGGTTACAATCCATGCAGAACTCTAGGACAAGTAGCGATTTATAGGAATTACCTCTATTTCCCCTATTGGGCCCCGCCCCTCCTGCCCCCCGAGGGTCAGAGCCAAAATTTATACAAGTCTGGTCCCCTTCCCCCAAGGATGTTTCTGGCCAAATTTGGTTACAATCCATGCAGAACTCTAGGACAAGTAGCGATTTATAGGATTTACCTCTATTTCCCCTATTGGGCCCCGCCCCTCCTGCCCCCTTGGGGTCAGAGCCAAAATTTATACAAGTTCTGTTCCCCTTCCCCCAAGGATGTTTCTGGCTAAAATTTGGTTACAATCCATGCAGAACTCTAGGACAAGTAGCGATTTATAGGATTTACCTCTATTTCCCCTATTGGGCCCCGCCCCTCCTGCCCCCGGGGGGTCAGAGCCAAAATTTATACAAGTTCTGTTCCCCTTCCCCAAAGGATGTTTCTGGCCAAATTTGGTTACAATCCATGCAGAACTCTAGGACAAGTAGCGATTTATAGGATTTACCTCTATTTCCCTATTGGACCCCGCCCCTCCTGCCCCCGGGGGGTCAGAGCCAAAATTTATACAAGTTCTGTTCCCCTTCCCCCAAGGATGTGCCTGGCCAAATTTGGTTACAATCCATGCAGAACTCTAGGACAAGTAGCGATTTATAGGATTTACCTCCATTTCCCCTATTGGGCCCCGCCCCTCCTGCCCCCGGGGGGGTCAGAGCCAAAATTTATACAAGTTCTGTTCCCCTTCCCCCAAGGATGTTTCTGGCCAAATTTGGTTACAATCCATGCAGAACTCTAGGACAAATAGCGATTTATAGGATTTACCTCTATTTCCCCTATTGGGCCCCGCCCCTCCTGCCCCCGAGGGGTCAGAGCCAAAATTTATACAAGTTCTGTTCCCCTTCCCCCAAGGATGTTTCTGGCCAAATTTGGTTACAATCCATGCAGAACTCTAGGACAAGTAGCGATTTATAGGATTTACCTCTATTTCCCCTATTGGGCCCCGCCCCTCCTGCCCCCCGAGGGTCAGAGCCAAAATTTATACAAGTCTGGTCCCCTTCCCCCAAGGATGTTTCTGGCCAAATTTGGTTACAATCCATGCAGAACTCTAGGACAAGTAGCGATTTATAGGATTTACCTCTATTTCCCCTATTGGGCCCCGCCCCTCCTGCCCCCTTGGGGTCAGAGCCAAAATTTATACAAGTTCTGTTCCCCTTCCCCCAAGGATGTGCCTGGCCAAATTTGGTTACAATCCATGCAGAACTCTAGGACAAGTAGCGATTTATAGAATTTACCTCTATTTCCCCTATTGGGCCCCGCCCCTCCTGCCCCCGGGGGGTCAGAGCCAAAATTTATACAAGTTCTGTTCCCCTTCCCCCAAGGATGTGCCTGGCCAAATTTGGTTACAATCCATGCAGAACTCTAGGACAAGTAGCGATTTATAGAATTTACCTCTATTTCCCCTATTGGGCCCCGCCCCTCCTGCCCCCGGGGGGTCAGAGCCAAAATTTATACAAGTTCTGTTCTCCTTCCCCCAAGGATGTTTGTGGCCAAATTTGGTTACAATCCATCCAGAACTCTATGACTAGTAGCAATTTAAAGGAAATGTTGACGGACGGACGGACGGACGGACGGACGGACGGACGACGACGGACGACGGACGACGGACGACGGACGCCGCGCCATGACATAAGCTCACCGGCCCTTCGGGCCAGGTGAGCAGATAATAAAACCAAGGCAATATTCCTCCTTGTCCTTGATATGCTGGGTAAATTTCCCAAAATAAGAATCATTTTCAATGAGAAATAGCTGGATGGCCTGCTCAATCTTGTTAAATGTGGAGTTTGTATTCTGTAACTTCATTTGAGACTGATACCTTTGTTACATCTATAACACTTACACAATGTTGAGAACAGAGTCCCTGAGTTTGACAGAGTGAAGACATCTTCTCCACTGGGCCACAGAGGAATGTACATACAAACTGTAAAGAGATAGAATAATGAAATTAGAATAAGGAACTCCCATCTTATGTAAAGTGCATTGTTAGGCTTGAGTATTTTAAAATCTTACATCCTTAAGGTTTAAAATCTGCATTGCTTCAATTATGATTTTATTATGTATGTCAAAAGACTGCACAATTTTAAAACTATGAAAGGTCAAAAGCAGTCTTGTTCATGATTTCATTGTCGTAATAGACATAGAATTGGAATGTAAGTCTTCATGATTTCATTGTCGTAATAGACATAGAATTGGAATGTAAGTCTTACTGGAAATTTTAAATGTTCATTAATAAAGCTTTGTCATGAATTAATTTTGGTTATATTAGTATTAGGTCCTATTATCTGATCTGTAGTTTACTAACCTGCCACTTTGTGAACCTAACCACATAGTCGGCAGAACACTGCTCATCTTTTCTGTCTCCTCGTACTGAAGATCGCTGTCCAAGGGCAGAGGACTGATACCGTCACGGACAAGGTCGGCCTGTTCCTGTAGGGCGCGACGGTCGAGTGAGCGTGACGAGGATGTGGAAGTCGGGGTGGCAGTACCAGATGACACAGGAGAACCACGCGCCTTAAACACTGATGGTGGTCCATCATCACTTCCAAAGGCAGCTGAGGACAACATACATTATTTCTTCATAATATAACTTCATATCATTACTACCACAAAATAGGTGAATGAATGCTCATTTAGAATGAAGCATTTTGGCAAGTCTTTACTGAACCTGATTTATGGAAATATTACATTTCAAAAAGAAACATACAATTTTTAAAAAAGAAACATAGTTATTACAAATACTCATGAACCATTACCAGGTAAGTTTAATTATTATTGATAAAGTATATCAGCTGAATCATTAAATAACAATTAATAATATAAGAATTACACAAATAGTGATATTAAATTTTGACGGGTTTCTAAGAAAACTGTGAAGAGCGCAGCATTAGTATTGTATATATAATATTATCTTATCAATTAAATCTTATGATGAAGCAAAGTGAATTGAACTTTTGATTTTGTGGTTTGAAGCTAGTTGTGGTTATGTAAAAGCATGAGCATATACATAACTTTGTTATCGCAGTTTTATTCCTATCAAATGTAAAATAAGGAGATTTCTACTCATTCAAGTCAACTGATTCATTAAAATGCCCTCAAAACCTAATGACCAATCCCTGTTCCCTAGTATTACACTACATAGTTTTCTATAGGTTTAGAAGGAAATTCAGTTAATAAGACACCAAGTCCCTAGAAATATTAAAGGCAGATAGCTATGTTAGCACTTGCTATGGAAAAGCTGCATTAGGCAAAACACTGGTATATTTTTCTATAGCTAGTTTTTCAAGATTTCGCCTTCATAAGTCCTTCCTTCTTAAAACAAACTGGAATAATAGGATGATCATTCAATAATCATATAAGTTGATTCTGAACCAGATGTTCCGAGATTTAGACATTGGCTGCTAGACCTCACCTTCGTAGCTACGCTCGGAGACGAGACTTTCTGTGTCTGCCTTATCCTTGTGCTCCACACTTGTGTCTAGTTTCTCTTCTGTGATTCACGCAGAAAATGCACGGAAAAATATTGTTAGTACATACCACAACCACACCTCAATTTCTCAAAAACAACCTTCCGCTGAGCTTTTACACTCCAGATAACTTCACATGAAATTTCAGTTAATTCATATTAGTTAAAAATAGATTTCTGAAGAAATTAATCAATTAAATTGGTGCAAAAATTCAAAGTGAAGGAATGCATTAAATCATACTAAATTGTTTTGAGAAACACAGGTCAAAAAGGTTATGTTCAATTTTTTTTCAACCTTTGTGAAATAAAAATTATTTGTATGATATGTTTAGGAAGTTGGTATGATATGATTAGTATGATGTTACAACCAAAGCTATGTAATACCAATGGAAAAGTCATGTTACCTATACTGGATTGATTACATTACTGCATTTAAGAATGATCTAGGCATAAATATCACCATTCATAGCCATAAAATGAATGCCTAGGTCATATAGGTGGGAGTATAAACCTGGCATGGTAAAATGTATATATATGATATTAATACTAGAAGAAGCTGTTGCTTAAGCTAGACAAAAGTAGAACCCATTTATAAATCATAGAGAACTAGCAAAATTTCTACGCAGATTACTAGAATGTGATATGAACACTGCAAACATACTGGCATCAGAGAAACACTAATTTGTGATATTTTGAATAAATTATTTGATATTGTTGTCCTGTTAAATTAATCTTTCCACAAACTATTTCTTCTCTTTTGTTTATTTTTTTCATTTCTTTCTTTTGCTGTTCTATTTTTTTTTTTTTTTTTTTTGATTTTGGTATATCAGGATGTTTACAGTAATATTGTTTTGTCACACAGAGTTATCTCCCCTTGAGGAGACTATTGATTTTTGGCACCTTAGTGTGCATGAGAAATACACATTTATTACTTTACAAAATGTTACTTTCACAAACAAATTATATAACAATCAATGCAAGCCCACAAGAACAGATAACTCTGTATTTTGTAGTATAGGATAAGGAAAACTAGCCAAGTATAGATACTAGAGTGTAAGGGGGAGTACATACCACTACTAGAAAGGCCGGACAGTCTCTCTCCATCTGTAAATAACATCAAACAATTGATTATTGGAATTTGAACATAGTGCTGTATGCTAGTACAGGGGTTTCAAGATACATAAATAACATGGGTAATATACAGTTTACCACCGATTAGTCCTAGCTTCTGGTAATTGTGACGTCACAAGGAGGGACTAATCAATAATAAATTCTTTTGGTAGTTTGAAATTGATTTATCTAAAAAAGTTTTTAAACTTAATTTGAATATCAGAATTACATGTATATATACAAGCTTCCAATCCAGCGCTATGGTGTTATCAGTTACTTATAATTTAAGTTTTGTTAAAATATGTCGCTAAGAAAATCCTTCATAAGCATGAACAGACTTAGGGTCTAGAAATACTTTACTGATCATGAAAATGTTTTTTATCTTTTCTCAATCTCTGTAAATCAGAAATTGAGATTTGATCTTAGTTTGATTTGCACTCAAATAAAGTTAAAGCATGTTTTACAATAATATGTATACATAATACTAATAAGTTTGTACTGTACCAGACTTTGGAGGTGTGCCTACAGGCGATGTATTAGGTGAGGCTGTGGCACCCCCTGTGGCACATTGGACCAAGGTAATGCCACCGATGCCACTGTCCGAGACAGAGGTGGCCAGATTGTCTGGTTCAGGGGGAGGTTTGTACTGGGGGTAGGACTCCGCCTTTAGGATTTCTTCATCTACCGTGTAGTCTGACTCTAGAGCACCTGTAACATAGATTACTAGTATACCAACTTGGACAGGTCAAAGTGGAAAGGTCAACATGAAATATCGCAAACAGTGAGTCATGAAAATGTAATTGTTAAATGCCTGTTTAGATTACCCATATGCCATATTGAACTCATCCAAACCATGAGCCCTAAAAGTTATGCCTCAATCTATTTACATATTACTTTTAAAACAAACATGCAAAGAAAAAAATTTAATGTGCTCGGAGTATCTCTAGTGCTTACATACCTGCTACACTGGCTATACAGAGGATGGGTGATGTTGACACTCGGAATGTCTCTAGAATGTCCCCAGGATTATTGGCGTCTATCACGGACACCCGACTACAAGTCGAGGTCTGAGTACAGATCCATACAAAGGAGGATAGCTGCTCCTTCTCCGTATCCTTGATGTTTTTCTCATGATCCTGGATAAAATAAACAAATGAAATTAAGGACTTTTTCTACTAATTTTCAGCTTATAATTAAAGCACCATTCATAACTGAAATGAAATTTTCGCATTAATTTAAAAGAAAAATCTTTCTTTGAAACTGTGAATGAGAATCCTTTAAACAAACACTAATGGTAAAGTGACTTATAGATTATTTTCAAAACAAAAAATACTCAAGAGTCTCATATTGGGCACAGAAAGATAGAAAATCATTGATTTGTATGAGAAACATATATATAACCATCGGGTAAAGCTTCTAAAATAAACCTGACTCAATACCAGTATGTTGCTATAAAATTACAAATCATTAATTTAATATTACCAGGTAGATTAGGATTAGTAGGATGTGTTAATATATCCCTGTGGAGAACTGTTCAGTTTATTTCTATACCTTTAGCTCCTGGTTGAGACGTTCCACTTCATCCTTTGTGGCGTCCTTTTTAGAACTTTTCTCTGCGTCATTCACATTGGAGTAAAACACACTAGCCCCTACAACAGATCCACCGTCTCTGGTTCGACCTCCAGTCAAGTTCACCCCCACAGCACACCAGATCTGTAAAACAAAAGTCAAAGTTTAAAGGTCAGCAACATGCTTATCCAATGAAGTTGTTCTGGGGTTAAAGGTTATGTCTAGAAAGAATTTAAACTTATTAAACTTGTGAAAAGAGAAAAGGTTGGGGTTGAAGGTTACTGAGATATTGAGAATATTTTACCTTCAAACCAAATTCGTACTAAAAAGAAATTCCTGTGCTGTTCTAAGTAGTACATAACATTCTCTATGATTTCAAGGTTATAGAGTTTAGATAAGAGCAGGCTGTTGTGATTGGAAAATACATTATCATCTGACCAGATTCCTTATAACAAAAGTTTCTATAATATCTACTATTATTGGAGGATACTATACCTTCAGACCAGATTCCTTGTCAAAGAGAGGTCTACAGTACACTGGTACAGGTACAGGGACGTGACTCTTTGAAGGCGTCTCTCTGTTAGGCAGTGCTGGTTGGAACTTAGCAGGCAAGCTCCATCCATAAGCCTGAAGTCGGCCGTCGTCCTTCTTCACATGGGCACGGACTTGTTTGTATTGTTCCCGGCGTTCCTTTTCTCGCTCCTTTTTCGCTTTCTCGGACATTCTATACAGAAATACGTATACCATTAGTCATTAATTGTCTGACATCCTTTACAGAAATACATACACCTTAGTCAGCGTTTAACTGTTATAACAATGATGACACTTAAGTTCTGATAATTTTCTTTCATTTTGATATTTTGTTCTCTGATCCCAATGATGCTTTATAACATAACAAACTTGGACGGAATATAATTCACTGGATAGAAGGCTTTTTTTATCACTTTATAGTGTAGAATTTGAAGTCTACCCGAAACAGCCTCTGGGGACCCATGTCAAGGTGTTCTTTTACTCATCCCCTGATCCAGCTAAGGACCTCTTAGAACTGCTTAAAAACTCATTCACCCCTAAAATTTCATAATGGACAGCTAGGTCTAGTCTTTGATTCAGAAAAGTCTAAATGTGTCTTCAAGGGTATGAAGCATTCTAACATACAACACTACTTATATATAACCAGCAATCCAAATACATTGTATACTGCATATAAAATTGGTGTCAGCAAAGATAATACAATATGTAATTATGGTGTTATATAATACAAGTTACACTATAGCCCAAACATACATGATTATCGAGGTGTTATTATAAAACAAGTCTAACTAAAGTGTTAGTACCCAACAAGTCCCATTTATCATTAGTTTCAGCTCACTTTGTTTCAACCTTTTCTGTATAAAGTCGTTCAATGGTGGATTCAGGATTTTAATATGAATTTAACCATCAAGATCTGGGATGGGGGTGAAAGAAGCTTTTAGGATTGGGATACGAGTTTGAACTTTATTTATTTAGGTCTTGTATGGTAGATTGTCAGTTGATTGTTGAGGAATGGGGGAGATGGGGAATGGAGGGAGGTGTTCTGGGAATGGGTGGGGAACGGAGGGGCAATTCTGGGATGGAGTTGGAAAGATATAATAGATCAAGATAACATTTTGCCCTCTAAGAGTTGAGGACAGGGGATGAGGTTGGAATCATAATATCTCAATATTAATTTATCATATTTTTTGAGTTCATTATGTGTAATTATATAATTTTCACTTGACATTAGTACTCAATTACATTCTTCGTAAACAAAACTAATTCTTCTACAACTCAAACAAAGCAATTATTCACAAGTTTTGTTCAACCAAACCAGAATCTTTCAGGAAACTGAAAATAAACTACTAAACATGCAACTATCATGCTAACTCCCACACCCCTATTACCCTAGAGTGGAATAACCTACTTTGGCTGGGCTAAGATGGGCTCGTCGAGGATTTCCTCTATCTTACTGGACCTGACAACGGATCATAACATCTCCACATCAACAAAACATGCGTGACACAAAAACAACAAAAATCAGAAAATCATAATGTGTGAACAACAAAGGAAGTAACAACGTGAAGTTACTGGGAAGCATGAACCATTTGGTGGGCAATTATTTTCAGTATTTTTAGTAATATGATTCTTAAAAAGGTCCTTCTTTTTAGCAGATAGATTACACATGTATCTGTTTAAATCTTGATGATAAATATATTGTTGAGCGTGTTGCTTAGAATTGAGAATAAGTTATAATGTATAACATGAAATATTTGTCTGTATTTTTGTGTTAGTTCTTAAGGAGTTAGCCAAAAATATGATGGTGAAAATAATGCATACAACAATACAGAGAAAATGGTTCAAACTTCTCAGGTGTTCAAATAATAAACAAAAATTTGTGCATAAAAATAATAAACCATTAAAAGTAAACTGCATACAAACTTATATATATATATCAATAAATATCATTAATAGAAAAAAAAAAAAGCACAGTTAAATATCATTCCATGATCATTTAATCATAATTGTAAAACAGGATATATTTATTTAGCAGCCTGTCTATAGATCTGTTTAATATATATGTAAGCAATCTTTTATTATTCTATTACTGATCTAAATCTTTTACATTAATGTGCACGTATTTTCAGCACCCAAATATTGTCTGCTAGTGCAACGTATACTCTACAATATCCACTAAGTAAGCCAGCATGCTCAGATAAGCATCAAACAAAACATGCTGCAGAGTATGCAGACAGTGGAAATTATTCCTTCACAAGCTCATACATCTAATATATAGATCAACTCCACTGAACAGCTAATTTAAGCCATTTAAGACAATTTTTTTTCTCTATGTATACGAGACATTCACACATTAATTTCATGTGTAATGGCTGCAAGAATATCTTTTATATTTGATAGTGGCAGGTCAGTGTAGTACATGTAGCAGGTGGCTCCATCATTGCTTATGTGTTTTACATAGCTATAAACATAGATGTTTTTTAAAAGGGCACAAGGAGAGGAAGGTATGTGAAATTGATATCATGTAACATGCAAGTACTTGTAAACTATGCAAGAAATGATAAAATTTGATTCCTTTTTATCTTTATTCTTGAAGCATTTATTGTTTTTTATGTAGAATGGGCATTTCAAGCATTTTAAAGAAAGTATTTGCAACATGCTACTACATTTATATTCATGATTTTTCAATTCAATATGAATTATCCCCCTTAGGTAACAGAAACCAGTTTCATTTTTTATACAGTTCTTTCAAGCATGCATCCTTATTTTGCTTTTAAACCCTTTGTGGATGTTCCAGTATATATAGAATCTCCTTAAGCTTCACCTGAATATCACAAAATCAGGTTTAATACAGTGAAACAGCAACAAAGTGAAAAGTGCAGTATTTCCCGATACCAACAAGCCTGATAGGAAAGCGTGAAAATGAAAACTCTTGAAACTGTCGTGATTTACTGACAGTAAATCGTACCCGTGATCGGCACCTTCACTGGTCTTGGTACTCCTGTGTAAGACAGACAGGCACACATGCATATCACATGATCAACGAGGACATGAGGTCAAGGTCATTATGTAAATACTTTTACAGGGGAAGGTCTAAGGTGGTTTATTGGAAGATGCTTTCCAGTAATATTTTTAACTTTGAAAGTTATGATTAGTCAATCTTATTTTTTTCCCTTTTAAATTGTTTATAAATGTTTGAAGCAAAGGAATTATTTTTGTTTTAATACTTTGGAATGAAAAGTTTATTTGAGCAGAAACTTATTTTTATGAATGAAAAAATTGTACATGAACAAAATAATACTTGAACAAACGTATAGTAAAATTAGATGTGTCATGCAGACTCAATTTTAAACTGATGGAACAAAAACAGGCAGATCTAACAAAGCATGCAGCATTCACCTCACAACTTGTGAGTGAGATATACTACATAAAGTATAAAATCTCTTAAAATTCTATAAACATATCCTATAATGTAAAAGTAAAAATTGGCCATTACTATCATCAAACTAATCCTATAATGTAAAAGTAAAAATTGGCCATTACTATCATCAAACTAACCCCCAAAAACTATTTTTTTATGTTAAAAGTATGGCAGAGAGATACGGTGAATTACTTAATGGGGCTGACATCTCTAACTTCATATAACTTCATAGTGACTTTCTTACTGTTACTGCAGGTACCATTCCACTATTGTATCAAATAATATCTCTCTAATCTGATTTTCATACTGGTACAGTTGTATTTGACTTTTCATATTAAACATTTATCTGCCCTTACCTATAGGTATCGATTGTGACATCATGCCTAGGCGAGCATAACATCATATTTTCAGAGAAAAAAAGAGTTTTGCTTGCAAAATGATAATATCGCAATTGATACCTTTCCGCAAGGGAGATAATATTAATATGAAACAAGACTGTCCTTTTTTGTTTCAATTCTAGAAATGACAGACTACTCTACACTTACAAGTCGTCCTGTAGAAAGTCGTAGGCCTTGGCTTTTTCACCCAGGTTCAGTTTGCTCCTTGTGCGTTTGTTCGGATCCCCAACAGGTTGGACCTGTGTTGTGGGGGCATTGTACTTGATGGTCGCCATTGGTAATGGCCTCTTGGTTGGTTTGTTCGGAGAACTAAACAAATTGCTGAAACTGTAACAGAAATTTGAGAATGAGTCACAGGTAAAAACACATTCATTTACAACTAAAATCAAACACATATTTCAGCAAGCTTTGGATGGTACAGCATGTCATGCAATAAAATACAAAATTATAGGCTTGATTTTCATGTGAACTAGTGGCAACAAAATTCAGTGCAAATTAAAGCAAGCAAGTTACTTTATATGTAAATCAAAAAATAATCTTTAAGCTTATAAAATTATATTTCATATCATTGGTACCAAGAATTAAATGCAAAACTCATAACTGAGAGCCCATCATTGACATATCAGAGATTGGTAGAATATGGTAGAATACTTTTTCTGTTGCTGAGTTAATCTCATTATTAAAATGGATCATATATAAAATCATCACAAAGTGCATAAAATCTGAAAAAAAATCTTATACTTCACACACATCACATTTATTATAGTTTTAGTGTTAAAAGTATTAAGTGTACAAAAGATGTTGATTGTACAGGTTGATGGCTATTATAAATGTAAGTGAGTATGTATAGAGTTGTATGATGGCTACATCTGAAGAAGTATGGTATGTAATGAAATACGGTTATGTGTAATATCTTATATAATTCTAAAAGCATACAAGTGTACCAGTATACTATACACACAAACATTGAACCACACCTGACTAATCCGACACCTGTACCTACCAGACAGGTATGACTGTACCTGTCCAATCTGACACCTGTACCTACCAGGCAGACACTCTCTATAGGAACCTGCACTCAGCGACACCCTACACCAACTACGGTAAACCATCTTTTAAGGATTTAGTCTATAAATAGTATTGGGGCATACCATATCTATGGAAGGATTAAAGCTATCATTATCTAAGTAATGATAATTTGTCTACATATTCAAACCACATCACCAGTTTTTCATATTTTGTAATTTTGTGTGAGTATCGTGAAATATTAGCATTCATATTTCTTTTAGTTTGTGCAAATTTTGAAATCTTAATTGATTATTAATATGGTGAATATCAACACAAATTAGTTGTTATGGTAAATAATTTTGATGAGCAGATGGGCAAGTTTTGGATTACATCAAAGCATGTTTTTCGTGTAGACTAGGAATTCTGATTTTGATCTAAATTTATTGTCCGAACTTCTGTATTCAGAATTTAATAATGGTCAAACATGTAAACTCCATTTTACACTTACCATCTTTGAATTAGCTTGAAGAGTGCAGTCACATGGCATATCAGCCAGCCAATGAAAACACCTGTTACATCTAGCCATCTGCTTGGTGTAATTAGCCTGAGATCGGTATACATTTTATAATTAAATTCTTAAAAAATTTTTTTGTGATTTTAGAAATTTCGATATAAAATATATTAAAATATCTGTTAAAGAAATCACAAATTGATCCTTAATCAGCACATCAAATCAAACTTGAATCAGAAGAATTTGCTTTACTTGATGATATATATGTATGTTGAAAAGTTTATAATTTGAAAAGAATTTGATAGCAGATGTTGAAGTAAGAGATTTGAGGTTGCTTGACTGACATACCATGCTGACACTGCACATTCCTTCAAAGCCATCAAACAGACTGGAAAAGCTGAGACATAAACAGTTTGCTTGAAACATTTATTTTCTGTATCTATCTTGTTTTAGGTAAACAAGAGACTGAGAGGGCCTTTAATGCTCAGGAAACGATTGCATTAGAAACTGCAGTATATTTGATTCCTTAGAAGGAAGTCTTGATTTCCGTTATTTGGTCTGCACATAGTCTCGAGCCTGGTATAAGGAGAGTTGGGTTAGAGATCCATCATTTATACAAGGATTTCCTTTTCTTCCACAAGGTCCATGCCAAATATGGACAAACTCTTTTCATTTATTGAAAGACCTGTTAAATGTCTCCCTGATAGGCTTGAAAACTATATGCATGTGGTTTAAAGGATACAAAACAGTAACATCAAAACCACAAATATTTGTATATTCAGCGTAGGATTATTTTGTGGAGTGTATTGAATGAAAAGTGTGGGTTCAGCTGGGATATAAAAAATGTGGATTTTTGAGCTGGGATATGTTAAACAACCAAAGTGGCTGTCAGTGCTAGGGTTTCTGAGGAATCTACAAAAGCTAAGCAAAACAACTTTGTATACTTCTTATCTGATGTTTTTATCCAGCTCATTTTCAGTATTTTGTAGACATCAATATTTGACTTTACATATGTAAAAGTTTTCGTGATACACTGTATTAAAAATTCATGAGGTCAAGTTTATGAAGTGAAGATTTATTGTTTCTGTATTATTATTCCAGATACATATCAAGTTCTAAAGTTACACAAGAGAAAGAGTATGTCAAATAAAGAGAAAAAAGTCCATGCTCATCAGTGACGGCACTATTGATGAACCAGATGGACTGCAATGGACTAACCTAAAGAGTATCTGACACTCTACCCCTAGTCCTCTACCTCTCTGTGGGGTAGATATCAGGAACTAGTATTATGATGCAGTGTTCTATTATATATGGCAATTATCAGGTATTCAAAGTATTATGATTTAACGGAGTTACTTCCCTTTGTGTCTTGTGTTCATGTCTTGCTTGGTGGGCAATTACCAGGTACTGACATTTTGATCCGAGTCATTTTTATTTCCCTTTAGTTCACTTAGCCAACCTATGGACCCTAATATAAGAATTGGTATATATGTACATACTAGTTATAGGTCAGTAATGTCTTCTGGGAACAGTGGCTTCCCTAAATAAGCCAGCTACATTAGATTTGTATGCAAGCCTTAATGATATCTCTTTTACAGTTGAATCTCACATAAAACAGAAGACCCGATTCTTAATCAGCTTTTGTTATCCACGTCTAAACATGATGATAACACTATGATAACTGGAAGTTACAAACTTGTGAAACTTGTACAAAGGAATAAAATATAAATCTCCAATACACCTTTCCTATGTAGACTACATGTGTTGTACTCTATTTACTTGAACACATATATGTAGTACTAAACTAGAAATACTGTATGTACCTATAATGCTTTTGTGAAATCTTGTTCATTAGATACTATGATAAAACAAAATCAGATTTATTTCATGTTGCTTGGAATTCACTTTTCTCTTTCCGATTTTGTTTGCTCATAGTTCAAATGCACAAGCTTTCATTGTCTACAAAATGTTAATCTAGCGTCTAGGATAGGTTTGTAATAAAGCAATAAACTTCATCTAAACACTTGGAAAATATCAAAATTCAGCATAAACCATTAATTATAGGTCTCTTTCAGTCACTTTGTGTTTCAGAAAGTCAAGTCTCTCTTGCAAGAATTGAAATTGATAGATGAAAAGAGACTAATGAGTGAAGATGTTTCATTCCAAGGAGTCTTAGGACCGTCTGTAGATTTTGATGATTTTTGTTTTAGTAATTTGGTTAGTGAAGTTTTTACCCCCAGAGTCGATCAGAAAAAAACATACCTTGACACTTTCTTAGAAAATTCAGACCTATTTTTGGAAACAAACACAAATGGATTCACAAAATAATGAAAAGAAATCAAAATTGGATTAATATGTGTAAAATGTACAGTGACTGTATATAGTAGTATTTTTGTAATATTGTTGGTATATCTGACAGGAATCATAAATATCTCAACAGTCTCTTACAAAACGTGGATAAACCTTTTATTCGTTCATACTTGAAGATACACCTGGATTCTTCTCGCTATCTAGTTTTAACTTTTATATTTTAAACAAACAAATTGAGTCAATATTATTTGTAAAATAATTGGATTGATATACTCTTTTCTAGTTCCAGATAATTAATTAATTATGGTGGATTTTCATGCTTAAATTTTAGTTTTTCTGAATTACAACTTAGTTTATAGAAGTCTTGTGAGAGTAATTGAAAAGAAATATTGATAGGAAACATCTAGGGAAAAAAAGGAACTGATAAAAAGATGTTTGTAGTTCACATGCTTAACTTGAAATTAAGCCAACATTCTTCAGATAGCAATTTTTGGTCATTAAATCCTTGCATTGTTTGAGATGTTGAGATTTTGAATGATCTCCATCGCACCATATCATGCTACAAAATATAGAGGAATACTTAATGTTTTCTCTTCCAATGGCTGAAATGATACAGCAGAATTCTGGGGTAACAATCTATTTACAGCTCTACACTGTAGATGAAAATGATGATGAGAATTAAAACAATAAGTACTGTATTCCTTTATGCCTTGTATCAAGTTCAATGTGTGTACATTTCTGAATCTTCTAATGCTAATCAAAATTTTAAATCTGGAAGTATTTCGTGGAAATCCTTAAGAAGCTGCAAAATGAAATATGGAATCAAAATGGCAGATGCCAGAACTGGAAAAAAACAATGGAGTTAAAAAATATATTTTGTATTAGAGACATTTTATATGGTTTTTTTCTTCAAAAAAATAACTGCCATTTTGATCCATATTGATTTCAAAGAAAAAAGACAAAATAAAATAATTTGAATTTCTTTTATTATTTTTTATTGTTGTGTTTTGAGAATTATTACATGCTTTTCTTATTTTTTGATAAAGTACAATTAAAACTTTTTTTTTACAAATAAATCATCAAACAAGCAAATTAAAACAGAACACAAAACAATAAAACTCAATAGGGATCAATCCTAGGATCAAGATGGCAGCTACATGCAAGCGACACGGTTGTCATGACAACCCATGAATTTCACATGCTTCATACACATGCTATCTGAAATAGCGACTAAATGAGACAATTAACTGTCGAAGCATTAGAATACATATTATCATGAATAGATTACAGGCATAAAAACAAAACTAAAAGATATTATGGGTAAAATAAATTTAACCACCGGTTCGGAAAATAAAATTATTAATACATAATAGGATATTTTCAATTCCAGCAAGATTTGGATTTAACTGAAAAAGAATTGATCCCCATTTTAGAGTTTTTCCTCAGTTTTTTATTTGACAAAGCACCTTTATTAGTTTAAAGCTGACCATTTCTCAGGTATAACATTATATGAGATCTATGATATTGTTGTCTATGGTTCAGCTGCTACCAACACAAACACACAATTACATACCAACTCTTACCTCAATCATCCTCTCTTCATTTCCATTATAACAAACATTCTAATGAATTTTCAATATATTCAATAATATTTATAAATATTTTTCAAACTATGCATACAGACAATGTGTTTCTAAACTATTCAGTATAAAATATGTGGATGATTATTTAAAACTATTGGATGGATAATCGCTTTCCCTAACACTGTTCACATATTCAGTGTATACCTAAAATACGCTGAACAATTTCATATATTCCTTGTACTGTTGTGAGGGTTTTGGACATCTCTAAAACTATTCATTCATTCATTAGACTTATATACTGATGAGTGTAATACATATTCAATGGATTTTAAAAATTGTTGGATCAACTTCTAAAGCTGTGCTTAGGTCTAATGAACATTTTAACTATCAATATTTACAGTAAACTGTTCAATTACTTCTAAAATAATTGACATGTTTAGTTAAACTGTTTTGTAAAATATAAATATAATAAATAAAAGTCTACCATTGGCATTACTTGGTTGTAAGTCCACAAACACTACACCAAGATTTGAGCACTTTTTAGACAGTGGAAGTAAAGTTTTGGAATGTAATTTCACAAACTCATAATGGATTTCGAGTGAACATTTAACTATTGTAGTCTTTTATCAAATTATCTTTGATTTCATGTCACAAATATTCAAAACACTTTCTAATCTGGATAATTGGAAATTGAATTGGTAAAGTGAGTTATCTCCCTTCTTCTATACTTTAACTACGGAAAACTTTCAGTTCGGTTCAGTTATTACGTTGAACCATTTGATTCATTAGTGGTTCTACAAACTAGGTTAGCACTATCTGCTGGTTTGAGCAATAATGTACAGATTTAAGTCTACTATAAATGTATAATAAAATTTCTGTATAAAATGATGAAGTTCATTATAGAGTAAAATAAATAATTTTTTTTAGTATAAAAATATTTAAACCCTGTGTTGTTAAATATTTTTACAAAATTGTAAAATTCATTTTTTAGGAAAAACTAACCAATTAACAACTAAAATAATATCATTCCTTTTATGTCATATTACCTCCATAAAGTTCAGACTGTAAAAATCACACATTCATACTTTCAGTTCAGTTACTTTACATTTACTCAGTTCAGTTATATTCACAAGTCTGCTAAGTTGAATCAATGATTGAAATAGTTTTCGTTAATGTTTTAATTGAACAGATTTTGGAACTATCTGAATATGATATGATATCAACTCAACAATCAGTAATCAAACTCACACTTTAAAATTTGACACAGAAATTACAGTGAAAAATATAAAGTCTTTCACCATTACTGTAATTCAAATGGATTTCGTAACTAAACAGGAGTGTTTACAAATACACTGGTACTCAATGTTTTAAATGATATAAACAAATAACATACAACTGCATAATGCTGAAACTGATAACTAAAACCATTTAACAACCATTAAAGGAACTTCAACAACTGGACCATCACAGACAACCAATGAGATCACATGTTACATAAAAAATATTTCCCATCAAACCTCGCACACCTCCTCTTCCTCGCATTCCTGTTCTACCTAATAGATTCTATAGAGAAATGCCACATAAAGAACTGAGGTATATAGAAAATAAATATCATTATGGACGTGTTTGTAACTTGGAAGCATTACAGGCACTTTTAGATAGTATTTTTCAGTCAGATAATTTGTGTTTTAGAATCGCTCTTGCGTTTTGTCGGAGTCGGTTCTGGGGAGGGTGCGACAAGGTTACCAAAACTGAAACAATTACAGAAATACTGTTAATGTATACATGGCATGTTACAATTGAGTAGCAACATTCTAGAAATAAAAGTGTCCACTATCTAAAAGAGATGAAAAACAATCCAATATCTCATTTCAGAGATTTTGGGTTACTGATGCTATATATGTGGAGAAAATATTAAAAGATTTCAAAGAGAAACTATTCTCCCCTACCATATGATGGAAACATTTAAATCAAACATTCATTGCCATATCTGCCTTGGAATATCTAATAAAGAATATGCAAATTTTTTATATTTAGTTTTTCAACAAAATAGGTATGGGAGAAAATCTTTCAATATTTTATCATGTCTGATTTTTAATGGTAACATTTCATTACATTTTATGGAAATTTAAGTCAAAATCTAAATTTTGGTAAAAGTACAAGATGTCTGATATACAATTCATTTCACAGAAAAGTTTAATAAGGTTATGAGTTAAAATCGAATAGGGTTCTTAGTGAAATCTGACATGATACAATACTAAATATATAGAAAGATAAAGTACAACATACAGTTTTACGCTTCAATCTAATAAGCATCACGGTAGAGCTACACAACACAGGTAACAAATCATAAAATAATGTCTAGTTAAAGATGCAACACTATAATCTAGGTACACCACTTGTAGGACAAAATTAAAACCTCCCATGGCACCAGAATTCATTTATTTAAAGCAAAGAAAAGGATTTTTTGTTCCACCAAGACATTTTGTTGCACAAGTGATGTCATCTTCTACATACTGATACTGACTAAATATCATGCTGAATTAGTCATCAATTCTTGTTATCTTATATACTATTACACTAAAGTTTCTGCATACTGGGGTATTTTCAAGCGACTCAAATATTCATACTGTCAGCAAGCACAACAGCATATACAAATAAAATATCACATCAGAAATATTACATACTGGATAAACAAAATGGAAAGGATTCACAAATTATGGTGATGAAGATTTCTTTTCCTATTAAACAATGGTTTATATATTTACTTTTAAAATTTTGTTTACTCATTTCATTGACTGAACCTTTTATTCACAAAGTCAAACTTTGTTGTCAATGCTAAAAGACAAAACAATTTCAAAAATGAAATAATTTTTTCTAGAAAGAAAAGCAGTTATGACAACATGCATTTCCTTCATCAACCAATCAGTGATCAACCAATCAGAATTTCTGATAGATAACCACGTATTTTCAGGGGAATCAATCAGAATTTCTGATAGATAACCATGTCTTCTAGATTACACATATACAACATGTAGGTACTTACAAGTTCCAGATGGACGACTTTTTCTGTTTGCTGGGTGTGGTGTTAGCCTCTGGATGTTCCCGCGATGCTCTGATCATCTCTGTCCAGCGGACAGCCTCCTGTAGCTCCATCAGTCTCTCCTTGTACTGGTTCCGTTCCATAAGGACACGGGCCATCTCCACACGTGTGAACCTCTTCCTCTGGGCCATAGGTACATCATCCTGTTGATCAGAGAAATTTTTCAGTGGAAAATGGCAGACACCTTTTGTTTTTAACTGCAAATCCACTTCATATTCAAAAACTATAATTATTATAATCCTTTGAGTAGGAGTTCATCATTACACAGTTTAATGTCTCTGTAGGTAATATCGAGATGATTGAAATAGCAAGTTAGTTTCTTAGTTATCATATCACTCTATCATACTCCCCAACTACATTTGACAAACCCTTCACCTTGGATTTATGAGTTTGAAACCCATGTTGTGTAGTTGCCAGGTACTGACTGAAGGTCAGTGTTTTTATCCTAGTACTCCAGTTTCCTCAAACTCTTAAACCTAGAATGTCCTTAGAGGGACAAACAAACCAAACCAAATCATATCATATGTTCATACCCTTTTATAGATTGGTTTTATTTTGTTAGAAAAGTCTCCCTTGTCCAGGGATGTGATGTAAGCTTCAGTATAATATTTGTATGAGAGATGACAGTGTGTTAGTCACTATGTATATGTTTTTGTGTGAAGTTAGCCTAATGTAAGTTATTTAATGACAGTCACCACTTGTACACCACTTGTACACCACTTGCACACCCCTTGTACACTCCTTGTACACCACTTGTACACCCCTTGTACATAACTTATACATCACTTGTACACCCCTTGTACATCACTTGTACACCACTTGTACACTCCTTGTACACCACTTGTACCCCCCTTGTACACCACTTGTACACCACTTGCACACCACTTGTACGCTCCTTGTACACAACTTGCACACCCCTTGTACACCCTTGTACACCACTGTACCCCCTTGTACACCACTTGTACACCACTTGCACGCCACTTGTACACCACTTGTACACCCTTGTACGCCACTTGTACACCACTTGTACACCACTTGTACACCCCTTGTACGCCACTTGTACACCACTTGTACACCACTTGTACACCCCTTGTACACCACTTGTACGCCACTTGTACACCACTTGTACACTCCTTGTACACAACTTGCACACCACTTGTACGCCACTTGTACACCACTTGCACACCACTTGTACACCACTTGTACATCACTTGTACACCACTTGTACACCCCTTGTACGCCACTTATACACCCCTTGTACGCCACTTGCACACCACTTGTACGCCACTTGTACACCCCTCGTACACCACTTGTACCCCCCTTGTACACCACTTGTACACCCCTTGTACGCCACTTGTACCCCCCTTGTACACCACTTGTACGCCACTTGTACACCACTTGTACATCACTTGTACACCACTATACCCACCTCTTCTTCGTCTTTGTTTCCCGACGTTTTCTTCTCCAACTCCTCTTTGGTTTTCTTGAGATCATCTTCTAAGTCCTTGATTCTGCCCTGTAGCTTCGTCTTCACAGCTTGGAGTGATGTGATTTCTTCACGCAGAATCTCTTGTTCACTGTTTAAAATACATTAAACTTTAATATCAATCTCTGCCTCTTTAACGGTTATTCAATTATTTTTTCATTTTTGAAAATTTTACCTTAAAAATTTTCGAATTACATTGGATTTTTTTGTTGTATTTCATTCTAATATTTCTGAATATAATAAAAGTACAAACTGTTTTTTTAAAACTGATTTTGATCTACATTTTCAAAGAAGTAAATGGATTTTTTTTCCTAAATCAAAAAGTTTAATCCTTTAAATTATAGATGTCACGTGACAAAATATGAAATTATTTTTTACCTGGATAATTCATCAACTTTAGCGATGAGATCATCTTTGACGATGTTCAAGGCATTTCTGGAAAAAAAAGACAAATCAATGATTTAACTTTTTCACAATACTGATGAAGTGTCTCACCTCCCAAAAGGCTCAGTACAGTAACAATCCCCTTCAGCTCAATGACAAGACCATCAATCTCAAAAGGCTCAATTAAATTAGCTCATCCACTCAAAAGGCTCAATTAAATTAGCTCATCCACTCAAAAGGCTCAATTAAATTAGCTCATCCACTCAAAAGGCTCAATCAAATCAGCTCATCCACTCAAAAGGCTCAATTAAATCAGCCCATCCACTCAAAAGGCTCAATTAAATTAGCTCATCCACTCAAAAGGCTCAATTAAATTAGCTCATCCACTCAAAAGGCTCAATCAAATCAGCTCATCCACTCAAAAGGCTCAATTAAATCAGCTCATCCACTCAAAAGGCTCAATCAAATTAGCTCATCCACTCAAAAGGCTCAATTAAATTAGCTCATCCACTCAAAAGGCTCAATTAAATTAGCTCATCCACTCAAAAGGCTTCATCCACTCAAAAGGCTCAATTAAATCAGCTCATCCACTCAAAAGGCTCAATCAAATTAGCTCATCCACTCAAAAGGCTCAATTAAATTAGCTCATCCACTCAAAAGGCTCAATTAAATTAGCTCATTCACTCAAAAGGCTCATTAATAAGCCAATTAATGAGCCACTCAATTCTAAAAGGTCAATAAGTTCAATAATCTGAAAAAAATTAATAAGCCCATAAATCCTGTATCGCTCACCTGGTTTGTAATGCCAAGTAATGTTCTGAATATAAGTTCATTGTTTCTTTTCTGAAGAAATTTGGATATTTACCTCTTATTCCCCTATTGGGCCCCACTCTTTCTCCTCCAGGGGGGTCAAAGCCAAAATTTATACGAATTCTGTTAACCCCAAGGATGTTTCTGGCCAAATTTGGTTACAATCCATGCAGAACTCTAAGACAAGTAGAATTTTTTAGGATTTACCTCTATTTCCCCTATTGGGCCCCGCCCTTCCTGCCCCCGGGGGGTCAGAGCCAAAATTTATACAAGTTCTGTTCCCCTTCCCCCAAGGATGTTTCTGGCCAAATTTGGTTACAATCCATGCAGAACTCTAGGACAAGTAGCAATTTATAGGATTTACCTCTATTTCCCCAATTGGGCCCCATCCCTCCTGCCCCCTGGGGGTCAGAGCCAAAATTTATACAAGTTCTGTTCCCCTTCCCCCAAGGATGTTTGTGGCCAAATTTGGTTACAATCCATGCAGAACTCTAGGACAAGTAGCGATTTATAGGATTTACCTCTATTTCCCCTATTGGGCCCCGCCTCTCCTGCCCCAAGGGGGTCAGAGCCAAAATTTATACAAGTTCTGTTCCCCTTCCCCCAAGGATGTTTCTGGCCAAATTTGGTTACAATCCATGCAGAACTCTAGGACAAGTAGCGATTTATAGGATTTACCTCTATTACCCCTATTGGGCCCAGCCCCTCCTGCCCCCAGGGGGTCAGAGCCAAAATTTATACAAGTTCTGTTCCCCTTCCCCAAGGATGTTTTGGCCAAATTTGGTTACAATCCATGCAGAACTCTAGGACAAGTAGCGATTTATAGGATTTACCTCTATTACCCCTATTGGGCCCACCCCTCCTGCCCCCGAGAGGTCAGAGCCAAAATTTATACAAGTTCTGTTCCCCTTCCCCCAAGGATGTTTCTGGCCAAATTTGGTCAAATCCATAGAGAACTCTAGGACAAGTAGCGATTTATAGGATTTACCTCTATTACCCCTATTGGGCCCAGCCCCTCCTGCCCCCAGGGGGTCAGAGCCAAAATTTATACAAGTTCTGTTCCCCTTCCCCCAAGGATGTTTCTGGCCAAATTTGGTTACAATCCATGCAGAACTCTAGGACAAGTAGCGATTTATAGGATTAACCTCTATTACCCCTATTGGGCCCAGCCCCTCCTGCCCCCAGGGGGTCAGAGCCAAAATTTATACAAGTTCTGTTCCTCTTCCCCCAAGGATGTTTGTGGCCAAATTTGGTTACAATCCATGCAGAACTCTAGGACAAGTAGCGATTTATAGGATTTACCTCTATTACCCCTATTGGGCCCACCCCTCCTGCCCCCGAGAGGTCAGAGCCAAAATTTATACAAGTTCTGTTCCCCTTCCCCCAAGGATGTTTCTGGCCAAATTTGGTCAAATCCATAGAGAACTCTAGGACAAGTAGCGATTTATAGGATTTACCTCTATTACCCCTATTGGGCCCAGCCCCTCCTGCCCCCAGGGGGTCAGAGCCAAAATTTATACAAGTTCTGTTCCCCTTCCCCCAAGGATGTTTTGGCCAAATTTGGTTACAATCCATGCAGAACTCTAGGACAAGTAGCAATTTATAGGATTTACCTCTATTACCCCTATTGGGCCCACCCCTCCTGCCCCCGAGAGGTCAGAGCCAAAATTTATACAAGTTCTGTTCCCCTTCCCCCAAGGATGTTTCTGGCCAAATTTGGTCAAATCCATAGAGAACTCTAGGACAAGTAGCGATTTATAGGATTTACCTCTATTACCCCTATTGGGCCCCGCCCCTCCTGCCCCCTGGGGGTCAGAGCCAAAATTTATACAAGTTCTGTTCCCCTTCCCCCAAGGATGTTTCCGGCCACATTTGGTTACAATCCATGCAGAACTCTAAGACAAGTAGCGAATTATAGGATTTACCTCTATTACCCCTATTGGGCCCCGCTCCTCCTGCCCCAAGGGGGTCAGAGCCAAAATTTATACAACTTCTGTTCCCCTTCCCCCAAGGATGTTTCTGGCCAAATTTGGTTACAATCCATGCAGAACTCTAGGACAAGTAGCGATTTATAGGATTAACCTCTATTACCCCTATTGGGCCCCGCCCCTCCTGCCCCCAGGGGGTCAGACCAAAATTTATACAAGTTCTGTTCCCCTTCCCCCAAGGATGTTTCTGGCCAAATTTGGTTACAATCCATGCAGAACTCTAAGACAAGTAGCGATTTATAGGATTTACCTCTATTACCCCTATTGGGCCCCGCTCCTCCTGCCCCAAGGGGGTCAGAGCCAAAATTTATACAAGTTCTGTTCCCCTTCCCCCAAGGATGTTTCTGACCAAATTTGGTCACAATCCATGCAGAACTCTAGGACAAGTAGCGATTTATAGGATTTACCTCTATTACCCCTATTGGGCCCCGCTCCACCTGCCCCCTGGGGGTCAGAGCCAAAATTTATACAAGTTCTGTTCCCCTTCCCCCAAGGATGTTTCTGGCCAAATTTGGTTACAATCCATGCAGAACTATAGGACAAGTAGCGATTTATAGGATTTACCTCTATTACCCCTATTGGGCCCACCCCTCCTGCCCCCTGGGGGTCAGAGCCAAAATTTATACAAGTTCTGTTCCCCTTCCCCCAACGATGTTTGTGGCCAAATTTGGTTACAATCCATGCAGAACTCTAAGACAAGTAGCGATTTATAGGATTTACCTCTATTACCCCTATTGGTCCCCGCCCCTCCTGCCCCCAGGGGGTCAGAGCCAAAATTTATACAAGTTCTGTTCCCCTTCCCCAAGGATGTTTTCTGGCCAAATTTGGTTACAATCCATGCAGAACTCTAGGACAAGTAGCGATTTATAGGATTTACCTCTATTACCCCTATTGGGCCCCGCTCCTCCTGCCCCAAGGGGGTCAGAGCCAAAATTTATACAAGTTCTGTTCCCCTTCCCCCAAGGATGTTTTCTGGCCAAATTTGGTTTACAATCCATGCAGAACTCTAGGACAAGTAGCGATTTATAGGATTTACCTCTATTACCCCTATTGGGCCCCGCCCCTCCTGCCCCCAGGGGGTCAGAGCCAAAATTTATACAGTTCTGTTCCCCTTCCCCCAAGGATGTTTCTGGCCAAATTTGGTTACAATCCATGCAGAACTCTAGGACAAGTAGCGATTTATAGGATTTACCTCTATTACCCCTATTGGTCCCCGCCCCTCCTGCCCCCAGGGGGTCAGAGCCAAAATTTATACAAGTTCTGTTCCCCTTCCCCCAAGGATGTTTGTGGCCAAATTTGGTTACAATCCATGCAGAACTCTAGGACAAGTAGCGATTTATAGGATTTACCACTATTACCCCTATTGGGCCCCGCCCCTCCTGCCCCCGGGGGGTCAGAGCCAAAATTTATACAAGTTCTGTTCCCCTTCCCCCAAGGATGTTTGTGGCCAAATTTGGTTACAATCCATGCAGAACTCTAGGACAAGTAGCGATTTATAGGATTTACCTCTATTACCCCTATTGGGCCCCGCTCCTCCTGCCCCAAAGGGGTCAGAGCCAAAATTTATACAAGTTCTGTTCCCCTTCCCCCAAGGATGTTTCTGGCCAAATTTGGTTACAATCCATGCAGAACTCTAGGACAAGTAGCGATTTATAGGATTTACCTCTATTTCCCCTATTGGGCCCCGCCCCTCCTGCCCCCTGGGGGTCAGAGCCAAAATTTATACAAGTTCTGTTCCCCTTCCCCCAAGGATATTTCTGGCCAAATTTGGTTACAATCCATCCAGAACTCTATGACTAGTAGCGATTTAAAGGAAATGTTGACGGACGGACGACGGACGGACGGACGACGGACGGACGGACGGACGGACGGACGGACGGACGGACGGACGGACGGACGGACGGACGGACGGACGACGGACGCCGCGCCATGACATAAGCTCACTGGCCCTTCGGGCCAGGTGAGCTAAAAATTAATAAGCCCATAAATCTCCAAAAGGCTCAAGAATAAGACAATCAATCTCTGTTGGATCAATGATAAACTTATCTTAGATTAAATGTTGGCATTTTATTTTCCTTGTAGAGACAAATGAAAATATCTCATAGCATAAAATTAATGATCACTTAACTGCATAACTTTAATTTAATAAGGTTTTCAAGTTTTATTACCATAACAAATTGTGACCAAGATACTAACTTTGTCTCCAGGAGTTCAGTGTTCTCCAAGATAAGGTTTTCCAGCTCTTTTCCCATCCCTACAACACACAAAGTAATAAATGATCTCTCCACATCCATAACGCTGTAAAAAACCCACTTGTAACGCAATAAACACATTCATTACACAGAACTCTATAATTCAGATTAAATTGATGTCGAGATTTACTCAACAAAATTTAAAAGTACAGTTAATATTGTTACACAATAAAGAACAAAATTAAATTAATTTCAATGAATAGAGATTTTTTAGAATACTGTAGTAGAATATTTTTTTCGTCTAATTAAATGAAGAACATAAATCACGATCAGACAGGAGCATGGTTGAAATTGTCATCAGTATTGTGAAGAGGCATTTCCATTAATATCTTTTTAAAGAACAGATAAATTTTGTGTTACACATTCAACTGAAATTACAGAAAGACAAAACACAACGACATTAATCACAAGCATGCTGTTGGTGACACTTCTTCTACAACAACATTTAACAGCTTTTCAGTTCAGAAGGCCATAGCTAGCTACAATTACAAGTCCATGGCTAGCAGTCTGTATCAGATCTGTAGCTAGCTGGCTCACTGTCACACATTTGTAGCTCACTGTCACACATTTGTAGCTAATTACACTACAAATCTGTAGCTAGCTGGCTCATTGTCACACATTTGTAGCTAATTACACTATAAATCTGTAGCTAGCTGGCTCATTGTCACACATTTGTAGCTAATTACACTACAAATCTAGCTAGCTGGCTCACTGTCACACATTTGTAGCTAATTACATTACAAATCAGTAGCTAGCTGGCTCATTGTCACACATTTGTAGCGAATTACACTGCAAATCTGTAGCTAGTTTGTCAGATCAGATCCATTGTAACCAGCTAGCTGTCAAAGATTTAAAGCTCATTGTAATATAGACCTTCTTAGCTCGTTAGCTGTCACAGATGTTTAGCTACATGTAGTTAGCTGTCACAGATGTTTAGCTAGTTAGCTGTCACAGATGTTTAGCTAGTTAGCTGTCACAGATGTTTAACTAGTTAGCTGTCACAATTGTTTAGCTAGTTAGCTGTCACAGATGTTTAGCTAGTTGGTTATCACAATTGTTTAGCTAGTTAGCTGTCACAGATGTTTAGTTAGTTAGTTATCACAATTGTTTAGTTAGCTAGCTGTCAATGATGTTTAGCTAGCTAACTAGGTGTCAGATATTTAGTAAGCTAACTGTCAAAGATGTTAAGCTAGCTAACTAGCTGTCAGATATTTAGTAAGCTATCTGTCACATGTGTTTAGCTAGCTAACTAGCTGTCAGATATTTAGTAAGCTATCTATCACATGTGTTTAGCCAGCTAACTAGCTGTCAGATATTTAGTAAGCTATCTGTCACATGTGTTTAGCTAGCTAGCTAGCTGTCACAGATCTATAAAGCTAGCTAACAGTCACAAATGTTTATCTAGCTAACTGTCACAAAAGTTTAGCTATCTAGCTGTCACGGACCTGTAGCTCGCTAGCTGTCAAAGATATGTAGCTACAGCATAGCTACAAGATTTAAATTTCAATTGTCATATAATCCTATAACACATGGTAGATATTAACATTTACAACAAATCTCAAAAGCAACATAATTAACATTTTTAACTCAAAAGAAACTGAAAAGAAAATTGGCTAGGATTGGCAGGGACTATGGCACTGTAGGGTATAGCTATTTAAAACTTGAACAACCATATTCCTTGAGAGTGCATGTCTGCAGAAAGGCAATTGACTCAGACATAAACAGCAAGTGAAGAGAACCTAATTATAGAAACCGATATAAAAGTTACATGGAACACTTTGATGAAATATTACTGAAACTAATTCAAATACACTAATGTCAACAGGAGAAATGAGTCTGTCTATTTGTGGTACAGAGCAAAATGTACAGAGGGAGTTGACCAGTAAATGTTAAAATATATTGGATGAAGGGATTTCTAATTAATTTCTATCACATGGACATCTAATAACATAGAGATATTGAACACATACCAAGATACAAAATTACCTTTGTCTATTATTTTACTCTCAAAAATGACAAATGACTAGGTACTCAGATACAGCATGCTATATGTGATTACAACTATCAAAATGTGAGTAACTTTATGCCATGCATTTAGATGGTACCTTTATTGATACTAATCAATATTGTAAATAAATTTTACTGTATTCTTCATGATATAACTAATTGAGTACATGTACACAATTCCATAACCTAACAGAACATGCACATATATTTGTTAAGAACCAACCCCCCTATCTAACTTCCCATCTACATTCTCAACTCTAACTACTAATACACATATATAGGGGAAACAAGTAAGATGCTAGGCTTTGTTTTTATACTTTTATAATGAGATGGAGAAGAATTGGGGTGGAGGGTGTTTTCATGCCATGTCAAGCCAAGTTCCCAGTTCTTGTGAACTACTAAAGCCATCACATGTACACACAACATTAAACAATTCTGTTGCTCCACTACAGGCAAATCAATGTGAAGTACCGATATCAAAATAAGCTTGGGCAAAGTAAAACAATATAAATCACTACAATAACGCCATTAGATAACATTCCATAACATTGCACCCAAATCTCATTGCCTTCTGCCGGGTTCTTTGAAGAAGTCTTTTTTTCTTCTTTTTTGAATAATATATGGAGTTTCTTTTGGACAAAAGATCTGGTGATTGCATGGTGTGTAAATGTGGTGCAAAGAAGGGCCACAGTCCACCCTCAGTTGAGACAGTCTCATTCTTCTTTATTCTTCACAAAATGTATTATTCTAATATTGAGTTCACTCTTTGCAAACAGAATTCCATGAAATATTGAATTTTTACAGCTAACATTCTTTAGAAAAATTTCATGTTGATAAAATCTATGAAAATTCAAAGATTGCAAAAACAATGTAGAAGAATTTTGAACCAAATTACTCATCTGTGGCACATTCTATTATTGAATTTCATGCCTTGTGCCAGCACTGTCAGCGAAATTGATAGAATCAGTCAAGACAGAAATAGCATTACATAAGACAATGATTGTATTGTAGCATCTATTGTTACCCAAAACACAAATGTTTTTACATAGTGCTGGTGTGAAGTGACTGGCAGTGCTGCCAGATTTGGACTGTTGGAATGTTGTGACAACAATGTATGACAGTGTGGGCCAAAAACAATTACAGCCTTCGACGTCAGCTAAAGCCAACATGTTCTCTTTGTAAAGTTAACGATGAAAATGCGGAGTCAATTTTATAGGTTGGTTCTTTTCCTTCATTAATTTTGCTTTATCTTCATAGCAGAACCACAAACTACTTAATTTAACCAATGTTGTTCTTCAATTTCTTAAATTGAAACAAACTGATCTTATTCTCTCATATCTACCATCCAATATTTTTTTTTATTTCTGTTATTTTTTTCA
The DNA here is from genome assembly GCF_041381155.1 of Argopecten irradians. Lineage (NCBI taxonomy): Eukaryota > Metazoa > Mollusca > Bivalvia > Pectinida > Pectinidae > Argopecten > Argopecten irradians. Next base: position 13,786,701 of record NC_091140.1, on the reverse strand, counting down.
ACATAGGGACCTATTGATTGATGTGATAAAACACAACCATCACACTTCGATGGAATAACAGGTTCTGCTTGAGTGAACATGTTGGAAATGCCGAGTCTACAAACTGTTTAATCAGGCCATGCAGTAAGAAGGAAATTAGCCCAATTTCTTTTAAATGCAAATATCGAAGAATCTCTTCATAAAGACACTTGCTTTCAAAAACATTATACATCTATTTTGTCAAATAATTTGTTCTAAAGTTTTATTAGATTTTAATGTGCCTCAAAGAAATTTAGAAAGCAGTGTCCAAATGAAGAAGATATATAATTAGGATTAACGAGAAGCAATCAAATGCAGAAAAAAGTGCTAAGAAAAGAAATAATACAGTCCAACCATAAACTGCTTACCAAAGAAATTATCACTAACTGTTGAGGCAAAAATGGAAACAAAAATGTCATTAATGTTCTACATGTGAATATTAATAGGTTTTCCTAATGAAATGTGAAATCTAATTGCGATTATGCAATGTCATGAACAATACAAATGGATTAAAATTAGAAAAGGACTATGATATTAATTAATGACAATGAGGTTACAATGGGAAAGGGACCATAAGTTGCTCACCATTAACTTCTTATCTTAGGGCTATTCTGTCTTTGCATATAACAGAGTTATCTACCCTTGTGGGAAGGCATAAATTGACGTCACTATTTCATAAGCGAAAATTATGATGTGTCACTCACGAAATGAAGACGTTACTATCAATACCTGCTAATAAGGATAGATAATTCTATTATATGAAATTACAGAATAAATGTACAGTTAAACGTAGGTAAACATCATAGTAAAACTTATTAGTCAAAAATAGAGAAAACAGTTTGCTTTGGAATAACAAATAAAGCCAGCCTACGTTATTTGAGTGATACCAGCTTAAGTTAATGAGGTTCACCTGTAAACATTTCTCACAAAATATCTAATGTTTTATGTATAAAGATTTACATCACTTGTTTTAATTTATGATTTATCCCTATATTTGCCTTCAAAATGGTGGTATTTGCTAAATCTTATCAGATAATTTAGCCACATATAATTTATTTAGGTACATGGGTCATATCTACAACATTCTAATACATTATCTACACATAGACGATAGATATGTCACCACAACACCACACATTTCAATATCTCACAAAACACAACACTCTGTTAGTAGGGATAATGACAATGAATTGTATTTTTAAACATAAATTCCAAATAGTTGAACTTCTATATGTGCTTGTTACATGAAAATTGAATGTTTTAATGACGAGTATGCCATATTTTAAGAAATTACCAAAGCACAAAATGAAAGCAGACTTGATATAAAGTTGCCATTTGGAGCTGGGTATGAGCCAAAGAATGTGCAAGGAATGTTGGGAAATGAAACATTAAAGTCTGGCTGAGAGAATGTGCAAATATAGCAAGAACCCCTATAGGAAAATGCTCTTTTCTATTGTGACAATTTTCTTTCGAATCAACAATTCTGTTGCAGACTACTTTTACATTAAGGTTTTCTTTTACCATTAATCCTACTGTAAGTCATACTTATTTCCCTTGTTTTCTAGGTTGAATCCTGACTATGCAATAGTAATATGGTGTGCTATGTAAGACTCTTTATCACAAAAAACATTAGTACATATACATGTAGTATGTCTATATGTCACAGACTGATAGCGGCCAAATTCAGTCACCATTGCACAGCATGGTGTAGCATTGAGCCTAATTTCTCCCAAAGTGGTCCCAGTAAGGCAGGGTACAACCATAAGTTTGAATGTCATAAGATGTAGTCTTCATATAAAGCATATCTCAACCGTGTATTAAAATTTCATGATTTGGAGAAAAGCAATTTTGGGTTGTTGCCCTTTCTAATTACTTCCCATTTCAATGTAAATAGGTTATACCGGTAACTGTTCTACTTATTGGTAATGATCCTGGCTGTTAATAAGGTGTTAATTAATCAAACAAACAAACAAACAAGTGAAAACAGGATTGTTTCCCTTGGTCATTAAACTGGTTCTGGTGTTCCCACATTGTGATGAAAAATCATAGGATCGAACCCTAACCCTGGAAACAGAATGGGCTAGAAAACCATGGCCAGGAGATGGAGAATATATATCAGGATAAAAATGGGCAAGTGATAAATAAAACCTTCTGTTTATATTACGTCATGTAAAAATTATTTTAAAAAAACATCTTGTTATACTATAGCAAAAATAACATTAAATAGCTGACTAATTCTCAGCACTCCTTTTCAAGTTAAACAGTTTTTGTCTCACAGCTGCAAGCATATAAATTATTTACACAGCTGCAAAATACTATTTTCTTTTGCTATTGGGAGAACCTTACCAACTTCAATAAAAAAAATTCTTTAAATTTTTTTTTTTTTAACAAATGGAAAGAAAAACAAATGCATGTAATTATAATATGCAATAAATAGCTTCATGTATAATGATGAAAATTAAAAGCAAATCAAACATCATAATCTTTAGAATGTGACATAAGCATGCTGATGAAATGTGAAATAAACATGGAGTTTTGTAATTAGGTGATGGAAAGATTGAGGGAGAGAGATTGATGGACAGATGAGTGGCTGACAGGATGAGTGAGAGATGAGAGAGAAACAAGTGTTTCGTACCAGTGGAGCGCAGCTCAGTCTCCTCATCACTGTCTGTGGGCCGACAACGATCACAAGGAAACAGAAACATGCTAAATCAACACGATATACACAAAGCAACAGAAAAGAAAATTGTGCAACATGCTTTTTTCTTGTCTTATTCTTTGAAAACAATATCAGACTTCCTGGTAACTTAAATAGATTTACTTCACATTAAACAAAAAATTCTTCCCCAAAATAACAAAACATTTCTTGTGTAATCAAAGTTCTTGTATCAAATTGAAAAAATTCATAAATGAGCACAAGATTTACCAATCATCTAGATCTCTTAATAATTACTTTGATTAATGCTAATTAAAATCATATTAATTGCTGTAAAATAAATACTTTTCTGAATCAGTTGTTAAAATAAAACTGAACTTCGTTACTGACAGAAATCATTTTTTCATACTCATAGTTTGATTATTTGATTAGAAGTTGATAGCTACATTTTTTTTTCATTTATCATTTTAGTCCATTTTCTAAATAAGTAGTTTAGTGGGTACAAATTTTCGGAGATATTCTCAAAAATGAATCTCAAATACAGAGCAAAATGTTCTTAACAAAATACCTAAAGTCTTTTCAGTTATTATGTACAATCTACCTTTATGTATTATGGTAAAATTCATATTTCAGTGAATATTGATTTTACCTAGTAATACAATAACAATATAATTAAGCTATAAATCTTCAGAAAACTGTAAGGACAGTATGAAGCCTTGAATATGTCCTAACAGATATACAAAGTGTATCTCAGTGTCTGTATGAATTAGTTGTTTCATTAAGCCCGCTATGTTCCTGATGAGAAATCCAATACACGATTTTCTCCTGCCAGACTCACCAAGGCCAAGGGACTTAGCTGGACTTAATAGCTAGTCAGATTGTCCCATCAATGCCACCACTGAACCAGCTGTCTGGAGCAGACTTTATCTCTTATTTTAATGAGCTGGCTACAGAATCGTAAATCTTACTGATTTACCGTTCAACAAAACCCATCAACTACTTAATACATCTTATAATAACCTAACATAAATCTACTCAATACATCTTATAATAACCTAACATAAATGTTGAATGTTACATTTGTTAAAATGCTCAACTGCTGACAGAACATAGTCAATAATTGGAGTTTACTCATGTCAATGAATGTCTCATTAACACAAAAAAGTTATGAAATAAATTGTTTTGATTTTGGCAGACACACAATTAGTACTTCATTCACTATAGGGCATAGTGCCATGGTTTTTCCCAGAAAGCATTTAATCATTTTTAATATTTTTTTTAATCTTGAAGTAAAATAAGAAGCTCAAACTTTTCAATGGTGGTAATGGTATAAAATAAATCACTTTTGTAATGCAAGAAAATTAGGAATTTTTCTGCTGCTGTTTTTGATAGCGGAAAAATACCATTGTCAGTGGTGTAACATCTTTATATATATTTATCCTCAGCAAAATAATTTGTTTCAATAGTAGCAAATGATATCTAATGAAATGATAAAAATATTTTCTGTTAGATACACAAGAAGATATATAATCTTGATAAATCAGATACCGAATACAAACTTTTGTCATTCTTATACAATAAGTTTTGCTGATTGTTCATAACTTCTTTGATTACATATATATTACTTTGATATAATATGTGATAGACAGAATAGAGAGAGAAATAGTAGTACCAGCCAAAGATTCAGTATCTAGTTTATGATGAGGAACAAACCAACATTCCAGAGTATATAGATTTTTAGTTAGTAGTACATACATATATACACAGCTACTTATATAAAAACAAATTTTAATGTTTATACTGCAGACATATTTGTTTTCATTTGGTTGCTGGTTTCTGTTGTTGTTTTTTTTAAAGAAATATACATATAAATATGAACAGTCAAATCATTTTCTTAATAATTTTTTGTAAATCTTCTTCCCAAAAAGAATGAAAATTATCTTTTCTTGTGACAGAAAATCATATATACACCATGTAAAATTGATTTCTATGTTCTGGCAATGTTTTTCAATTTTTCATTTTAGTTGACATTTTTGTGTGTGAAAATAAGGAATAATTTTCCCCCTATAATTTCGCTATAAAAAAAGAAAGATATATATCTTCCATTTTTAATCAATTTTGGACTTCCTCATCTACAGATAAAACAAATAAATCCTCTGCTGCAGGAAACACATTATTACAAACTAAAATATTAGTAGTAAATATATATATCTATTTACATATAATCATGCTGATTCACTAAAATGTTACATCTAGATTAAATAAAAATCCATACATCAAGCAAAATTTAAAACTGAGACAAAGATAAATGCCATACGCTGACAAACAGAATAGAACAGAATTCATTCTGGGGTTGCTAACACAGACCATGACGACATTTATAGTGCAGAGTCGTTGGTAAGCTTTCTCACCTGATGACGAATAGTCCCCGGGAGTCACTTCTCTCCCTTTGATTTACAACAGAGTCGAGATTTATATCAGTATACATGTGACAACCTTTTATCATGATATTTATTCAAAGCGATTCAATTCCGTCTTTGCATATTAAAGAGTTATCTGCCTTTGTGGGTAGGTACTTGTTGTGACCTCATTTGTTTGAGAGCATAATGTCATATTTTTCAGAAAGTAATGTTTGCTCACAATAAATGACATCATATTTGATACCTTCCTGCAAGGGAGATAACTCTGTAATATTCAAACAAAGAATACTTCGTGTAACTGTCTATATTTTCCTACCTTTCTCAATTATGTTTGATTTTCTTTACTGTCATTTACAAAAAACTTATTACAGACCGTCCTCCAAAAAAATTTAATTAATTTGAACACAACGCATTATAAATCCTAAAATCTGAAAAACATGGTATGAGTGGCAAAGTGGCATTACTATCACTAAATAGGGATAAAATTTATGAACTTTTATTGACTAATTTGTAAAAGCAAAAGCATAGAATACTAAAGTATATAGCTACAGCAATGATGTACCATATCTTAGGAAATCACTTGATTTGAACATTCTGATAACTTAACCTATCCAAATTAGGCTAGCATAGGAAATTTATAGATTAACTTTCTAAAAGTAATTAACACAATTAGAATCTAATCTTCACTTTTATCTGGAACTTTTTATTTATTAAATTTAGCACTACTGAAGCCTTTCAGTCATATTTCTTAAGCGGAAAATTTCTTTATCCAATTTTAATTTTGATATTGCAAATAATTATGCAAGTCATAAAACAACACCTTGTAATGAACAGCAAACCTGCAGTAATTACACCATCACCATGGATACCAGAATCATTAGGAGTAATATTTCAGTTAACCAATATACAGATGCATACATATTACATGTTTTTGAAGCAGGCAATAAAAACATTAAGATTTAACAGCCTTTGTTTATTAGACACAAACACATCAATATTATGTAAGCTCAATACGATGTTATGCATACATCGCACTTATTATCAGAATATTGCGTTGAAATTCCAAAGTGACCTTGTCTAAATTGTCAATACATATAACTGAGATGCAAAAAGTAAGAACTTAAGTTTTATAATGAACATTTCTTAATATACTTATCTAAAATGATAATTTAATTCCAAACAATTGAAATTTTGGCTATAAGAGCACTTTTGTTATAATGCAATATTTTAACCTAAGACTGAACATATAATACATCATCTTAATTGTAACATATACAACAGATTAACACATTAAAACAATAGAGGTCCATTTTAACTAAACTGTGTAAATACAATTCTAATTAGCAGTAGTAGATTTTCTCCATCCCCTCTAATCCATCAAGATGCTCCAGAGATAAGAACAGAACTAGCAGGCATCTTATGGCTAAGCCTTCTAAAGACAGAGATTCCCTTAAAGGACAGTACAGATACACAGAGAACAAACAACATGCCGTCAACCTTACCTGTAATGCCGAAGTCATCGCCTAACTCAACATCCTGGACATTCAACTCGTCAAAGATAGAATCATTGTTTCTCCTGGTCAACGTTAATAAAATAGAAAATCAATATGTTAACAGTATTATACCATATATATACAATTAGAATTCAGTCTCAATTTCACATCAAATAGGAAAATTGATATTTTAGTAAAATTAGTCAGCAAATCTTATACAAATAGACTCTTCATCCATTCTGTGCGCTGAAATTAATTTGCACATCTGTATTTTTTTATGTTTAATTATCTCTAAAAGAACGGTCATAGTCATTTTGAGTTTATTCTACCTCATTAAAACATATAATGAAAGGTCTATAATAAATCTGTCCATTTGTCAGATAACCGTTGTGAATAATCATATACAACCAAACCTCACCTGCTAAGAGATCGCCTCACAGTAGTACTATCTGGGGTCTGACTCCCTACAGACTCCTCAAGCTCCTGTAACTCTGGGGTTGTGGCCACTATATGTGCAATGGTTGCATCCAGACCTGTAGGTACATGGGGACATGTAACGACTTATAGATCATTACAGGTGAAAATGTCACAGGTAATCAAAAACAGTTAACACATACCTGCATGTTTATAAGCAGGAAAAGGTTTGCTCTTTGACAAAACGGAATCCCATATACTAAAATCTTTGACAATTGATTTTTAAAATTATCATATACACCTATTTCTATTTTATGTTTTAATGAATAAATCTCATCATTTTTAATAAATAATTGATTATAATAAATGAATGAAGTTTTGCATATCTAGCATATTAAGTGACAGACTATAAGCAATGCGTTTTGCAATGTACAAGTCAAGTAACTCATCATTCAACACATAACTGCAATGTTCAAGACAAACTGCATACTTACCAAGGGGCAGGTTCCAAAAGGAAAGCATTCAAAGAAGGAGAGAAACTGGGTATTATATCAAAGTCAAAAGTACCCAAAGGCCAATGGTATGAAAGGTTCAGACTGTTTTTGAGTTCTATATCATTGGAATTTTTCCAAGATCATTTATCTTTTGTCATGTTTTGTCACAGAAAAAGCGCTATTATGTTAATGTTATATGTTTGTATTATGCGATGTTAAATAAAGCTTCTTGTATCAAATAAGGAATCTGAACATGTGATTGTGTTGTACACAGTGACATCTGTGATCGTTCATTGTGTAGATGATTAGTACAGGAATAAGAAGTAATTCATATTTTTTACTTCTGCTTCGCCTCCTGTATCTATGACTATTACTATTTTGTTACTCATATTTTTTCCTGTCAATAACTATATGTAACATTTTATAAAACTTAAGATAATATCAACTAACGAATGTATTTTGACAGAGGTGAAACAGTGACTGTTGTTGAAATATCTATTTGATATCAGAGATTAAAAAATTTAAGCTTGATAATGTTGCAAAATTAAAAAACAGATATTTTGTCAGTTGGTAGTATTTATCCTGTGTCTGGGGTCTTTAAAATGTAATTTTAAAGTTATCAAGATTTTATCTAGAGTTTGATATTTTATTTCGAAACAACAAAAAACAGTCTGTAACCTTTAATGTTGCTTTAATGATAAAAGTGCTTCCAATAGAGAAATTAGTGCCTGAACATGTATGGCCGTGAATAGGAGTATACATAAACAGATAAGCTACAACACATACAACACCATGGGCAGATAACTCTGATTTAGTGTCCCGTTGTCGACGGGTAACTTACCAGGGATTCTATCCTCCTCAAACTCTGCCTCCTCGTGATCAATGCTATCAAACCTGATTCGCTCCTCCTCACCCTCGACACCACTCTGCGGCGTGGATGTATTCACCTGTGGCTCCGATTTTTCGGGTGTTGATTTTATCACAGAGTTATCTTTCCCTTCGGGAAGTATGACAGAAGATGCTGTTGTGTCTGATGAAGATGAGTCTAATACTTTGGTATGAGCTGCTAATGTTTCAACTGAATGACTTGGCTGTGAGTTTTCCGCCCGGTCTATATGGTTGGGCGGGTCGGTGTGTTTTGGTGCTGTCTCACCAGCTGCCACGTTATGAGACTCCGGCCTCTCATTGTCTTGACTAGAATTGTCTTTATCACTTTTAGAGTCTATAACACCGTTTATTTGAACACTTGAGGGGTTTTCTGAGGATTCAGGTTGTACACCATCTTCTAATAGTAGAATGAGAAAACACAAAACCACTAATAACATGCAAAACTAAAAGAAAGCAAAACAAAAAGCTGAAACAGGAAATGAAATTTAAAATACAACATAAAAACGTAAATGAAAGGAAAAGTGTTCATGTGGAAGGCATATTTGGGCAGTAGCTGATAAACAGATCTTACCGTGCAATGGCCATATCAGCAAAGCACATTCAACCTGTCTGTAGAGCTCCAAATAGATATAGGAGTTAATTCATTACCTATTCTAGTCTATAACTTTAAACAAATATCGAAACCAGTGATTCTTTGCCAATCTTTGCCAATTTCAAGATTGTAGTGAACACTACTTGCAGCAAAAACAAAAAATTTTTTTTGATATGAGTCACTTATCTAATAAAAGATTCCGTGTAGCTCATTTCAAAGCTGTGTCTCTGATGCGAGACTATATTTTAAGTATTTTAGTTTCCTTCTTTGCGGTTTCTCAACATGGGATGGAAAACCATTGTTGGAAATTGCTGATTTGGTTAGATTTTTTCAAATACAATGTATTTCAATACTTTTCCTACATATTTATGCAAATACCAAAATAACAAAACTAACATCTAATGACATTGATTAAACAATGTTTACCAGCTGCCTACAGACAGGATGAAATAGGATACCATCACCACACGGACAGAAAGAACCATACAACATCACAGGAACAACACATAAAATAGGCCTCATGTGATATTATAGTATTTAACAGCACAAGGGCACCTCCAGGAATTGTAGCAATCTGACAATGTATCTCAAAAGTTGACATTTACTTTTCTCATATTTTTTACAATGTCTGTGTGACCATCAAATTGGTTCCCTTATTGCATCAGAAGCAGTGTAATTATAAAATTTTAGCAATAAAATAATAGATCCTTTTTATTGAATGTACAGCATCAACATCATCGAGTTGGTAATTAGTAACTTTTTTGTAAGAAAATTATCATCAAACAGCAAAATGTATTTTCAACATATTATATCTAAATAGATACTATTGAATTATATTTCATATCAGATCAATTTCTTTACTTTCAATTGAATCTCAACTAGTTTGAATTGAATCTCAACTAGTTTGAATTGAATCTCAACTAGTTTGAATTGGTTATGTATAAACTTCAGTCTGACAACCATATATAACACAGACACACAACAAAGTGACTTACTCGGCGTAGTACCAAACTCTTTCACCAGTATATTGTCTGTCAGCTGTTCCTTGTCACATGTGCCAACCTTCTTGCCTGAACGTCGTTTATCTGTGACGTCCGGGGAATCAAGGTCTCCGAGCTCACTCTTCAGACTGATATTAGAATCGGCCGGAGTCCGAGGGGACATGATGTCTAGGCTGTTCAGACTGGGAGGGGTACCACTTGACCTCAACGGGGTCATGTTCTGACCAGTGATGACCATACTGACTGGCCGAAGGTTTGGAAGTTGAAAGCCCCTGTAAGAAGATAATATTTTATAGTCTTTACTATTGATTTATGAACTTTTCTGGTATCATACAAAAGTGCTAGATTTATTTATTTGTATCAGAATTATACTCTGTGAAACTAAATTTTAGAGTTAGATGTTATTAATTTCTAATTCAAGTAATGTTGTTAATTATAAATTTTTAAACTATAACAAAAACTCAAAGCTTAGCTTTTTTTGGAGATATTAACATTGTTTGTAGAGGATTAAGACCATGAATATTTTTCCTTCTGTCTTTGATACGTACTTGTTACGAGGACTGTTAGATAACTCTAATTTGTCAGTACCCATTAGAATCTTTGTCCTCTCCATCTGGTCCATGTGAGTACGGAACAGCTAGAAAGAAAAGATTTGAACATAATGTGTTGATCCCTCATATTTTTTTTTGATTTCCATTAACAATTGCTAGTGGTTCACAATTAGTAACATACAGTCAATCAGTGAAGAAAGTTGTGAAAATGTGATTTTATATAAGTGTGTAAATGAATAATAGTGTCATTCACAGCCAATTTATTTAGACTAATAGCTTATTTACAATAAAGATTTTCAGATAAAATGAAATTATTTATTATTTAAATAATTATCATTATAATAATATCAAGTGACTCACATTAAGCTGAATACAGCTCCCTGATTTCAGGACTATTCTCATCAAGAAACTGAACGGACAATGTCCTGCATGGTTTATAACTTGTATTGTAATCTGACACCAGCATGATTTTATAATTACCTCTGTGTATCTCTCGTGGAGTTTTGTGTATTCTTTTTTCCATTCGCTGTCCTTTTCTTCCATTCTCGCAACTTAAGGAATATTTCAGAAATGAAATGTCAAGCTATTATAATCTTTATTAAAGGTACCTTTACTACATATATCATGATAAATGGAACATGTTGACCTCAGATGAACAGACACATTTAATTTGTTACAGACATACACTTAAGCCAGTTGTTAGTTTGATACACAAAAAGTTATCAAGCAGTAGATAGTTTGTAAAAATGCATTGGCAGTGAATCAATGTTGAAGCACCATCCTATCCAAATGCTTGGCTGGAGCCTAAACAATGAATGAGTTATTTCAACTGAAATTATGACATATAAAAGTTTCTGTTTGAGAAATTATTACAAAATTGGTATTTCCTGAACATGACATTTCTTTTTACTTCTGTTGTCACTAAGATATCTGAGAAGATAAATACAGGTCATAAGTAACTTGAAATAACTAGGAATATATGTGTACCATGATCTGATGCATTCTTGGATTTGAGTTCCAGCATACGTATGACAGACTCCATGCTTTCCACCTTCTCCTCATGCTCCTTTTTCTGACCTTCAACACCATCCTCCATCTCCAAATATTTCTGATATGAAATATAAATATATTTTTCATAATTAACTGAAACAACTTGTAAAGAAAGAATAAGAAACAGATCCCAAAACTTTAGGAATACATTTGATATATTCATTTGTGTATACCAGTAAATAATTTCCAAAGCAGATGGAATGAAAGATATGTCTAAATATAAATGGCTAGTCTTAAATACTTTTTAAAACATCTAGAAGACCTACAATGTTAACTGTCAGTCTTAAATTTGCATTGGTAATAGGGTACATTATTTACTTGGGCTATTATATTAAGACACTGCCTAGACAGTTACACAGACAGTCCGAGATAAATCATTGACACTTGGAAAGCTTAATATTGTATTTTGTCATCAAATAAGTACCAGTACCACAGAGTGGACCCCAGTCCGTCATTTTTAGTTAATTTTATATATTGTGAGGTATCATCAGAAACCAGTACATTTAAAAAAATATTTGGTATAATATTTAAAATTTTACATGTCCTGATCATGTAAAATTACAAATGGTATGCTTGCATGATTACAGTTGGGTGTAAATCCATAACAATTTTAATGCACATTTTGAATCTAACCATTAAAGAGCTCCTATCCTTATAGATTTTGTTATCATAATTGTGGACTTTTTATTCTAAAAGTCTCAATTCGGTACATGTAATGCTATGGCTAGCAATGTTGACTATTTATTCCAGCCTTGCACTACATCTAACTACAGCCAAGTTTTTTTCTATATACATTGAATTACATTATATCAGATATCTGCATGCTTACAAATCTCAGCATGAGTCATTGCATGTATTAATTTATTTCTAGGTTTAGTAAATGTTTTCCATCCCTGAATAACTGTTATTTTGAAGAGATTATACATTAATTGGCCCAATGTCTGTATCTTTCTTATTTTCTCATGATTTAGAAGAATGTTGAAAAAAAAATCAAATAAATATTAAACATCGCTAGGTGGGTCCCACTTAGTCAAATAAGCTGAAGTTAGCCAATGCAACATTGTGATGTTGTTGCAGTGAACTGTAACTAAGTAACGTCTTTCCGAACTCTTATGAAAACAGGTCATGAACTTTCTGACTTCCGTTTGGCAATAATCGTAACTTCTATGGCGACCAGTTTAAAATGAAGGCATGTTTACATGTATCGACTTTCAATAACTGCTGTACCAAAGTTATTAAAAAAAAACCATTATAAATAATCTTTTATATATCATAATTTCAACTACATCTACAAATACTAACAATATCGGAGTCAAATTTAACTTAATTTTTATGTTAATAGTTACTTATAGTGTGGCTTTAAAGTGTAGCTGAATTTTAAAAAAGACTCAAGACTGTCAGATGGGGGCCCCCGTGGTGGCCAATATTTATTCCTGACAAAAACACTAGGTTGTGATTTAGTTTACAATGGTGATTTTCCCCGTGAGTTATTCCAGAGACGTAGACATAATATAACAGAGACGTAGATAAAATAAATTATGTATGTCTCTGGTTATACACACTTTTTTTTTAATTAGGACAACTCGCTACCTGTTTGGTACTATATTCTCATGATGTATGTATCGTCTTGTGTTGAAATTAATATTTTAAATGAAACATATGAACGTTTTACTGAAAATCAATCATATTTACGTTAAGTTTGTAGAAACGATAAACATTGCTGGACATGAAGACGAAATATATATTATGCGACTTGAACTTCTCGATATTTCTGAAAAAAATGCCTTTATTGAATAAAAACACGTAACATAAATCAGAAGAATATTGGGAAATTTCAAAATATCGGCAGATTTTATTTATTAAAGCGTCTTCACACGGAGATGGTTTGGAATATAGTTTTTGTTGTAAAAGAATCTTGAAAAAAAAATCGTAATTTACCGGAATTAAAACTCGTAACTTGTTGTTGTTTGTAAACTAAATAAAACTGTCAAATCCATAGCGTGAACTACCGATGTGATATACCACCGAGGGGTATAAGTAATGGAGTATAACAGAAAGAGAAGTGAAGTTTTTTTAAAAGAATAAATTTCATTCCGGTAATTAAACAGAAGTAAATTTTGTTCCGGAATTAAACAAAAGTATTTGTTGTTGCCGGGTAATTGTTTAAATGTATACATTATTAAAAAACTGACTTCAAAACTCCCAGCGTGAACAACGATTGCCGAAATTAAAAGGGTTATAAGATAATGGTAGTATACAAAAAAACTGTAGAAATTGAAAATACAAAATTTTGCAAGGATCTGAATATAAATCATTGATGCAAATTAAAGTATTTTCATCTGTTAGCTGGTCCCTATGTTAAAATGACCTGACAAACGTGATCGTAACATGTTTGTTATTTATAAATTGAGATGTCCCGAACTGTAATATCGGGTACAAGAGTGTAGAGGTCATTATGTAATAGCGATGACGCCGGGGGCAAAAGACTAAGGAGGTTGATGGCCAGTAATAGATTAGTATCGGTTAAATTATAGTAACTAAAACGCAAAATCTTGGTCAAGAATTATTCGGGTAACAATGACCTAGTACCAAAAAAGAGAAGAAAGTTAGTTGCAAGATAAATACAAGACGATGGAGGGTTGAATTATTTAGTATAAAGTTATGTTGCGGATGTAAAGATTACTTTTGAAACAATATTTGCTGTGTAGTAATATGGTATGTTTCTTCTCTGTCAGGTCACACGGATATCTGATAATGAATATAATTAAACCAGGTAAATACATTCATATTGCAGGTTGTCAGTACGATAGACCAAATCTAAAAATTACGGCCCCGTCAGGACTATACCACGGTGATAAGTGGAATAGAACATCTCACCCTAAATTTCTTGTATTCGATCAATCAATCAAAACATTAACAACTAAAGATGTACATCGAGGCATTTTATACAGACCGGTAGGTGTGACATGGTTGTGTTGGATAATTAGTAAAAACCACACATACTGAAACAAGTCTCCAATGACATTATAACTTTTTAAGCTAAAGGTACCCTTCAGGCTTATGAGATCCAGTTGTAGTTCATGCTTTTCGAAATTAACGCTTTATCGACTAAAATTCTCTACCAATATGATAAGAAAAGCATTATTGATTTTTAAGACAAGCTATTTATAAAATGGATACTTTAAAATTCTTGTAATTGGCTTGGACGAAAGTAAATTAACCAGTCTTGTTAATTTTACAGTCATATTATTTTGTTTTCTCTTTTTATTGTAGAAATAAACGGTAGAGGTCAAGTAAGAATAGCCGCCATAAGCCAGATACATATTGGACCAATAAGCATGACTAGGGATTAGAAGAATAGATTACAAAATGCTATTTGTATAATTATTATTATATACGAAGCAAATTAATTGGCATTATTAACATTGACCTAGTCAAAAAAAAAGGAGAATGTGGCAAAATACATACTAGACTTGTTATAAAGGGTTTGATTGATCTTTAATATAGTCGGCGATATAATAATTAGGCTTTTGAAACATTCTGTGTTATAATTATTACTGTCAGGTATTTCACGGATAGTACCATTTATATAATTTACTTTTTTAGTATTTGGGTTATCCTGGTACCGAAAAAGTTATTAGCATTTTGCACATGGTAATACCATTTTATAATTCAGGAATCCATAGTTTCAATTCATCATAGGAAGAACTAAATATGATAACACCCGCTAGGTGTGTTGAATGTCAGGTAAAGTAAAATGTCGCATGGCAACTTAGTATACCATTACCTCTGCTACAGGGTCTTGTATTAAGGCTGGATCACATTAGGTATTTTGTATACAGATATTGAATTCAATTTAAATCAAGGTGAAGCCATGCTTATGGGCAATTGCGTAATCTCCAATCATCATGATTGTAAAATGATTCGACATGCATCAACCCTAATAGTCTAAAATCTTGCACGGACCAACAAGTGTTCACTATACTTATCACATCTATGATAGCAAGTCTATATCTGAAAAAGAAACTCAAAATAATGATACATTACCATTAATACTTATACCCGGCAATCGGTAGTTCACACGCTGGGATTTGGCAGTTTTATTTAGTATCCAAACAACAACAAGCAATACTTTAAAATTACGGAATGAAATTTATTCAGATCCTTTTACAAAAAACTTCACTTCTTTTATCGGTATACTACCATTACTTATACCACGTAAATCCGTAGTTCACGCTAATTTTGGCAATTGGTACTATTCACTGGGATTTGACAGTTTATATTTAGTTACTAAACAACAACAAGGCAATACTTCTGTTTAATTCTGTATGTGAGAACAGTGAAACAGGTTCAGATTCTACAAAAACTTCTTTTTGTTATTTTGTTTATATTCAATAAAGGCAATTTTTCAGAAATATCGAGAAGTTCAAGTCGCATAATATATATTTCGTCTTCATGTCCAGCAAGTTTTCGTTTCTACAAACTTAACGTAAATATGATTGATTTTCAGTAAAACGTTCATATGTTTCATTTAAAATATTAATTTCAACACAAGACGATACATACATCATGAGAATATAGTACCAAACAGGTAGCGAGTTGTCCTAATTAAAAGTGTGTATAACCAGAGACATACATAATTTATTTATCTACGTCTCTGTTATATTATGTCTACGTCTCTGGAATAACTCACGGGGAAAATCACAACCATTGTAAACTAAATCACAACCAGTGTTAACTAAGTAAAGTACCTTGCCGCGGGCAAAACGTTACGAAGACAATGAGGGATCACACATACTGATAGCAGGGAAAGCCCACCTGTTGTTTGATTGACAGCCACAGGTACGCTAATTAGTAATTGATCCATGTCACTGCAACTCACAGGTAAGTGCCCGAGCAATTTTTATTCTGATTCTTTTACAAAAACCTCTTTTCTCTTACCTGATATACTACCATTAATTATACACCGACAATCGGTAGTTCACGCTGGGATTTGGCAGTTTTATTTAGTTCCAAGCAACAACAAGACAATACTTCAGTTTAATTTCGAAATGAATTTTATTCAGATTCTTTTACAAAAACTTTACTTCTCTTACCTGATATACTACCATTTCTTATACCCCGGTAATCGGTAGTTCACGCATGGATTTGGCAGTTTTATTTAGTTACAAACAACAAGACAATACTTTAATTCCGGAATGAATTTTATTCTGATTCTTTTACAATAACTTCATTTCTCTTACCTGATATACTACCATTAATTATACCCCGGCAATCAGTAGTTCACGCTGGGATTTGGCAGTTTTAGTTATTTACAAACAACAACAACACAACACTTTTGATTAATTCCGGAAAGAATTTTATTCAGATCCTTTTACAAAAAACTTTCAATTCTCTTACCTGATATACTACCATTACTTATACCCCGATAATCGGTAGTTCAAGCTGGGATTTGGCATTTTTATTTAGTTACAAACAACAACAAGACAATACTTCAGTTTAATTACGGAATGAATTTTATTCAAAATCCTTTTAAAAAAACTTCACTCCTTTTACCCGATATACTACCATTTCTTATAACCCGACAATCAGTAGTTCACGCTGGGATTTGGCATTTTTATTTAGTTAAAAACAACAGCAAGACAATACTTCTGTTTAATTACGGAATGAATTGTATTCAAATCCTTTTACAAAAACTTCTTTTCTCTTACCTGATATACTACCATTAATTACACCCCGGCAATCGGTAGTTCACGCTGGGATTTAGTAATTTTACTTATTTACAAACAACAACACAATACTTCTGTTTAATTCCGGAAAGAATTTTATTCAGATTCTTTTACAAAAACTTTACTTCTCTTACCTGATATACTACCATTTCTTATACCCCGGTAATCGGTAGTTCACGCATGGATTTGGCAGTTTTATTTAGTTACAAACAACAAGACAATACTTTAATTCCGGAATGAATTTTATTCTGATTCTTTTACAATAACTTCACTTCTCTTACCTGATATACTACCATTAATTATACCCCGATAATCGGTAGTTCAAGCTGGGATTTGGCATTTTTATTTAGTTACAAACAACAACAAGACAATACTTCAGTTTAATTACGGAATGAATTTTATTCAAATCCTTTTACAAAAACTTCACTCCTTTTACCCGATATACTACCATTTCTTATATCGCGACAATCGGTAGTTCACGTTCGGATTTGGCACTTTTATTTAGTTACAAACAACAAGAAGACAATACTTCTGTTTAATTACGGAATGAATTTTATTCAGATCCTTTTACAAAAACTTCACTCCTTTTACCTGATATATTTCCATGATTTATGCCCCGGATATCGGTAGTTCACACACTGGGATTTCTGGGCAGTTTTATTTATTTACAAACAACAACAACAAGACAATGCTTCAGTTTTCGGAATGAATTTTATTCAGATTAAAGTTACAAAAACTTCACTTCTCTTACCTGATTAAATACAGTACCATTACTTATACCTGCAACCGGTAGTTCACACTGGAATTTTGCAATTGTAATGGAAGAAAAAACAATAGCAAGACAACATATCTGTTTCAGAATGATTTTATTTGAGATTAATTTAAAAAGCTTCACTCCATTCACCTGACATACTACCATGACAGATTGATGTCTCGGTAACCGGTAGCTCATGCTGGGACCTGGCACTTGGCCAGTTCTGGCTAGCTGAAACACAGGTAATTAAGCCGTGCGTTCAGCCGTGACCGACCCTGGCAGGGGGCCAGTACCTAATCGACGGTGACTGCTGGCAGGGAGCCAATATCTTCAGCGACAACTCTGAATTTTAGATGACATTTGTCTGAATTTTAGATTACATTTGTCTGAATTTTAGGTGACTTGTCTGAATTTAAAAAAACGTATCTGAATCTTCAGATTTTGTCTGAATATAATAAAACTAGTCTGATTCCACAAGGAAAGTCTGAATAATTCAGATAAAAACGTAGTAATTTCAGACTTTACTATCTCCTAGTGAAGATATGTCTAAATATAAATGGCTAGTTTTTAAATACTTTTTAAAAACATCTAGAAGACCTACAATGTTAACTGTCAGTCTTAAATTTGCATTGGTAAATAGGGTACATTATTTACTTGGGCTATTATATTAAGACACTGCCTAGACAGTTACACAGACAGTCAGAGATAAATCATTGACACTAGGAAAGCTTAATATTGTATTTTATCATCAAATAAGTACCAGTACCACAGAGTGGACCCCAGTCCGTCATTTTAAGTTAATTTTATATATTGTGGGGTATCATCAGAAACCAGTACATTTTAAAAAATATTTGGTATAATATTTAAAATTTTACATGTCCTGATCATGTAAAATTACAAATGGTATATATGCTTGCATGATTACAGTTGGGAGTAAATCCATACCAATTTTAATGCACATTTTGAATCTAACCATTAGTTAAAGAGCTCCTATCCTTATAGATTTTGTTATCATAATTGTGGACTTTTTATTCTAAAAGTCTCAATTCGGTACATGTAATGCTATGGCTAGCAGTGTTGACTATTTATTCCAGCCTTGCACTACATCTAACTACAGCAAAGTTTTTTTTTTTATATACATTGAATTACATTATATCAGATATCTGCATGCTTACAAATCTCAGCATGAGTCATTGCATGTATTAATTTATTTCTAGGTTTAGTAAATGTTTTCCATCCCTGAATAACTGTTATTTTGAAGAGATTATACATTAATTGGCCCAATGTCTGTATCTTTCTTATTTTCTCATGATTTAGAAGAATGTTGAAAAAAAAATCAAATAAATATTAAACATCGCTAGGTGGGTCCCACTTAGTCAAATAAGCTGAAGTTAGCCAATGCAACATTGTGATGTTGTTGCAGTGAACTGTAACTAAGTAACGTCTTTCCGAACTCTTATGAAAACAGGTCATGAACTTTCTGACTTCCGTTTGGCAATAATCGTAACTTCTATGGCGACCAGTTTAAAATGAAGGCATGTTTACATGTATCGACTTTCAATAACTGCTGTACCAAAGTTATTAAAAAAAAACCATTATAAATAATCTTTTATATATCATAATTTCAACTACATCTACAAATACTAACAATATCGAAGTCGAATTTAACTTGAATTTTATGTTAATAGTTACTAATAGTGTGGATTTAAAGTGTAGCTGAATTTTGAAAAAAACTCAAGCCTGCCAGATGGGGAAAGGAATAATCCCAGGTTTGACCTGAGTCTGGTCTATACTGTGCAGTGTACATACCATCCCCCGCCAGATCCTCCCTCCTCATCATACAAATACATGTAATACGAAAGGAGAAAATGTACTGACGTAGTGACCAGATCAGGACTCAAACCCCAAATCTCTGAATAGTAGATGTATACATATGGCATGCCTTATCTTTCTGTAGTCAGACACATTCTAGTCTTAGATTTTTGGTGAACCAGAATTTATGCCATTTATTTTAGAAACATGTCAGTTTGAATCAAAAGTGTCTGAAATACGTATTCTAAGGCAATAGAAATCTGGGTGTATATTCCAAAATACATGCTATATACAGCTGGGTCACCGGTCTGTTCATGCAACTAATTAGGAAGGCCACGTGCACCTTGTCAATCAACTGAGTATATTACATTGACTGACAATGCTAGCCAATTATATTTCATAGGGGAGAAACCATACACTACTTGGCATGCCTGTCAAGTACATCTGACTGATTGTTTGATCAAACGAAAAATCACGGGAGCATGTCAACTGATCTGTAAAATCACAAAGTTTTTATTGTTGCACAGAAAAATGAAACATTATTATTAAGGCCATCCTGATTGATAGTGGTCCTCTCCCAGGAGATTTCAACACTGTCACAATACGTAAGTTAAAATGCGTCAGTATCAATTAAACTTTTTGATAATGCACATGATGTGACTGCAACCTTAGTAATATCAGAAGAAACCAGGTTTTATTTCATATACATATATATACCATCTACCGTATCTTTGACTTTTTATTAATATTATTGATTTTAAGCCTGTTGCATTTTAATTTTTCCCGTAACATCCTAGTTAAAGATACTCCACCGCTGACAAATGTTTTTTTTCTCCACTATCAAGAACAGGAGCAGACAATTTAGTATTTTTCTTCAGTTACAAAAGTTACTAACTGTACACCATTACTACCATTGAAATGTTTGATCTTCTAATTTTATTTTAAGTTAAAAATATAAAAAATAATTAATTGCATCCCGAAAAAATTCCGTGGCACTATATCCTAAATAGGGCTGGATCAAAATATCGATATACCGATCGTATCGGTTTTCGGCAATGTATTAAATATCGTATACTGCTGTATCGTTTTAACAACTCATCCTACTGTTTTCGTTAAAGACATAGGAAATTCCAAACAAAATTTATTCTGAAACATCATTCAAGTAACAGCATTTCAATCAAAAGGAGGTGTTTAAAGCATCTGTGACACCTAGATGGATTAGAAATTCCGTTTCATAATTAAGAATACAAATTGACAGAAATTGATTAACACCGATGATAAACCCAATCAAATGTTTGGTAGATTTTTTTCCTGGTTATAGAAAATTTTATCAAAATTGTCTTTTATTGTCACAATATTCGAAATACAAGGGTCAATTCAATTTGAAAAAGAGGTCCACTGTATCGTCAATACGTATCGTGTATTGTTTCAGTGTATTGTCAATACGTATCATATTGTTTTATACCTTCCAATACCCAGGCACTATATCCTATATGGAATGAAGTACTGATTGCCCATGCACCAAAGGCAAAATGAATTATTTTATATTATTTTTTGTGTTAATTAGACATATATATATATACATGATTAAACACCAATTATTGTTCAAATGATGAATATCATTTATGCTCTGTCGGCGGTGGAGCATCTTTAATATTTGGTGTGAAACATCAAGTGTCTCTGGGGCGAATGAACTATCTGGGGGTGAACTAGCTGCAATATTGTAGCTCAAAAGACTTTTTGATCGATAATGTTGTCCTCTTTAGAGCTACAATTGATGCCTATATATATTAATGCTAATGGAGCAAAGTGATGATTATGCAAACCATTATCAAACGTTTGTATTCATTTGATCGTATTGTTTTATATAACTTGAATAAAACTGAAACAATTATCCATATCATTATGCAATATCAAATTTACAGTGAGCCATTATTATTTCACATATAAATATGAACTGTTTTTGAGAGAAAAGTATACGACAAGTCTACAAATGATGAACTTGACATCTTGTGAATAGTAGATAATAAGAATGGTCATAATGTTTGTTTTGGACAAAAATGTTAAATATTGCATGTATACGCATGAAATAATTGGAAACCCACAAAAAAGTATGGAAAATTGATTTTCTGAGGCGATGCTCCACTAGGACACATAGGCACAGGGTTCTCACTAAGTTTTTTAATAGGTGGTTGAAAATATGATAATAGGTGGTTGGGGGCCACGTACAGGCCCCCGTGGTGGCCAATATTTATTCCTGACAAAAATAGCTGGTCGTAAACTAGGAAAAAGAAAAATGTTTTTGCTGGCAACTGGCTTTTAACGAGAACCCTGTAGGCACCATTTCGTACCCAGCAAAAAGGTATAGTAGGCCGGGTACGTATATTCGTTCTAAGGGCGAACCAACTTCGGGGGCCGGCGGCTAAAACAGTCTGGGGGCTAACAGACTTTGGGGCAAAACGTCTGGATACCCTTCATTCTCAAAAACATGAGACTGTTGAGCAATAAATATGTAACATATACACTGGATAGGATCTAGAGAAAATGTAGCTGTCTGGTAAGGGTTCAATCGAACTGGGACCTCTGAACACTAGCTGGATGCTCTTCTGATTGAGTTAAAAGCTGCATGGTTATCAATGTTTTACCTTATCTGTTCCTGCTTCACTAAGAAATATGCAGGTTTGCATTCAATCTGAATGTTAGCCTTAATTACAGTGACATGTTTGACATGTATTTGTAGTCATAAATTGATTACATGAAAACATGTCTATGATAAAATTGAATACAAATAAAGACTCCTTGTAGTAAATACTGAAAAACGTTTTCAAATTAAGACACAGATTCAAGATGTCCATTCAAACTCTTCAGGAAATTTGTAATGCAAGCTGTATCTGCATCTGTATGGGTTTCGCCGCTATAATATACCAAAACTGGTAATCTTGGAGCGGTAAGCTTAATGTAATGTAAAAATATTAATTTATTCAGAAGAGCATGACCAATATTTCTATATTTTTCTATGTTTTAAACCTTTGGAAGATTTTACAGATATGGATAATTTTAAAATTAAATAAGCCATGACCAGACCATCTCAATGTATGGGTGCAGCAGATTTATACCTGTTCAGCAGCCTTCCTGAGTTGTTTTTCTCTCTCATATTGAGTAAGCAGCTGCTCATTGTCATCCCTTAGCAGTTCTAACTCAACTTCGCTCTCCTGTTTATCGTTTAGTGCTTGGTCTAATCCTTCAAGGAGAGCGACGGTCAATGGCATAAGTTCCTTAACCACATCCTCGTCATATTTCTTGATCATACGTTCAAATTCTTTGTAAACGTTCGTAGCGAGAGACGAGACCTTTTCTGACATAACATGCCCCTCCTCAATCGTTCCATAAACCGTTTCTGTAATCGCAGCCATGGCTACGAGAGGGGTGTGCTTCCCAAAGAGAAAATTCACACCCCTGGATTAGGAGAAAGGGACAAAATCAAAACACAGGAAATGATTGAATGTTTGACGTATGCGTCTTTCCTCTCTCCTCCATCTTGCAAAAGTGACGGATTATCATGTGATGCAATGCGCATGTGTAAACTATTGTTTCCGGTTTGGTGGTATTTACAAACAAATCGGGAAAATGGCTGCTCACATCCACCGCATTGCTAAAATAGGTGGCCTGCTTGGACCGTCCTCGCGTGTTCTATCCTGTTATTCTCCAATTATTCGTAGATACACAAAGGAACTGAATGGAAACACAGTCAGAATAGGATGCTCGTCTGGATTCTGGGGCGACACGGCAGTTTCTGGTAACTGTTTGCTAACCGGCTAACTGGTCAATGCTACTGTACTGTAGACACGTCCAAAGTCCAGTCAAAATGAAAGTTAGGTCAAGATCACGCTCAGAAAGGCTTGTCGTAACACTACTAAACACCATGCATTGTCACGAACAATCATGATAAGTTATTCAGATGCAGTGTTTCAAAATGCTTGGAACACTTTACATCTGTCCATGACATTGTAGGCCTACTGTGAGTGTAACGATAATAAAGTTTTATTTAGAGGGGTCTCTAATATAGAGTATGGCAGAGTAGTCTTTGATTTCAGTAATTGTATGATAGCTAGGGCACACTACAATTAACTTGTAAGTTAATTGTTTGTTAAGTGTAGCCCTAGGCATATACAGTCAATAGGTAGTTTAATTTACACCTGATAGTCAACATGCAGGTATGGCCACACCTCTCCCTCCCTATACAGGTAAATGGGCAGTGCCTATGGCCAGTAAACAATATGCTGATTATCTGTAGTATTATAATTATAGAGACAACATGCTGTGGCACAGGTAAATACTCAGCTATGTATACCACTATCCAAATATACTGCACTGGCCTGCCTAAAGTTACAGTCAGCTCCCAGTATACAACATGTACAATAGACTGGTCTGGCCTGCCTAAAGCTATAACAGGTTTGACCATGGTGTAACAGTACCCTATCCTAGTACAGATAAAATGTAAATATGAAAAACCCAGACAACTTGTCCTTAATTTGTACATATATATATATAATCAACCTTAACCTAGCTCACTGTCACCACTGCCCACCCACACACATTTACAGGTAAATATGTGTAGTGCCCTTATATAGCTATATAGTCTTTTATGAAATTAACCAGTAGAAATATTCATATTAAACTGGCATAATATCAATGTTGTGTGTTAAAATATAATAATTATTGTGACCAACTATGCATGGTCATCATTATCTCATGAAAAAAGTTGCCATTCAAAAAAGTCCTTCAGCTAGTTTTCTTGTAGTGGTACTTTTAAGTTATTTCTAGTGATGGGCCGATGATCGGAAAGAAAAAAAAAGGAAATTAGTCGAAAAAAAATGACGACCAATAATCAATTAAGATTTCGAAAACCAATTAATCTGAATTTTTTGAAGGTGGTCCAAAATCTTCAGATTTGTGTAATTTTATAGTAGTCCGGTTATTTAATCACTAGTCCAAATTGAATACAAGTATGTACAGTCGTTTTGCTTCAGCACTTCAGTCATCATCACTTGACAATTTTTTACCCAAACTACAGTGTGAATAACATGATGCAATCAGAATGAAATAATTGCATATAGAATGCGGTGAAAATGTGTAAAAATGGAATTGACCATCGTTATTGTGAATAGAGCATATTATATTGATTTTGATTGGATGAAGAACCACTAGTCCAATCGGACTAGTCCATTATAATTGGCACTAGTCCGGCTGTAAAATTACTTGTCATGGGCATTGGACTAGTTAAAGTCGCAGACTGCAACTGAAGAATTAGATAGTCTATCCTACAGATATTTTTGTTCCCATGATGCATATTTAATTATTACAATGTAGAAAAGTGTTTAGAAGAATTATTATGTATAGGTGAATATATTTAGTTAATATAGATGTCTTAATGGTAATACATTTGTAATTATACATGTCTGCTTTCAGTATTAAAAAGTATAAAAAATATGGCGGTCATGAATAAACAACTTGGAAAACGCAAATTGACGGAGAGTGTGTCTGAATATTTCCTTCTAGTGTGCTCCTATAAGTTGGTATACCAAGAACAATTATAGCAAGATATCTAGTTTCTATTTCAACATCTATTTATATTTTCAGCCCCACAGCTTATTTATGGAGGGAAGATCGACTACCTGGTGTCCGATTATCTGTCAGAAATCACTATGTCCTTGATGACAGCAGCGAAAAACAAAAATCCAGTGCGTAAATTTTTATTGACTTTAAAAACCTGCATATCAAAGATTTAAAATGTTACCCAAGAAAAGGTTTCTTCTTAGATATGTTCAATTAGAAAAAAACAACTAATAACTAAAAAGATAGGCATATGCAATTTTCAATTATGACTAAGCCATTATTTATCTTATTATAGATTTATCATCTTGTATTGTAAAAAGTTGCAAAGTAAGGAATCAAACAACCACCTTGAATGTTTTTGGAAGATCTTTCTATAATTGTTTTTCTAATATGTATTGCTTACATTTTACAGTAAAACACTATTAAAAGAATGTATGTGAACAAACATAATTATCTCATTATGAGCACAGTTTGTTAAATACATATTACAAACCTCTTTTAGGAATCTTTGACGGGGAAAGAAAAAACTTCTTACAGCCATATATTTGTTTTAAAGTTTTACTGCACTAAGTCAGGTGAAAATTAACAAACCTTCAGGTCCCTATTTCTCAAAACAAACTTATGTCAAAAACTGATAAGTCAATTTTTTTCCATTTAAGTTACATAAGGAGAAAATCTTAAGTTTTGACTTAAGTCTGCACTTTTATTTTGAGAAATCAGAGCCAGGGCTATTTATATTATGCATGTAATTGAATTTTGTTGTAGGAAATGGGCTATGCTCCTGATTTTGTCTTGGCTTCCACAGCTCCATATATTAAAGAAATCAAAAAGAAAGGTAGGTCACGATCAAAGTGAAATGTGTCATTGAAGGGAATGCAATTGAACATTTTCTTTGTATGTTAATCAAGGTGCAATTATAGTTTTGAAAATATATCCCCAATTTAGAAAGAAAATTTATCATATGCATAAACTGATCTTAGAACACTGGCTCAAAACTGACAGAAAAATATAAAGGCCCATTCTATAGTCATGCTAAACTATGTTCTGTATTTTTATCTCCTTGACCTGAAGGTATCCGTGTGATAAGTAATGCGGGAGGAACCAACCCTCAGGCATGTGCTGCAGCCCTCCGAGAAGTCTGTCAGAAAGCCTCTGTAGATCTCAATATTGCCGTTGTCATGGGCGATGACCTTATGCCAAAAGTAAGATAACTTTGATAACATCAATAAAAAAATGGCAAAGATTTAACACCTCATATGAATAAAGATACAATAACACTACATCCCACACTTTTTAGGAAGGGGCATAGAAAAAATTTAGCATAACTAGATTTGACTGGACATGGATACTCAATTTGTTGTTTAAAAACTTATCCATGATATTGTAGTGTAAACGTTTGGTTAGGTCACCACTGTTGACTAGTAATGTCATTTACTCTATCATTTCTTTAGGGATTTATTTAAAAGATGATTGATAGCGATGATTGATAGCCTTCATGCTTGCTTATTGGTACATTGAATTGACATGCTGTAGTGCTCAGAGATCGATGAACAGGGATACAAGGAGATGTTTTCTGGACAGAAGTTCCCCAGCACAGTTAACAGTATGAATGCATATCTCGGGTAAGGTTTTAACTATCAAGCAAAATTTCCAAAAGGGAAAATAAGAGAATTTAACATTTAGTGGTATAAGGGAGATAATCATAAAATGAAAATCATATGTAGTTAATGACAACTGAACAGTTATTGGTCAATACCAAATTGTAATTTGTCATTCCCAAAATGATATTTTTCTAATTTTTTTAATGTGATTTATGATTTACCTAATAATAGATAGCATGTGATCAGTCTGTAAAGAAGATGCTAACTTTTGCAATTGGATCATGTCTCAAAATGTCTGTTTAAAAGGTGATTAACTCGAAAAACAAAAATGGAAGCAAACTTTAATATTGGGGTTTTGAGATATCAAAAAACATGGGAAAAGTGAAATTTACCGTTGATTAGTCCCACCTTGTGACATTCACAATCACCAGAAGTTGGGACTAATCAACAACAAATTGCACTTTACCCATGTTGTTTTTGGATCTCGAAACCGGTATGGAACAGTAAACAAAGAATTAGAATACAATGTTAGACGATCATGTTTTTTTCTCTCAAAAATGACAGTGGATTTGTTTTGTTTACAGAGCTGGTCCGATCGCCCGTGCCCTTGAGCTTGGTGCTGACATTGTGGTGACAGGGAGATGTACTGACAGTGCACTTGTTCTAGCCCCACTCCTTCATAAGGTAAAAACAAAGGAAACAATATCTACGCTTGTTCTAGCTCCACTCCTTCATAAGGTAAAAACAAAGAAAACAATATCTACGCTTGTTCTAGCTCCACTCCTTCATAAGGTAAAAACAAAGAAAACAATATCTACGCTTGTTCTAGCTCTGCCCCTTCATAAGGTAAAAACAAAGGAAACTATATCTACGCTTGTTCTAGCTCTACTCCTTCATAAGGTAAAAACAAAGAGAACAATATCTACGCTTGTTCTAGCTCCACTCCTTCATAAGGTAAAAACAAAGGAAACAATATCTACGCTTGTTCTAGCTCCACTCCTTCATAAGGTAAAAACAAAGGAAACAATATCTACGCTTGTTCTAGCTCTGCTCCTTCATAAGGTAAAAACAAAGGAAACAATATCTACACTTGTTCTAGCTCTGCTCCTTCATAAGGTAAAAACAAAGGAAACAATATCTACACTTGTTCTAGCTCCACTCCTTCATAAGGTAAAAACAAAGGAAACAATATCTACGCTTGTTCTAGCTCTACTCCTTCATAAGGTAAAAACAAAGGAAACAATATCTACGCTTGTTCTAGCTCCACTCCTTCATAAGGTAAAAACAAAGGAAACAATATCTACGCTTGTTCTAGCTCTGCTACTTCATAAGGTAAAAACAAAGGAAACAATATCTACGCTTGTTCTAGCTCCACTCCTTCATAAGGTAAAAACAAAGGAAACAATATCTACACTTGTTCTAGCTCCACTCCTCCATAAGGTAAAAACAAAGGAAACAATATCTACACTTGTTCTAGCTCCACTCCTTCATAAGGTAAAAACAAAGGAAACAATATCTACGCTTGTTCTAGCTCTGCTCCTTCATAAGGTAAAAACAAAGGAAACTATATCTACACTTGTTCTAGCTTTGCTCCTTCATAAGGTAAAAACAAAGGGAACAATATCTACACTTGTTCTAGCTCCACTCCTTCATAAGGTAAAAAAAAGGGAAACAATATCTACACTTGTTCTAGCCCCACTCCTTCATAAGGTAAAAACAAAGGAAACAATATCTACACTTGTTCTAGCCCCACTCCTTCATAAGGTAAAAACAAAGGAAACAATATCTACACTTGTTCTAGCCCCACTCCTTCATAAGGTAAAAACAAAGGAAACAATATCTACACTTGTTCTAGCTCTGCTCCTTCATAAGGTAAAAACAAAGGAAACAATATCTACACTTGTTCTAGCTCCACTCCTTCATAAGGTAAAAACAAAGGAAACAATATCTACACTTGTTCTAGCTCCACTCCTCCATAAGGTAAAAACAAAGGAAACAATATCTACACTTGTTCTAGCTCCACTCCTTCATAAGGTAAAAACAAAGGAAACAATATCTACGCTTGTTCTAGCTCTTGTCCTTTATAAGGTAAAAACAAAGGAAACAATATCTACGCTTGTTCTAGCTCCACTCCTCCATAAGGTAAAAACAAAGGAAACAATATCTACGCTTGTTCTAGCTCTTGTCCTTTATAAGGTAAAAACAAAGGAAACAATATCTACGCTTGTTCTAGCTCCACTCCTTCATAAGGTAAAAACAAAGGAAACAATATCTACGCTTGTTCTAGCTCCACTCCTCCTCCATAAGGTAAAAACAAAGGAAACAATATCTACGCTTGTTCTAGCTCTGCTCCTTCATAAGGTAAAAACAAAGGAAACAATATCTACGCTTGTTCTAGCTCTGCTCCTTCATAAGGTAAAAACAAAGGAAACAATATCTACGCTTGTTCTAGCTCCACTCCTTCATAAGGTAAAAACAAAGGAAACAATATCTACGCTTGTTCTAGCTCTGCTCCTTCATAAGGTAAAAACAAAGGAAACAATATCTACACTTGTTCTGGCTTTGCTCCTTCATAAGGTAAAAACAAAGGAAACAATATCTACGCTTGTTCTAGCTCCACTCCTCCATAAGGTAAAAACAAAGGAAACAATATCTACACTTGTTCTAGCTCTTGTCCTTTATAAGGTAAAAACAAAGGAAACAATATCTACACTTTTTCTAGCTCCACTCCTCCATAAGGTAAAAACAAAGGAAACAATATCTACGCTTGTTCTAGCTCTTGTCCTTTATAAGGTAAAAACAAAGGAAACAATATCTACACTTGTTCTAGCTCCACCCCTATATAAGGTAAAAACAAAGGAAACAATATCTACGCTTGTTCTAGCTCTTGTCCTTTATAAGGTAAAAACAAAGGAAACAATATCTACACTTGTTCTAGCTCCACTCCTCCATAAGGTAAAAACAAAGGAAACAATATCTACGCTTGTTCTAGCTCTTGTCCTTTATAAGGTAAAAACAAAGGAAACAATATCTTACACTTGTTCTAGCTCCACTCCTCCATATAAGGTAAAAACAAAGGAAACAATATCTACGCTTGTTCTAGCTCTGCTCCTTCATAAGGTAAAAACAAAGGAAACAATATCTACACTTGTTCTAGCTCCACTCCTTCATAAGGTAAAAACAAAGGAAACAATATCTACACTTGTTCTAGCTCTTGTCCTTCATAAGGTAAAAACAAAGGAAACAATATCTACACTTGTTCTAGCCCCACTCCTTCATAAGGTAAAAACAAAGGAAACAATATCTACACTTGTTCTAGCTCTGCTCCTTCATAAGGTAAAAACAAAGGAAACAATATCTACGCTTGTTCTAGCTCCACTCCTTCATAAGGTAAAAACAAAGGAAACAATATCTACACTTGTTCTAGCTCCACTCCTTCATAAGGTAAAAACAAAGGAAACAATATCTACACTTGTTCTAGCTCCACTCCTCCATAAGGTAAAAACAAAGGAAACAATATCTACGCTTGTTCTAGCTCCACTCCTCCATAAGGTAAAAACAAAGGAAACAATATCTACACTTGTTCTAGCTCCACTCCTCCATCAGGTAAAAACAAAGGAAACAATATCTACGCTTGTTCTAGCTCTGCTCCTTCATAAGGTAAAAACAAAGGAAACAATATCTACGCTTGTTCTAGCTCCACTCCTTCATAAGGTAAAAACAAAGGAAACAATATCTACGCTTTTTCTAGCTCCACTCCTCCATAAGGTAAAAACAAAGGAAACAATATCTACGCTTGTTCTAGCTCTTGTCCTTTATAAGGTAAAAACAAAGGAAACAATATCTACGCTTGTTCTAGCTCCACTCCTCCATAAGGTAAAAACAAAGGAAACAATATCTACGCTTGTTCTAGCTCCACTCCTCCATAAGGTAAAAACAAAGGAAACAATATCTACGCTTGTTCTAGCTCCACTCCTCCATAAGGTAAAAACAAAGGAAACAATATCTACACTTGTTCTAGCTTTGCTCCTTCATAAGGTAAAAACAAAGGAAACAATATCTACGCTTGTTCTAGCTCCACTCCTCCATAAGGTAAAAACAAAGGAAACAATATCTACACTTGTTCTAGCTCTTGTCCTTTATAAGGTAAAAACAAAGGAAACAATATCTACGCTTGTTCTAGCTCCACTCCTTCATAAGGTAAAAACAAAGGAAACAATATCTACGCTTGTTCTAGCTCCACTCCTTCATAAGGTAAAAACAAAGGAAACAATATCTACGCTTGTTCTAGCTCCACTCCTCCATAAGGTAAAAACAAAGGAAACAATATCTACGCTTGTTCTAGCTCCACTCCTTAATAAGGTAAAAACAAAGGAAACAATATCTACACTTGTTCTAGCTCCACTCCTTCATAAGGTAAAAACAAAGGAAACAATATCTACACTTGTTCTAGCTCCACTCCTCCATAAGGTAAAAACAAAGGAAAATATCTACGCTTGTTCTAGCTCCACTCCTCCATAAGGTAAAAACAAAGGAAAACAATATCTACACTTGTTCTGGGACTTTCACTCCTTCATAAGGTAAAAACAAAGGAAACAATATCTACGCTTGTTCTAGCTCCACTCCTCCATAAGGTAAAAACAAAGGAAACAATATCTACGCTTGTTCTAGCTCTCCTTATAAGGTAAAAACAAAGGAAACAATATCTACGCTTGTTCTAGCTCTTGTCCTTTAAAAAAAAAAAGGAAACAATATCTACGCTTGTTCTAGCTCTTGTCCTTTATAAGGTAAAAACAAAGGAAACAATATCTACGCTTGTTCTAGCTCTTGTCCTTATAAGGTAAAAACAAAGGAAACAATATCTACTTGTTCTAGCTATCCTTATAAGGTAAAAACAAAGGAAACAATATGTTGTTCTAGCTCCCTCCTTCATAAGGTAAAAACAAAGGAAACAATATCTACGCTTGTTCTAGCTCCACTCCTTCATAAGGTAAAAACAAAGGAAACAATATCTACGCTTGTTCTAGCTCTGCTCCTTCATAAGGTAAAAACAAAGGAAACAATATCTACGCTTGTTCTAGCTCTTGTCCTTTATAAGGTAAAAAACAAAGGAAACAATATTCTACGCTTGTTCTAGCTCTTGTCCTTATAAGGTAAAAACAAAGGAAACAATATCTACGCTTGTTCTAGCTCCACTCCTCCATAAGGTAAAAACAAAGGAAACAATATATTACACTTGTTCTAGCTCTTGTCCTTTATAAGGTAAAAACAAAGGAAACAATATCTACGCTTGTTCTAGCTCTTCCTCCATAAGGTAAAAACAAAGGAAACAATATCTACGCTTGTTCTAGCTCCACTCCTCCATAAGGTAAAAACAAAGGAAACAATATCTACGCTTGTTCTAGCTCTTGTCCTTTATAAGGTAAAAACAAAGGAAACAATATCTACACTTGTTCTAGCTCTTGTCCTCCATAAGGTAAAAACAAAGGAAACAATATCTACTTGTTCTAGCTCTCCTCATAAGGTAAAAACAAAGGAAACAATATCTACCTTGTTCTAGCTCTTGTCCTTTATAAGGTAAAAAACAAAGGAAACAATATCTACGCTTGTTCTAGCTCTTGTCCTTTATAAGGTAAAAACAAAGGAAACAATATCTACGCTTGTTCTAGCTCTTGTCCTTTATAAGGTAAAAACAAAGGAAACAATATCTACGCTTGTTCTAGCTCCACTCCTCCATAAGGTAAAAACAAAGGAAACAATATCTACGCTTGTTCTAGCTCTTGTCCTTTATAAGGTAAAAACAAAGGAAACAATATCTTACACTTGTTCTAGCTCTGCTCCTTCATAAGGTAAAAACAAAGGAAACAATATCTATGCTTGTTCTAGCTCTTGTCCTTTATAAGGTAAAAACAAAGGAAACAATATCTACGCTTGTTCTAGCTCCACTCCTCCATAAGGTAAAAACAAAGGAAACAATATCTACACTTGTTCTAGCTCCACTCCTCCATAAGGTAAAAACAAAGGAAACAATATCTACACTTGTTCTAGCTCCACTCCTCCATAAGGTAAAAACAAAGGAAACAATATCTACGCTTGTTCTAGCTCTTGTCCTTTATAAGGTAAAAACAAAGGAAACAATATCTACGCTTGTTCTAGCTCTGCTCCTTCATAAGGTAAAAACAAAGGAAACAATATCTACACTTGTTCTAGCTCCACTCCTTCATAAGGTAAAAACAAAGGAAACAATATCTACTTGTTCTAGCTCCACTTTCATAAGGTAAAAACAAAGGAAACAATATCTACGCTTGTTCTAGCTCCTTGTCCTTTATAAGGTAAAAACAAAGGAAACAATATCTACGCTTGTTCTAGCTCTTGTCCTTTATAAGGTAAAAAACAAAGGAAACAATATCTACACTTGTTCTAGCTTTTCTTCTAAGGTAAAAACAAAGGAAACAATATCTACACTTGTTCTAGCTCACTCCTTTATAAGGTAAAAACAAAGGAAACAATATCTACGCTTTGTTCTAGCTCTTGTCCTTTATAAGGTAAAAACAAAGGAAACAATATCTACGCTTGTTCTAGCTCTTGTCCTTTATAAGGTAAAAACAAAGGAAACAATATCTACACTTGTTCTAGCTCTACTCCTTCATAAGGTAAAAACAAAGGAAACAAAGGAAAATATCTACACTTGTTCTAGCTCCACTCCTCCATAAGGTAAAAACAAAGGAAACAATATCTACGCTTGTTCTAGCTCCACTCCTCCATAAGGTAAAAACAAAGGAAACAATATCTACACTTGTTCTAGCTCCACTCCTTTATAAGGTAAAAACAAAGGAAACAATATCTTACACTTGTTCTAGCTCTACTCCTTCATAAGGTAAAAACAAAGGAAACAATATCTACACTTGTTCTAGCTCCACTCCTCCATAAGGTAAAAACAAAGGAAACAATATCTACGCTTGTTCTAGCTCTTGTCCTTTATAAGGTAAAAACAAAGGAAACAATATCTACGCTTGTTCTAGCTCCACTCCTCCATCAGGTAAAAACAAAGGAAACAATATCTACGCTTGTTCTAGCTCCACTCCTCCATCAGGTAAAAACAAAGGAAACAATATCTACACTTGTTCTTGCTCCACTCCTCCATCAGGTAAAAAAAAACAAAGGAGGAAAACAATAACTACTTTTACACAAACAAAGGAAACAATATCACGGAAACAATAAAACAAAGGAAACAATACCATAGTAAAAAAAAAAACAAAGGAAACAATATCTACACGTAACTAAATAGCTCGACACAATTCTACATAAGGTAATAAACAAAGAAACTAATCTACTCTTGGTAGCTAAAACCACATAAGGTAAAAACAAAGGAAACAATATCTACACTAATATTTATCTTATACAGTGTTCATATAGCTAAACATTGAGCAATAAGTAACGGTATCAAAAAATAACACAATATCTACCTTGTATAAGGTAAAAACAAAGGAAACAATTATATCTAATTGTCTACAACTTGTTCTAGCTCTTGTCTACACTGGTTTAAAAATTGCATAAGTAAAAACAAAGGAAACAATATCTACGCTTGTTCTAGCTCTTAGTCACTCCTATAAGGTAAAAACAAAGGAAACAATATCTACACTTGTTCTAGCTCAATATCACTGTAAGATACTTTAGGGTAAAAACAAAGGAAACAATAACTACATATCAAAGTCATTTATAACAATATATATCTACACTATGTTAAGCTCCCCACTCCCTTCAGCAGGAAAGAATACCATTTATACACAGAATACATCATAAAAACAAAGGAAATAATAAACAATATCTCTACAATGGTAAAAACAATATACAGAAGTACAATAGTTACTAGCTACTAAGCACCACTCCTAAAAGTACATTATAACTATATTCTAGTAAAAAGGGATCAAAGGTAAACAGAAACAATCAAACAATATCTACACTTGTTCAAGAATGGAAACAATATCACTTGATCTAATATCCCCCATCATAAGGTAAAAACAAAGGAAACAATAATATCTAGCACTCATAAAACACAAAGGACTAACAATATCTCATTATAGCTAACTGGTAGTCCTTAATACAAGTACTTAATAACATCAACACTGGTAAGAAACAATATCTTAACTAAAACTGGTTCATCAGGAAAAACACAAGGAAACACTGGATACTAATACAACCCTGTTCTAGCTCTTGTACTTCAATCAAATTTATAACAAAGGTAACCTTCAAAGGAAAACAATATGTACAATATCACCCTGTTCTAGCTATAAAGGGGAACAAAGGTTACATAAAAACTGAAAACAATTCTACATTGTAAATATCATCCTCCATAAGTAAAACAAAAATGAAAACAATATCTACGCTTGTTCTAGCAAAGGAAGTCACAACACTCCTTCATAAGGTAAAAACAAATTAGTAAGGAACAATATCTACACTTGAACATACTATAAAACAAATATCACTGAAGAAGGGAACTAGAATTCTTTCATTGTCCTAGAATAATTATAAGTAAATTAAAAAAAAGGAAACAATATACACTGTACTAACATATCATCATTGTAGGGACAAGGAAACAATATGACTACATTGTTCTACCTAAATAAGGTAAAAACAAAGGAACAGACAAAATATCTAACACTTGTTCTACAATTCATAAGGTAAAAACAAAGGAAACACAATATCTACAAGCACTCCTCCTTATCAGGTAAAAACAAAGGAAACAACAAAGAAAGGAAACAATATCTACACTGCTAAACTTTCTAATAAAGGACAAACTGGAAAAACAATATCAACACTAAATCTCTCATGTCCTTTATAAGGTAAAAACAATAGGAAATAATCATATACACATGTTCATATCTAAACTGTACTCAATAATGGTACTAAAAATGAAATATCTACAATAGCTCTGTACCTAAATATTAATCATAATGTAACTTGGACTCACATAGAAAAACAAATACTCTGAAACAAATCATCTACACTGCTTCTCAATACACACATATCTCTAACACAATAAGTAAGGACAACAATAAAAACTGTATCTCAAATATCATCAATACACTGGAGACAATAGAAAATGAAAACAATATCTAACAGCTATCACCCTTCATAAGGTAAAAACAAAGGAAACAATATCTGTACACTTGTTCTAAATACATAAGTACAATACAAAGAAAAAACAATACATCTGTTAAATCATACAGGTTAATATCAACAAGGTTGAACAATAACAATATGGGTCTACAATATGGATGTACTCAATACATAACCGAAGAAATATCAATACAGCATATCTACACTGTACATAGAAAACAGAAAACAATCATCTACACTGTACCTTCTAATCAGTTAGTAAGGTACTCAAAACACAATATCTGTACCTACACTGGTCACAATCAAGTAAGAGACAAGAAACATGACACTTGTAATCTCAATACCTTTCTTAATGGTAAACAAAGAAAATGAAACAATACATATCTACACTTGTTACTAGAACAACACTACACTCTGTAATAAATACAGAAAAACACATATCTAAGGTACTAGAAAATGAACAATATCTTCAATAAGGCTGTACTCAAAATATAAACAATATCTACACTGGTACTCAATGAAAACAATATCTACACTGTACTCTACACATACTTAAGTAAAAAACAAAGAAACAATATCTACACTGTTCTAATTACCACAATAAAGTACAAAAAATAAACAATATCTACCTAAATACACATCAATAAGTCTAGAAAATGAAAACAATATGTACCTAAATTATCAAGGGACATGGTAAAATGAAAACAATATCTGCTACACTAAATATCATCAATTAGTAAGAATAAGAAAATGAAAACATATCTACACTGTACTCAAGCTCCATCAATAAGGTAAAAACAAAGAAACAAAAACAATCTACCTTAGTTCTAATACTCAATCATAAGGTTATCTACACTAAATAATGAAAACAATATCTGAACCTAACTATCATCAATAGTAAGATACATCATCTACAAAGGTAAAAACAAAGGAAAACAATATCTGTACACATATTCTATCAATAAGGTAAAAACAAAGGAAACAATCTTGTTCTACGCTTGTTCTATAAGTAAGAGGAATAGAAACAATGCACAATAATCTGTACACAATACCATAAGGTAAAACAATACAGAAACAATATAGTAAAATGGTTCTAAACAATGTCACTTCATCAATAAGGAAAAATAAAAAGGAAACAATATCACTGTCAATACACACACTTGTTCTAATATCATCAATAAGGGTAAAAACAAAGGTAAATTTCTCACTTTACTCAATAACACTTCATAAGCATGAAAATAAATCATACTGGTACTAAATAATCAATAAGTAATAAAAGGAACTCACTGTACTCATACAATAATCATCTAAGGAAACATACAATACAGACATACACAAAAAAAACAAATCCTGGTACTAAATAAAACATAAGTAGGAACATAAATGGTTAATAAAAACAATCAAAAAACATAAAATACACACACAATATCTGTACCTTCAAGAAACAATATCTACGCTGGAAAATGTTCAATATCTAATACACACAATATCAGAACAATATCTACACTTGTACTCATAAGTAAAACACAAAAGAAAACAATATCTACTACCTGGTACTCAATACAGACACATAAGGTAAAACAGGTACAAAGAAAACAATATCTGGTATCTACACTTCAAATATCAGGTATCATAGAAACATGAAAACACTTACTTACCTAAAATACCATCAACAAAGTAAAAACAAAGGAATACTAAAACAATATCTACGCTAAATATCATCAAAGTCAGAATCTAAGGTAAAAACAATAAAACAATATCTACACTTGGTTCTAGCTCCACACAATTCAAGGTAACAAGGTAAACAATATCACACTTGTTCTAGCAAATGCTCCTTTATCTGGTAAAAGTACATCAAACACAGACAATATCTAACTGGTAGCTCAATACCACACTATCTTTAAAAAAACAAAGGTAAACAATATCAATGCTTGTTCTATCTGCTACATCACTCCTTCATAAGGTAAAAAATCAAAGGAAATATCAACACAAATATCTACACTTGTTCTAGCTCAACAATGGTACTTCATAAGGTAAAAACAAAGGAAACAATATCTACACTTGTTCTAGCTCCACACAATTCTAAGCTCAATACAAAGGAAAACAATATCTACACTTTGTCTAATACACACACTAAGGTAAAAACAAAAGGAAACAATATCTACACTTGTTCTAGCTAACACTTAACACTGGTACATCAAACAAAGGAAACAATATCTACACTTGTTCTAGCTAACACACCTCATCTAAGGTAAAAACAAAGGAAACAATATCTACCTTGTTCTAGCTCTACTCAATACACTCCTTCTATAAAAATAAGGAAACAATATCTACACTTGTATCATTCAGACAAGGAAGACACTCCTACAAAAGAAAAAATATCTAAGGAACTAAATATCATCACACTTGTTCTAGCTCCACTCCTTAATAAGGTAAAAACAAATCTGAAACAAATATATCAACTACTTGTTCTAGAAAACAATCCACTCCTTCATAAGGTAAAAACAAAGGAAACAATATCTACACTTGTTCTAGCTCCACTCAATCCTAAGGGTAAAAACAAAGGAAACAATATCTACACTTGTTCTAGCTCCACTCCTCCATAAGGTAAAAACAAAGGAAACAATATCTACACTTGTTCTACATCCACTTTTAAGGTAAAACTGAAAACAATATCTGTACACTTAAACAACACTCCTCATTAAAAACAATAAAACACATATCTGTTCTACTTTACTCCTCAATAAGGTAAAAACAAAGGAAACAAAACACTATGTTCTAGCCATACTCATCATAAGGTAAAACAAAGAAATAAATACACTGGTACTCTAAACATATAAGGTAAAAAACAAAGGAAACAAACAATATCTACACTTGTTCTAGCTCTACTCACCTTCATAAGGTAAATGGATATCTAAAACAATACACTTGTACTAATACAGCACAATATCACTACACTTCAATAAGGAAAAAGATCAAAGGAAACAATATCTACACTGGTATCCTTCATAAGGTAAAACAAACAAAATATCAATAGCTTGTATCTACTTCCTCCAATAAGGTAAAAACAAAGGAAACAATATTACACTTGTATCTACTCACGGTCCTTAATAAGGTAAAAATCAAAGGAAACAATATCTACACTTGTTTAACTCCAATCTCCTCATCTAAGGTAAAACAAAAAAAGGAAACAATATCTACACTTGTACTCTACCACTCCACATAAGGTAAAAACAAAGAAAAACATATCTACACTTGTTCTACAGCTTGTCTCCTCAATAAGGTAAAAACAAAGGAAACAATATCTACACTTGTTCTAAGGTGACTCCTGGTAAAAACACAAAGCAATATCTACACTTGTTGAAACACAATAGCTCTCCTTTAAGGTAAAAAACAAAGGAAAACATCTACGCTTGTTCTACCCATCACTCCTTCTCAATAAGGTAAAAACAAACAGGAAACAAATATCTACACTGTTCTATAAAGCTCATAGGTAAAAACAAAGGAAACAATATCTACAGGTACTCTCTAGCTCACAATATTAAGGTAAAAACAAAGGAAA
The DNA here is from genome assembly GCF_041381155.1 of Argopecten irradians. NCBI lineage: Eukaryota > Metazoa > Mollusca > Bivalvia > Pectinida > Pectinidae > Argopecten > Argopecten irradians. The sequence goes on along the minus strand of NC_091140.1, from coordinate 13,746,930 downwards.
CAATATCTACATTTACTTCTAGCTCCACTCCTCCATAAGGTAAAAACAAAGGAAACATATATCTACAATACTTGTTCTAGCCCACACTCCTTCATAAGGTAAAAACAAAGGAAACAATATCTACACTTGTAAAACCTTCAATAAGGAAAAACAAAGGAAACAATATCTACACTTGTACTAATAGCTGGTAAAACAAAGAAAATAAAAACAATATTGTACCTAAATATCCTTTTATAGGTAAAAACAAAGGGAAAACAATATCTACACTTGTTCTACTCACAATATCTACACATAAGGTAAAAAACAAAGGAAACAATATCTAAGAACACTTGTTACTAGCTATATTAATATAAAAAAAAAAAGAAAACAATATCTACACTTGTACTCTATCCCACATCCTCATAAGGTAAAAACAAAGGAAACAATATCTACACTGTACTCTAGCTACTCATCATATAAGGTAAAACAAAGGAAAACAATATCTACACTTGTTCTACAATAGCTCCACTCCTCCATAAGGTAAAAAAGGAAAAACAATATCTACACTTGTTCTAATAATCACACAATAATCTAAGGTAAAAACAGAAACAATATCTACACTGTACCTCAATAGCTCTACTCATTAGTGACTGGTAAAGGAAAATGAAACAATATCTACGCTGTTCTAGGGGTAAAAACAAAGAAACACAATCTACACTGTAGCTAAATATCCTTCAAAAGTAAGGAGACAAAGGAAATGAAACAATATCTACGCTTGTACCTAGCTCCATCAATCCTATACTGGTAAAAACACAAAGGAAACACTCAATATCTTACACTGGTACCAAGCTCTGCACATCCATAAGTAAAAACAAAGAAAACAATATCTACACTTGTATTCTAGCTCTACACTCCTAATCAAAGGTAAAAAAATGAAAATGGAAAACAATATCTACACTTGTTCTAGCTTCTACAATATCTTCATAAGGTAAAAACAAAGACAAAATATCTACACTTGTTCTAACATCAATATCACACTAGGTACAAATAGAAAATGAAACAATATCTACTGGTACACTCCACTCACTCCATAAGGTACTCAAAGGAAACAATATCTACACTTACCTCAATCACATGCAATCATCATAAGGTAAAAACATGAAAACATGGGTATCTGTACAAATCATCTACAGCTCAATAAAATCAGAGACAGGTAAAAATGGAAAACAATATCTACACTTGTACTAAACTCCATCATAGAAAAAAAACAAATGGAAACAATATTACACTTGTACTCAATACAGACAAATTCTCACTGTCAATAAGGTAAAAACAACAAAGAAACAATATCTACACTTTTACTAGGCTCAATACAGACATTAAGTAAACTGGTACTAGAAAATGAAAACAATATCTACACTGTGTTCAATACTCACAATAATTACAAGGTAAAAAAAGAACAATATCTACATTGGTTCTAACCCATAGACACAATAAGGTAAAATGGTACTCAAGGAAAATCTATGTACCCTAAATATCTACACTTACTCTATACTCAAATTCACACTAAGAAATAAGTACAAACAAGAACAATATCTACAATGTACTCTATACACACACAATATCACACATAAAATACAAAAAATGAATATCTACACTGTACTTTTGCTAGCTCAACTCCTTCATAATAAAAACAACATGGAAAATGACAATATCTACTTGTTCTAATCCATCATCCTCCATAATGGTAAAAAAACAAAGGAAGACAAATATCTACACTGGTTCTAAGACTTCTATCTTTAAATAACACTGGTAAAAACAAAGGAAACAATATCTACACTTGTTCTCATCCAACTATCATCATATAGTAAAACAAAGGAAAAGAAAAAATCTACACTTGTTCTACAGACACAATATCTTTATAGATAAGAAAAAATCATACACTTGTACTCAATACACACACTTCATAAGGTAAAAACAAAGGAAACAATATCTACGCTTGTGGTACTCTAGCTACCTCCTAAGGTACATAAAAAGGAAACAATATGTACTCATAAAGATCATCAATACAAAAGGTAAAACAAAGGTACACAATACATAGACACTTGTTCTGAAAACAATCACTCCTGGTAAAAACTTATCTACGCTTGTTCTAAACCACAATATCTTACCTCCATAATTAATAAACAAAGAAAATGAAACAATATCTATATCATTGTTCTAGATTAAATGTAAAAAATCAACACCTAAATATCACACACAATCTACAATTTACTCAATTTACACAAAAAAAAAGGAACAATATCTACACTTGTACTCTAAATATATTATTAAATAACAAAGGAAACAACATATCAGTACACTGGTTCTACAAATCACATCAATTACATAAGGTAAAAACAAAACAATATCTGACACTTGTATCTTTAGTACTTCATAAAATGAAATATCAATAGTAAATATACATCACACTTGTTCTAGATGTCACACATTTATGGTAAAATGAAAACAATATATCTTACTTGGTACTTTTCACAGCACTCATAACTACAAGGTAAAATGAAAACAATTACACTTACTCTAATACCACTCCTTTAAAAACAAAGAAACAATATCTACACTTGTTCTATCATCAATACTCAAACCATTTTCAGAAAGGAAACAAATCTACACTGTTCTAAACAGCACTTATCATCCTTATAAGGTATAAAAACAATATCTGTACATTCTACACTATCATTATAAGGTAAAACTCAAGGAAGACAATATCTACACTTGGTCTCAATAACAGCTATTTGTACTTCAAAACAGTAAAAAGTAAAGGACTGAAAATGAAAACAATATCTACACTGTTTCAATATCATCAATAAGTAAGAGGTTACATACAGACAAATAAACACATATCTACCTTGTTCTACAGCTCATTAAAAAATGGTAAAATACAAAGGAAATGATTCTATATACTGTTAAATACATCAACTCTTTCAAAAACAATATCTAATTACTAATACAGACACACTCCACTGGTTCAATAAGGTAAAAAAAAAAAAATATTACACTTGAATATCCGACACTTGTATTAATGGGGACAAAGAAAATTCAAAAAAAACAATATCTACACTGGTACTCAATACACAATATCACTCATACATCAGTTAAAAAACAAATTACGAGTACTATCTAAAATGGTCCATTAAGGTAAGAGACAAGAACACAAAGGAAACAATATCTTTGTTCTTAGCCCATCTCAATACAATAAGAAAACACTGTAAATGGAAACAATATCTGTACATTGTTCACTCCAACCTCAAAAGAAAACAATATCTAAACACTGGTACCATAAAGACACAATTTCATAAGGTAAAACTCAAAAAGAAACAATATCTACACTGGTGTTCTAAGATATCCTTCAAAGGTTAAAAACAAAGGTTCTACGTTTGTTCTAAATTTATTAAAAATAAGGAAAATTGAATATCTATATTGTTTCTAGCTTATGTACCTTTTAAGGTAAAAACTTGGAAACAAAATAAAAATCTATCGCTGTACAGTAGACATCTTATACATAGGTACTCAAAGGAAACAATATCTACACTTGTTCTTAGCCACCATCTACATGGTAAAACTGAAAACACAATATCTACACTTGTACTCAATAGGCAGAACAATATCCGTCATAAGGTAAAATACAGAAACAATATCTACACTTGTTTAACTAATACATCACATTTTATAACCTGGTAAAAAACAAAAACAATATCTTACCTAAACCACCTACATGGTAAAAACAAATAAACAATATCTACACTTGTACTAATACACAAATAAAAATTCAGTTCATAAGGTAAATTAAACAAAGGAAACAATATCTTACTGTTCTAAAAATCATCAATAAGGTAAAAGACAAAGAAAAAATATCTACACTTGTTCTAAATATCATCATGTACAATACAGAAAATGAAACAATATCTACGCTGTACTAATCTCATTAATAAGGTAAAAACAAAATATATCTACGTTCACTCTTTCTACATAAGGTAAAAAACTTCAATATACACAATATCTAGGTACCTAAAAGGTAAAAATCAAAGGAAACAATAAAACACAATAAATACATTGTTCTAGCTATCATTAAATAAGGTAAGAACATACAAAATGGTTATCTACTACAAAGTGTCATCAATATCACCATCAGTACAAACAAAGGAAACTAAATACAATAATGCTTCATCAATAGGGGACACCCTATTATAAGTGGGAATTGACAATATCTACTTGTTCTAAATATCTTGTCCTTTAAAGGTATAAAAAAAGAAACAATCAATATCTCTTTTAGAAAGGTAAGAAAATGAAAGGAAACAATATCAACCTTGTTCACTTACTCCTTGGAAGGGGAAACAAATATATCACCTGTATCTAAATCACTCCTCCACGAAAAAAGACATACAGCTATCACTGTACCTCTTGTCATTATAATATAAAAACAATATCTGTACAATCATCAATCCCTCCATAAGGTAAAAAAAAGAAAACAATATCTGTACTACATGAACTTGTACATAGTCAAGAACACTTCTCAGGGGTGAAACAACTATCTATGTACAAATATCGATCCCCAAATAAGGTAAAAACAAAGCAATATTACACTTGTGATCTGGATAAGGTAAAAAAAGGAAAACAATGTCTACACTTGTTACATATCACACTCCTCCAAAAGTGTAAAAACATGGAAACTGAAATATCCCTTGAAAAAAACATTCATAATAAAATACAAATGGAAAACAATATTGCAATTTTTTCTAAATATCCCTCATAAGTGGAAACAACAAAGAAAACAATATCACCGATTTGTTCTCTGTAACAATCTCCATAAGGTAAAAAACAAAGGAAAACAATAAAATTCTAGCCTCACTCTGATAAGGTAAAAACAAATCAATATCAATGGACATTTTAAAACAATGACTTGTAATAGGCATACTTAAATGGCATAAAACCAGTAACAATTAAATGAAACAATATCTGTTGTAATTGTATACCACCGCGGGTATTATATCTATAGGGAAGACCTTGAAACTTTGTACTCAATTGTCAGGAAAATCTTTCGGGGCCGATCAGATGGCACTTGACGAAAGCGGTGCTCTGAAATCGAGCTATCCCATGGGTGATAAGTGTGGCATAGTGTAGTGTAATCAACCGTGGGTCACTGACAATGCTAATACAGAGGTTTAGAGATAACTAAGTTTTGTTATAGTACAATTTGCTCCCACCTTCTGGCAATTGTGATCTGATGGTGGAAGTTATTAATGGTAAGTCATACTTCACCAGTACTTGAAATAGACATATTGAAAGTGTTGATTATGTCTCTGACTATATTTCTTCATTGTTGAAACAATACGAAAGAAAAAGAATTTCAGTGGTACTAAACAATCGTGGGGTGGTCTCCCTTAGATTGTAGACGAATTAAAAAAAAAGAAAAAAGACTTCCTATAGCTACTACATGAAACACTATAGTAAAAGTTGTCTCCCTTGTTCCCATGTATATTTTGCCACTTTTCGCAGGGATAACATTGGGTTTCCTATTGTGGAGTGTGATGCTGACGGAGGGATCATCGTGACAAAGCCTGCTGGAACAGGTGGTCTGGTCTCACCGGCAACCGTGTCCGAACAGTTACTATACGAAATCAGCGATCCAGCTCACTACTTCCTTCCAGATGTGGTGTGTGACTTCACAGGGGTCAAAGCTACTGATCTGGGTAATTATTGTATTGGTAATTAAAACAGAGCATGAGTATTTTGTGATTCCTGGAAAAAAACAACAGGCAATATATAGGTATCACTTCATTGGCAACAATTACTCGGAGATGTCCTTGTCACAACTCAAGTTCTCTTAAACCAATCAAACTTCATGCACATCTTAACAAAAGCGCTTGCTTGAGATTATTTTTTTCATCCAAATATCTTCTTCTTTTTTTTGTCTCAAAATTTTTACTAAAAACAAAAAAAAAACCATTTCTTTTGGATGATCCAAGTTACTGTAACTAGATACTGTTACCACCAACTTTCTTTCCTGGCTTTTAAGTTTTGTGATATCCATTCAAAACAAACTTGCAAAGATTTACTTTTATGGATTCAGAATTAATGGAAATACATTATAATATATTGAGGGAAATTAATTTGCTTAGATAACCTTTCTTGAATTTGATTTAATCGTGAAACTAAATTGCAACCAAAAGAAACTTGATTTTCAGTAGAAGTTTATTCCCATTGATTACTATACTGTTAAATTTTACGTCGTGAAAATTTTATTTTCCTTTTCTATACTTATTCATGTTCAAACATTGGTTTTCTAAAGGTAATAAGCTATTTTAAATTGATTAAGTGCTTGAATTGTAATGACTGCTCCATTACCAGCTTACCATAACTGGATTGTTAGTTTAGTCATCAGGTACTAATAAATAAAAGATGGACGCAAAAAAGAACCTAAAATATTTTACTCATGTTTATAATCCATTTACAGGCAAAGACAAGGTGTTTGTGGAAGGAGCTAAAGGGAGACCACCCACATCTGATTACAAGGTAACGTTTTCTCATGCCAGCACCATGAATTGTGGTTGCGATAGTTCTTCCCGTGTTCATTCAACCTGTCCTGATTTCACAATTTTTGAGACTTTTCTATTTTTATTTATTTGAAATATAATAATAAATGACACAATTAAAAAATAAAATTCTGCCAATCGTATTATTATATAATACATTATATCATTGTGTATTGAAATATAGATCTTATTAAATCTATGATTCATAAAAGAAATAGAAATTGTCTGTCAGTTATTTTGCATAACATTTTCAAAATTGAAAATATGACTACAAAAATCATACTGTTAAGTGAAAGTGACCTTCATTATTTTATAATTAGGTGTGTGCGACCTACTTAGATGGCTACAGGTGTACAGCTGTGGCAGGAGTTGGTGGTCCACGAAGTAAACAAAAGGCAGAGAAAACAGCTGATGCTATAATAAAGAGGTAAGTAAATGCCATAGGTTTCTTTACATTTCATCTCACATGCAATTAAAAATATCTCCATCTGTCAATAGATTCCATATGAGGATGATAGATAAAGTGTTTACTTTACCACAGACTAATAGTTAATTTTGATAGAGAAAAAAATACCAGACAAAAATTATTTATACTTAAACTTTATATGGAAATGGAGTTACATATGTCAATTACTCAGTCATTAATAATCAATGAAGAGACATACTGGCTTTGAAAAAATAGATATAAAAGGGTGGTTTAGTCCTACTGTTTGATACCACCATAATGTTAAAGTTTTTAAACTGTGAACTATTATTTATCTAAGTTCTCCAACTATATCCACAACTGAAATTTGTTGATTTGTTTACAGATGTAAAAAGATATTTGCTCAAATGAAGTTGGAGGATTTCACGAAAGTTGAGATGGAGGTCTTGGGATCAGAACAGATGTATGGTCCAAACTCCAGGATTCCAGAGGTATAAAACCTACTATGTGGTTTTTCCATAATTCCCTGTATCACTGGGCAGCGATGGCCGAGTGGTTAAGATGTCACAATATATTACCACAAGCCCTTTATCTTTGAGTGAGTGGTTCTTTATTCCCTGTATCAAACAGTCCTTTTCATTTGGTTTTGGCGATAATTCCCTTGCTATGAAATGGGTGGTACATAGTGTTACCTATGTCCATGTATGACCTGTGTTATGTCTTTTATGACTATTTAGAAGCAAATTGGATAGTCTTTAATCAGTAAACCTGGAGGTCTAGAGATTTCTATTAAAAGCAAGCTATCTACTGTTACAGCCACTGTACTAAATCCTTTACAGATACTTGCCACTTCTTTTCCTAGTTGATGCCGGTTAAAAAGGCAATACAAAGAGTGGGACGTACGTCATGTTGAAATATCTGCACAAAATGCAGTTTACACACCAGTAAACAACAAATAATAAAAATCATTCCTTATATTTACATTTCCACCGACCATTTCATTTAAATCATTTGTTCAAACAAAATTAAACTTTGTTTTTTCAATGTTATACGATTGTTGGAACAGCCTGTCAATTGATGGAATCCTGGAACAGCTGGATTCAATTTTGCGGGAAATGTTGTTAAATGCAGAGAGTACAAAATATAGTTCCACAATAACTTTATATTTTTTCATCCCATTTATACAATATTTGTTAAATATTTTATTTGCTGATATATAATTGAAGACTTACATTACATTCATACATGCAATATATTGAAGATTTGTCATATAGATACAATAGGCCTAACGGGATGCTCATTCACACTACTTGGGGAAGTAAGTGTTCCGGTATGTGTATTCTTGCGCGGGAACCACTGCGTTTATGCAAGTGTAAACAATTTCGCAGTTGGTAAGGTTAAATAGCAAAGGGAAAACGAAAATGTAAATATTTAGCTGTGAGAGATTTCTGTGTCAGCCCCTAGAGTATGACAGATTGCACGCACTAACCTTTTGAATTTGAAGACAATTACGTGACGTCATGACTTTATGTGGTTTGTCTGTGGCTTGCATTATCAACGATGTCATCAATATTGACGTGCAGATGATGGAACCTCTGTGAAAATGCTTCTTTTAAGGATATTATCTCTACCTTTTTCTTTTGTATATAGGAGAAAAAAAATCATTCTCTACCTATGAGGGTATAACAATGAAATCACAACCCTCTGGGCAATTCCTGAATTTCCAACCCTCAGCAAGCCTCAGGTTGGACGTTCATGAATTACCCCTCGTGTTGTATTTTCGTTGTCACACCCTTTAGGTAGGGAAAGATTCTGTTAGTGAAGAGTTAAGATTGAAACAGCTCTTGCTAATTTGTTTGCTACATTCATATACTAACAATGGAAAATAATGAGTAGCTATATGTTATTGTGAACATATTGAAATATGTTGTGTTGATATTCTGGAATGTTAGACTCCAAAATTATTACAAGAAACATTTGTATCTCTACAGGGAAGTAGAGAGTCAGTGATGTGGCTGGCTGTACACCACCAACAGAAGAGAGCTCTACAGATGTTTGCTAGAGAGATAGCTCCCGCAGGAACTGGCATGGGTAAGGGGAAAGGCTTGTATCTAGTCTGTAAGGAAATTTAAGGGACATGTAACTTAAACTGTATCAGGTGGTCAATATTAACTTAAACGGTATCAGGTGGTCAATATATATGGACCGTATAATAGAGATAGCTCCCGCAGTAACTGGCATCGGTAAGGAGGCTAGTTCATTATGAAATTAAAAGGACATTATTGTAATTAAAACAGTTTCAGATTGTCAACATGATATTTGGACTGTATAGTATTTGCATAGATTTATAAATATTTTTATATAGGGGCTTGGAAATTCCAAAACGACATTGGTAAAGTACAATTTACGGTTGATTAGTCTCACCTTCTGGTCATTGTGACGTCACAAGAATCACATCAAATAATTAGGTCATGATTACTGGTGGGACTAAATGACAGTAAATTGTACTTTACCCGCATCGTTATCCCCAAACCCTCTTACTGACCCAAAGTACGTCTCCCAAAGTGGTCATTACAAAGTGGCATCTGAACCAGCAAATTATTTTACCACTACAACCATTTTTCTTACCATTCTGTAGTAATAAATGAGTTTATCACATAATCCTATATATCATATGGTGTCGATAGATTATCATTGTAACTGTATGTTACATGTATCTGTATTTTACATAACTGCAGCCCCTGGTCTGACAGGAATCGTTGGTGGAAGACCAAGTGTGTAAGTATTAATATGTACGCTATTTTTTGGGGATCAATTTTGTTCAAACTTTGTCAAATGGTAGAGAGGGGGTATTAGTTAGCCATTGATTCACAGTTTGAGTTTTATACATTAATATTAACCTAAGGATTTCAATAATTCTAAAAACAGCTTTCAGTGTCTTTGTACGGTACATGTGTGTAACAGCTTTCAGTGTCTTTGTACGGTACATGTGTGTACTAGTTTGATAAAAATGCTATAAGATAAATTCTATGATTTATTTATGAATTGTCTACTGATCTGACACTTTCTTATGTCTCAGTCTAAAATGTGTTTCAGGTCACCAGTGTTGAAGCTGTTTTCTTATTTGTACCCAAAGAACCAGATGAAGGTAAAGTCATCATGCTTTAAGGGAAAAGATACTGTATACATAGAAAAGTCTTTCTTTCTTTGAGTACTGTACCCCTTAAAATGGCCCGAATTTCTTGACTACTGAGTAGACCATATGTTTAGCAGGAGCTATCTTTGTCTCTGTCATAAAGTGTCTTAAGTTTTCAGCAAGTGATCTTGCAAGTCATTCATGGACCTGACAAAACTAATGACAACGAGTTGAATCCCAAAGTATACTTGGTGTAGTGCAAGATTTATATGGTTTAGTGCAAAATTTTGTTGCACAAAAGTAAGCTTTTAAATATAACAAGTAAAACATGGTTATGATGAACCTCTTGGGGCCAAAAAAAATACTTTGTAATAAGCATGGCTCGTTATACATTGTACACACATTACAGACATTATATTGGAACCATGATGGGGAATGAAACTTACTATATATTTTAGCCATGAATTCTTTTTAAACATGCTGTTCTGCAGATGTTAACCTCTTGAAAAAGCAGATCTATAAGAAGTGTTTTGATTTTGACCAGATTGACATTCACATGAATGGAGACCTTGCAGAGACATTCCAGCCGCAGTCTGTTACCACGGCGACCTACAGCAGTTGTAGTACTGAGACAGAGACTGGGGACTCTAGTCCTCTCCCTACTGGCTCGTGTACCTACAGACTGGGGGACCTAGCCTACACCAGGAGTGGGGACAAAGGAAACTCTGCCAATGTCGGTAAGGAATAGAAGAACTCCGCTTATGTCGGTAAGGAATGTACAATAACTGTGCTAATGTTGATAAGGAATGTACATTAACTGTGCTTATGTTGATAAGGAATGTACAATAACTGTGCTAATGTTGTTAAGGAATGTACATTAACTGTGCTTATGTTGATAGGAAAATACAATAACTGTGCTTATGTTGATAAGGAATGTACAATAACTGTGCTAATGTTGGTAAGGAAAATACAATAACTGTGCTAATGTTGATAAGGAATGTACAATAACTGTGCTTATGTTGATAAGGAATGTACAATAACTGTGCTAATGTTGTTAAGGAATGTACAATAACTGTGCTAATGTTGATAAGGAAAATACAATAACTGTGCTAATGTTGATAAGGAATGTACAATAACTGTGCTTATGTTGATAAGGAATGTACAATAACTGTGCTAATGTTGGTAAGGAATGTACAATAACTGTGCTAATGTTGATAAGGAATGTACAATAACTGTGCTAATGTTGATAAGGAATGTACAATAACTGTGCTAATGTTGATAAGGAATGTACAATAACTGTGCTAATGTTGATAAGGAATGTACATTAACTGTGCTAATGTTGGTAAGGAATGTACAATAACTGTGCTAATGTTGATAAGGAATGTACAATAACTGTGCTAATGTTGGTAAGGAATGTACAATAACTGTGCTAATGTTGGTAAGGAATGTACAATAACTGTGCTAATGTTGGTAAGGAATGTACAATAACTGTGCTAATGTTGGTAAGGAATGTACAATAACTGTGCTAATGTTGATAAGGAATGTACAATAACTCTGCTAATGTTGGTAAGGAATGTACAATAACTGTGCTAATGTTGATAAGGAATGTACAATAACTCTGCTAATGTTGGTAAGGAATGAACTGCTAATTTTGTACAAAACCTGTTAACATTGGTAAGAATAGTGGAGTTACTTATATAATGTCTTTATCGTGCAGCAATGTCAAGTTTCACATGTCCACATTGTGCTGAAGCATGTTTTAATCAGAACCAGAACATTTTCAATACTGTATCATCTAAATTGATATCTCATTTTGTATTTCCAATGATCTCTTAAATAACTGAGAAATGTCATCCTCGATATTCCAGGGGTTCTGATTACTTACGATCTCTACACCCCTGGACTATCTCATAGTGAAATTGAAGGCAGCTCAGCTGAAAACATTTGACCAATCACAGGCCAGCAAAGATTTCCTTTGAAGACTACAGAGAGAGCGACGCCTAACATCAAAGCCACATAGTCAATCACAGTGTACCGTTATATGGTTCTTTTGATGTACATCAAATGACTAAATTACCTGTTCTATTCTGTTGCCTCCAGTTTTACTATGAGATAGTCCAGGGGTGTAGAGATCGTAAGTGATCGGAACCCCTGGAGTATCGAGGATGGAGAAATGTATGCTCTTGCATTCTGTATTACATGTACTTTTCATTGTATAGAAACTTTTGTTGCTTTCGTAGTTACTATGAAACCACAAATATATAATTGTCACTATTGCTCCATCGACTAATCACAAATATCTCTGTCCAGAGAAAAAAAAAACAATATTGTATCTCCAAACAATGAAAGAAAGTACACACATATATTCCATGTTATACAGTATCAGATTTTTAATCAGTGTTTGAGTCAGTTCACAAGACTGCAATCTACTGCATGATACAAATTCTTTTTGTATCATAAATTATCTAGTTAGAATGATAGAGTGCTAAGGAGAGTATAAGTCTGTAATTAAAGGTATAAAAATAAATTATACTGATTATATGTTTGAACAGGTGTGGTTGCCAGACACCCAAGTGTGTTACCATACCTACGACAAGCTGTCACTGCTGAGGTTGTAGATAACTACTTTGGTCATCTCTTCGCACACAGAGACGGTCCTCTCAACACAAGGGTTCAAAGGTCAGTAATGTTTAACTTTTGATCTGATTTAGAAAAAAGTTTTAATAGAAGTAAATCTATGATCATCTTTAGATTATCTTTGTCAGTGCTTCATTCCTGGTAGACTGTTAAGGGTGACACAGACCATATTATTAATCATTTGTAGAGTCAGGTGTGTTGGACAAAGGTCAAGGTCACTTTTACAATGGTTAAAAAGGCCTTGTCCTGTCTTTATTGGATTTGAACTTCACAAAATAACAAAGAACGATTTCTTTGGGAACTTTCAGCATTGTCAGATCAAGCTCATTATTGATGTTTTTAGTATATCTTTGTTAACCAGTGTATAATTACAAAATGCTAGTATGAACTTATGAAATGTGATATACCCAATAATACTTGTGCCTAATTAAATTGATTGAATACCATCTGGCATTTAGTATCTATCATGTTAACTTTAAGAATCCAAAAAATACTGATAAAAACCTATAGGATGTTTATTTTCTATGATTTAGATTTTCCTCCATTCCGACATATATAGGCCTGGTATAAAGACCCAGAACAACCTGTCCCAGCATTCTATCTCTGCAATAACTATTATTAAATGTAAAATCTAAATAATTTAAAATATTCATTTTCCCCGCTTTTACAGGTATGATGTTCCTGGGATTCACGGAATGAACTTTATGTTACACAATGTACTCGGTGGTGGTGGAATCGCTTCACTACGTGTTGATCCTCAGGTGAGTTGTGTGTCGGTCAGACAGGATTATCTCCCCTAGATCACATTAACATCATTTTATTAAAAACAATTTCAGATACCGGTAGATTGTTTTCAATAGATTTACTTGGTATTTTTCGTTGTTAATTATTTTGTAAACTCTTTAACTCTATTTGTATTCAAGATTTAACCAAACATGATTTTAATCAGTTAAGGAAGAAAAGTGTAAAAATGTATCTCATAATACTCTAAAGTAATTTTGTTTGTTTTGAGTGACTTTGGTGTAAAAAAATCCCATTATTACTGATTTTGTAGGGAAAAGCTATGGGTCAGATGCTACTCGACTTGGAACTGAAGAATATGCCAGATTTTGGTGATATTTGTAGTACCGACTGATTAATTGACTGCTCTTTTGACACATTCTAATATCTGAAAATGATGTGGTTCTCTCAATACCATCATAATGTGAAATTGTCAATTATGTGCCACAGACATCATTGACATTATTTATAGGTGTTACATATACCGCTATACCTAGATGAGTTTATTTTAAGCATTTCATATTCCTAAAATCCTAGGTTTCAATTTTTGATGTTATTTTCAAAGATCATGTTAAGTGAAACAGGTGTGATACGATATATTACATAAAATACTTGTTTCTATAAATTTTAGGATGTGGAATCTTAGCATATTACCTCTTAATAGTTAAGATTGCTGAATGTGATAATAAAAGTGCTAATTAGAGAGAACATTTGAAAATAATTGGAGAAGTTTATGTGAAAAATGTTTGTGTGGTCAATATTGGTGCAGAGCGGAAATTGTTGCAAGAGTTATGATAGAAAAATAATTCAAATAGGTGGAATCTAAGCAATGTCCTGTTCATGATTAATCAGCATAACAACTCAATTTTATATCAACACATTTCATCAGAAAGAGGTCTTAGATGAAGTACTTGTGATTTACCACCATTGTAACTTAACCTAACTACATGTCATAAGTATCCAGTCCATGGTCTATCTTATATGATTACAATTTAGCCATAGTATTGAAGATTGTTACATACGAGACTTAGAATTAATATTTATATATGAACTTGGCTACATCTGCTATGATCAATTGTTTTGTTTGTGTCCAGATATTGATTTATACCTGTTATTTATAGATTGATCAAAGTGTGATTGTAGTAAATGTGTGATACAAGTGCTGATAGTAAGTCTACTGTGATGGATATGTGTGACTTTTGTCTGATCATGTGAATCTTTATCAAGTATTGCAAATAAATATATATATTCTTAATGGATGTTTGATATTTTCTATCAATTCAATGACATCCATCCTCGATACTCCAGGAGTTACTTTCACTGTCGTTATATCCACCCCTAGACTATTTCGTAGTAAAACTGGAGGCAGTTCAGAAAAAAAATGACCAATCATAGCCTGCAGAGATTTTCTTTTAAAGATTACAGGGAACGGACTTCAAAGCAACACAGTGTACCGTTATTCAATTCTTTAGATGAATATCAAAGAAAATCTCTGCAGGACTGTGATTGGTCAGATTTATTTTTCCTGAACTGCCTTCAATTTTCGTAGTTACCTTCTACCAGTGGCCCTTACCTAACATCACCATGGCAACTCATGAAGCATGAAGGGCTCCTGTGTATACCGGTAGTGTCCTTTGTGTGTAAAGTGCAAGGTGTGTGTTTTGGGAGACTGTGGTATATTCGTGTTGTGGCTTCTTGTATAATGGAATCCTATTCCCTTATTGATGAGTGCTATGCAGAAGCAGAAACTACCATTTTATAGACTATGTTGTGTCTCAGCCACGAGACAGAACCCAGGGCCTACCTCACATGGGCGAGTGCTCAACTGATTCGTTGAACTGAAGGCCAAAAGTAGGTTGGTGTCAAGGAAGATGTTGGGAAGAAGAGAAAAGATAAGATTCTAAATCACGATCATGCAATAGGGACAGCAGGTACAATTCTAAAACCCTAATCTCTTAATTAATTTCCAATTTAATATTAAATTTAACCTTGACCTTTTTAAGGTTGAACCTTTGCTGAACGTGACCAACACTATGCTGTAAAGTATCAATTCTAAATATGATTTTTGTAAGGTTTACTTCTGGACAGAATTTCGTTTTTGTGCTTAGTATTTCATGTGTGTAAAATTTTCCCAATTTACCGATTCAAATGTATTCGTGAGGGTTTATATTCGCAAATTATCTTTGTAGCCTTTTAAAGCATCATTCTTACGACAGACTATATTGCATGAAACCATGGTTTTGATAAATTTCGTGAGTTATTAAATGTCACAAATTTGAATGGATCTGCAGCAAGAGGCCCAAAGGGCCTTAACGGTCATCTGACAACCTTGGCAATAGTAAAATTAATTTCATATGGTGTCACTTTATCAGGACCATGTAAGGATCATTTTCTATTTCCTTCAACAAATTTTATTTCAAACAAGAGGCCCAAGGGCCTTAATAATATGTAGGAATTTAATTAATTTGGGATCACCAGAGATGTAACAAAGATACTTTGTGGCGCTCATCCATGTCAGGATCATCTCCAGGCAAGTTTCAGCCAAATCACACAGGCAAAGAGTTTGAGAAGAAGTTCAAAATGTGTTTTCAAGATGGCAGCCTGTGGCGGCCATCTTGGATTTTGGATCGACCCTGAAAAAATATCAACACTATGTCTGGGACCAGGTCAGGATCATTTCATGGCAAGTTTCAGCACATAAATCGAACCAGTTAGAATCTTGAGAAGAAGTTCAAAATGTGTTTTCAAGATGGTGGCTGTTGTGGCGGCCATCTTGGATTTTTGGATCGACCCGAAAAATCAACAAACACTTTTGTCACCGGGAACATTGTCTGGTTCACTTACATGCAAGTATCAGCCAAATCGCACCAGTAGAACATGAGATTGAGAGAAGTTCAAAATGTGTTTTCAAGATGGCAGGCTGTGGCGGCCATCTTGGATTTCGGATCGACCTGAAAAAATCAACACTTTGTCGGGACCATGTCAGGATCATTTCATGCAAGTTTCAGCCAAATCGCACGGTAGTAGAACTTGAGAAGAAGTTCAAAATGTGTTTTCAAGATGGCGGCCTGTGGCAGGCCATCTTTGGATTTATACGGATTGGACCCGAAAAATAACAACACTTTGTACGGGACCATGTCAGGTCTCATTTCATGGTTTCGGCCAAATCGCATCTTGCATTTCAAAATGGATTTCAAGATGGCGATCTGCATGAAAAATAACAACACTTTATGGGGACCATGTCAGGATCATTCCATGTAAGTTTCGGCCCAAATCGCACTGGTAGAACTTGAGAAGAAGTTCAAAATGTGTTTTCAAGATGGCGGCTGTGGCGGCCATCTTGGATTTCGGAATCGATCCGAAAAATAACAACACTTTGTCGGGACCATGTCAGGATCATTTCATGCAAGTTTCAGCCAAATGGCACTGTAGAACTTGAGAAGAAGTTCAAAATGTGAAAAGTTAACGCACGGCGCGGTTACTTCAGTCTGCCTTATTACAGTAAACTAACTTTCTTTTGCGAAATTAAATTTCATGATTACTTTTTCAAAATAAGTTGTGACGATTAAAATTCTGAAGAGGGCTAATATAGGCATTGCCTGTTGCCCAATCCCAATTGTAATATTACAATAAAAATATTCTGAAATGAAAAAAAATTGAAATTCACAGATTGAAAAATCAAAAGAAAATTCCTATCAGTAATTATGAATCAATGTAGACGGTAATTGTGGAGATAAACTTTGGCAAATTTATTTAGATCTTGAAAGTAAATTGCATGCGAAAGAAAGTTAGTTTACAGTATAGATTTGACAAAGAACTTGGGTCATCACACCTTGCTGATAAGCAATGCGAATGTCAATAGACGCATAGTAGCTCACAATAAACAGTGCCTTTAAATTTTCAGGCACAACAATATTGCATTGTAGTCATGGATGGATGATTCAAATCAGGCTGCTAGTAAAAAGATCAAAAACAGTTTTTTGTATTTCACAGTACCATTATTTTTTAATGTTGAAAACGAACACTAGCACATACAAGTGACAAGTAAATTTGTAATTCTTAATTTGATGGAAGCTTAAGACTGAAAGATTTTGCGAAGTTCAGTAAAAGAAAGACGTCCCGGTCACGCTTGTTGACCCAATGGTCACTGAGTAATTGTAGAATCAGACCAATCAGCTGGACCCTTGTCTGTGTGGGACTGTATCTCAAATAGTCCTTTCACATCCAACACACAGGATTTCCATTTGGTTGTTACCATTTCTATGCAAGATCTGTTTGCTTCAGTATCCAGGGGACTGTAAAAGATAGCATAAAGACAGCGTCTACAACGACATTTCACTAAAATATATTGACAAATCAAACCATTCAATTTTCAATATTTTACTTACTGTACTTATAAATTATTTGAAGGTCAAGCAGACATCTCATATTAAAAGCACAATTAAGTCCGACATATTTGTGGATATTTATCAAGGGACAAAGGTTTTCTACGACATTATCAACATCAAATACATTTATGTTTTTATGTTACCATACATGAAGGCCTAACGTTACTAGATAAGAATTTTATTTCATAAATTGCGTCAGAAAAGCCAAAGGTTTGGTGTAGGCTAAAGCCGAAATCCTCGGAATATACTCACGCGCCCGGATGACACTGCATGCGATTACAAATGTGGCCACATTTCCTATGGTGATCTGCATGGCCTTCTTGCTTTCTTCTTCGGGGTCACGCTTTTCCATTGACTGAAACATGTTTGGGTCTTGGTTGTTTCTGATGCATGTGCCCTCAACTCGGTGTCAGTTATACGCTTAATGACTGTGTTATTCCACTTTATTCATAAAACACAGTTACGATCCCGATCTTAACTTGGGTCGCTTTTATTATTGCGGCCTTACCGGTTTAATCGAGAAGCAATGCGGTAGAGAAAAAAAAACTATAATTATCTCTTTAGTATCTTTTGATGTTACATTCGCCTTTAAAAAAACAAGAAATTTGAATAAATGGTTACAGTGGTAATTCTGAGTTTGCTGTTAATATTTTATTTTGACACGACGATCACGTTCTAAAGAGTGTTGATTGCCGGGGAAATTCGAAATCCAAAAAATATCTCAATGTCTCCCCTTGTTTATCAAATATATACATCTATCATTCAGAATTGGTTAATCTTGTTATATTTTGAGATACATAACGGATGATAACGCCTACTTATTTAAAAGAGATAAATTTGTTGCAAAGAAAATGTGAATTTAGTTACATATGTGCATTAATAGATATCTACACGTATAGAATACATTTCCCCCCGTTTAAATTACGGAAATGAGTAAAGAGAGCAATGCACACTACGTCTTCGAAACAAAAAATTAAATATTTCCTAAAAACAACAATAACATAGGAAAATCTATATCGATGGCAAGATGAGGTAATAACACCAAACAATATTGCCTGCGTAATTAATAAAGATTCATTACGCTGTTTTGCCACGTGGTGCAGTGAATAGTCAACTAATTACACGCGGTAATTAGGACGACGGCGGGAAAACATAAGGCGACTCGCGTTATGAAAATAAACATTTTATTTCAATTAAATTGTTCAGAATGTGATTGTATATGTTTAGTTTAGGCGTGTACCTTTAAAACGCTAGTTTACATGTAAATTTTAAAAGAAGTACACATACTATATGTGTTGGAGAGGGGCGAGGTGTTACTATAATGTCACGGTAATGTCATTTGTTGTTGCCTTTATCCTCATGGGAAATCTAATATGTAAGATCAGAAACATATATACATAATCATATGTTTCTGGTCAGATGGTTGTAAAGTAACGAACGATGCCGACGCACGATACTGTTGGCACAGGGATCTGAGAATTAGTTACTGATTATATAATAATGGATCCACCAGAGTGCCCTAAGACCATTTTTAAACATTTTAGAGGTCCAGATCAAAAAAGATATTAAAATCATACTCTACATGGTACTTTACCATACTGTTGCAAAGAAAATGTGAATTTAGTTACATATGGTGCATTAATAGATATCTACACGTATAGAATACATTTCCCCCCGTTTAAATTACGGAAATGAGTAAAGAGAGCAATGCACACTACGTCTTCGAAACAAAAAATTAAATATTTCCAAAAAACAACAATAACATAGGAAAATCTATATCGATGGCAAGATGAGGTAATAACACCAAACAATATTGCCTGCGTAATTAATAAAGATTCATTAGGCCTACGCTGTTTTGCCACGTGCTAATTACACGCGGTAATTAGGACGACGGCGGGAAACATAAGGCGACTCGCGTTATGAAAATAAACATTTTATTTCAATTAAATTGTTCAGAATGTGATTGTATATGTTTAGTTTAGGCATGTACCTTTAAAACGCTAGTTTACATGTAAATTTTAAAAGAAGTACACATACTATATGTGTTGGAGAGGGGCGAGGTGTTACTATAATGTCACGGTAATGTCATTTGTTGTTGCCTTTATCCTCATGGGAAATCTAATATGTAAGATCAGAAACATATATACATAATCATATGTTTCTGGTCAGATGGTTGTAAAGTAACGAACGATGCCGACGCACGATACTGTTGGCACAGGGATCTGAGAATTAGTTACTGATTATATAATAATGGATCCACCAGAGTGCCTTAAGACCATTTTTAAACATTTTAGAGGTCCAGATCAAAAAACGATAAAAATCATACTCTACATGGTACTATATACCATACTGTTGGTACATGCAAGATGCCAGTAACACTAAATCAATTTCCATTTCATCACTATAGTTTATCTGCCACATCTCTTGGTTTTAAACTAGATATGCATATATGTATTAGCATTTTGTTTGATTGGAAATGTCAATTTCAGTCACATAACGGTACTGGCAGTTGTTTTTTGGAGAGTAGAATAACGTACAAAAAATGTAGGTTATAATAAAAATTAGAAGTCAATCTAGAAAAGAAATAATACTCATTTTTCGCCTTTAATAGAATTACATGATCTTACGCATTTATTCAGCTTTCGAAATGTTAGCATTTCCTCATGCAGAAAGTTCGCCTGTAGTTTTATCACAGAAAAAAATATGAAAGCACATCTTCGTATTTGTTAGGCTATTTGTCGTATTACGTCACCACTCACGCGAGCTGTGGCCACGTGCAAAACATGGTCCTCTTATGCCTAAGATGCGTCGCTCGTCGACTAAAACAGTTCGGTCCGGTCAAGATCATGAATTGTCTGTAGGTATGTAACACATTCTTCATATTTACACGTATAGATGAATTGTATAAAATCTGACATTGTATCTCAATCGGCAACCGTCAGAAACATGACATTAATCCACTTTACCCAGTCTCCATGCCCAGAGCACAAGGATTGATAATGTCGCCGATATATGTAAGAAAAGTCTGGTTGAAAAAAATTCTCTTGTTCGATATGGTTCGACACTTTAAAAATTGAACGTGAGTCTAAAGTTGATGTCGAAAATTACACCGATGATGGCCATTATGAATTTTATGGCCATTGATCCCCAACCCGAATCCCTCTTCCTCCCCACTCGGCCTGCAGGAAACGTTGTACATAATGGTGCATTTCTTTGGGGGACTGTGCATAAATATTGCAGACACGATATAAAGTTATTGCACAGGCGTTTGCTTCTAGATTGAAAAAAAAATATCATAGGCTTATTATATGAACATAGTAGGGGTATATCAATGATACATGTATTTAAAGAAAACCATAAACATTAAAAGCAAATACGCTACTTGTAATATGTATTATAAATGATATTTTGTCAGAACATCTAATGTGCTGTGGTTGAACTGTCCAACTCATCTCTAACAGGAACAAGATGTGCGTCATAGGAGTTATCTCCCTTATCCTGTTGTGATTAAAAGATCAATCCATAGAAACAATTATCAATAAAAGTTATCGATAATGATTTAGATAGGTTTTTTAGATAAGAATAGTAATAATAAAGAACATTGGGTTTTGTTAAACATTTTATTTCATATTACAGAGCAAAATAGATGTTTGTATGGCACTCATTTCAATGACCATAGATTTTTATTTTGATATTTTATAAGAGTTGTTTCCCCTTCCTCACTATGTACTAGATGGGTCAAACATCTGGCATAATTTTTAGAGTGCAGCACATATCCAATAAACCTTTCTATCAGATTATTCAAATTTTGAGAGGAAAAAACTGATGAAATTCTAATGTAGCAGGTTACAGTTGCCTCACGCTAGAGAGAATTTCACTTTAGACCAGCCGGTAGAGAGGTGGCCATCGAGTCTGGGGTTTGGGGTTTGATCTCGCTGAAGGCACACTACTCTCTCCCTATTATGCATGTTGCTGAAACCATTCATTGGAGAGAAAACTGGGTTGGTTTATGTTCTAGGATGAAAACATTTGAAAATGGGGAATATATGTTCTGGTAGTAGTTTTAATTGGAAATATTGATATGACGCTTTCTAAATCTGCACTAGAGCAGGGTTCGAAATTAACACTCGCCAACTGGCCAAATGCGAGTTGATTTTTTATTTGACGAGTTGAAAAATATTGTACTTGCAAGCGTACTTAATGGCGAGCGTATGCATCAGTAGTTATTCTCAATATATAGACAGTCAGAGAATCAGACGTGATACTTTAATCATATTTAACTAGTTTTTATCTGCATAAAATGGCACATTCTGATAATAAACTGTTATTATACACCATTTCATTGACACTAAAATGTCCTACAATAAATAAATATAATAAATGTCAACGAATTTGATTGCTTATAATTTTGATCTTAATCTTTAATTTTCAAAGAGGCAAGCAAATTACTGTATTGGCGAGTTGAAGGCTTGCCGAAAATGGATAGTTTCTTTAAAAATTAAATTCTATCCCTGTAGAGGAAATTTCCCTTTAGCTAAAGTCCAGGGTCGCAGGTTTGAGCACAGCTGGAAGCACACTACTCTCGCCCTGTTACACTGAAATATGTGGGGAACAAATGCAGGAAATTAAGGATGCACAAAAGGTTACCTTTGTCCTGTTTTAGTTTAAATTAAAGCTCAAATTAATCTTTTGGTACCTTTCAGGTTTTCATCAAAAGATTTGTAAATCTGTTATCCTCGCTGTTGATGAAATTCTTGAAAAACAAAGCATTTGTTTTGTAAGCAACATTAGATGATAAAGCAAACTTGGTTACCCATCCTAGAGACTGAAGGCCTTTGACAAAGTTACTAAGCTTCGTGTTTTGACTACCTGAGTCAGATGTATTGTGGTAACGACATGACAGTTACCTAGATAAGAAGCTCACTAACCTACCTGGTTTGATGATGCAATATTAGAGTGAGTAGGGTGCTCAAAAGGCTACCTTCATTTTCGACTGCAAGTTCAAAGCCTACCTAAGACAGTTGCCTGGTGCTAACTGTATGTCAATTTTTATTTATTTTTCATCTGAGCATCATAGCTTGAGGTTATTTTGTTTTTACGTCTTGTAAACAGTCGGGATCATTTAAGGATGCGATAGGATATGGAGGTGAAGAAAAGCCTGAGTACCAGGAAAAATTCGCCAACCTGAGCTCAATTGGTTTAGGTGTATTTTATTTTACATATTAACAGCCAAAGTCATTTAAGGACATGCCAGTTTCAGGAGTTGGAGGAAATCCAGAATATCAGGAAAAAACATAACCTACAGTCAGTACCTGGCAAGTGCCCCATCAAAGTTTTCAAACTCGTAACCTGGAGGGCTGTTTCTCCAAGAAAACCCAAGATGAAGAAAGAGATTTTATTGGGAGACTGGAGAGTTGGGTATGGTTATAGTGTTTCAAGGAAAATCAGAAAACAGATTTCCTAGCAAGAAAACTAAAATAAATCAACAATACAAATGTAACAGGAGAGGAGAACATGTAGCGGCCAGACTGGGATTCGAACCCGGACCCTCCGAACACTAGCCAAGTGCTCTACCGACTGAGCTACCTGGTCACTGATGATCGACCCAATCCAATCCCGCTACACTCCGCCCTCCTTTCTCGAAGACTACGTCCTCGAAGACACAAGAGACCCTTCCAAACACCACCACCGTGGGTTATTTAGTTGGGCGCAATTCTTTAACAGGAGCGGCCAGACAGGGATTCGAATCCGGGACCCTCCAAACACTAGCCGCGTGCTCTACCGACTCGAAGCTACTAGGTCACTGATGATCGATCCAGTCTAATCTCGCTACACAAAATTTGCATGTTTGGGGACGATTTATTATTTTGTTTAATAGAATGAATACTGTCATATGTAATGCTATGACTGTCCTTACTGCGTCAGAATGATTTATCAAATTATTTGTTTTTCACTCCACAGTCATCTAAAATTAAGTATTGATATGGTTGTTGCATACAATTGCTACTCAGGAACTACTGAATGGATTTTGACCAAATTTTGCCATTATTGGTAGTTATTTTGAGTTTCTATTTAATCAAGTTATTCAACGTTTTGTAATATTCCAATAGATGGGTCAATCAAATAATGAGTATTATGAAATAACTTTAGAAGTGTTGAAAGTCAAAATCATGGGGATTCCGTTACAGCAACTTTTGTTGTGTCCAGAGTACAATTTAAAATCTTGGAAATTATTCTTTGTTTTAATGAAATTTTGATGGAACTGATGTAATTAAATTCAACTTAATAGCTTCCTTACATCCATATAAAAGGGATCGATAGCAAAACATTAGTGTACTATTTATCCCTCCATTAATATCTTCAAAGTCAATGGTCACAATATGAAGATAGTTGACTATGAGTACTTTTCAGCGGTCAGTTTTATGTCCAGAGAAATTGAACCGACCCTTTGGGACTGTTGTAAATAATCTACTCAGTATATCACATATGAATAGATTTAGTGTCCACATCACATTAATCCAGGTCATTTAACCACATCCCCATACCCCTAGGGAGTCAGCTTTACATCTGAGGTTATTCCCCTTGGTTGTGATGCTACTTAAGTGTCGCTATCTACCGCCCGCTGGGGGTGACACCCGATATCTTATAGAAGAAATTCTGTCTTTACAATGGTGTTGTTGCTTTTTCACGCCAAGAGATTTTAATAATAACAGGTAATACAGACATAATTTAGGATAAAAACCATCGCAATATGATGAACAGTTTTATCGTTTAAGACGGTGGAGGGTAATGATGCGAGACAGATTACCTTCATTCATTACAATGTTTAATTTTCACAACTGAACGATTCTGCATTATCAGTGGCTAAGTTAATCACTTTCTAAACAGATAAGCTGAAAATGTTGGTTTTGCCTGACAAATTCACACCATCCATTATAGCCGCCATTATGCTGTTTTATATTATCGTCACAGTGACGGGTTCCTCTGGTCGGAATATCTCGCACAGAAAGTGATTGGACGTTATAGAAAGAGGACTGGATGTCCCACTGTGGACAGAATGAACTGCATCATCAGCGTGTGTACGTACCAAACCATGCATGAAATAGGAATAACTGGTTCATTATGAAAAAAGAGCATCTAAAATTAATTTAATACTTGATTGACTGATAAAAATTGAAATTTATGTTTTACATTTTTTTCCCTTCAGCAGCTTATTTTAACACATTATAGCATCATGATCGGGTCATTGGCCTTTTGTCTGTTCACCCAACTCTGTTTAATTCAAATTAACACTTAGTGTTTTGTACATTATTCTTTTTACCGTCATTGGCACTTTTGGTGATACAGACTCTGATTACATCATTTGTGAGATTTACATCATCAATTTGAGAGAAAATAATTTTCTTAGGTAAAAACATGAAGGAAATTTTCAAGCCAAGAACAGATAACTCTATGTTACAATCAATACCTGATATTAGGAGTATATAATTCTGCATAAAAATACTCAATCTTAAGTTGTCTACATATTGGAAGAGGTATTGATTATAATGAGATATTCTGTTCTTTTTTAGCTCGCCTATTCGAAGAATAGGGGGAGCTAATGTTGTCACCCCGACGTCGGCGTCAGCGTTGGCGTCCCATTTCACGTTAAAGTTTTTGAGCAAGTTTCTGTTTCGTCAATTGTTTAAGCTTAGGTCATCATAAATATTTATGATTTTATTTTCCTAATGTGTATGGATGCTGAACGTGATAATACAACCAATTTGGGGCCCTTTAGGGGGGTTTTGAGTCGGTTAATTTGTCATATTTCCATGTTAAAGTTTTTGAGCAAGTTCCTATTTTGTCAATTGTTTAAGCATAAGTCATCATAAATGTTTATGATTTTATTTTCCTAATGTGTATGGATGCTGAACGTGATAATGCAACCAATTTGGGGCCCTTTAGGGAGTTTTTGAGTCTGTTAATTTGTCATATTTCCATGTTTAAATAATAAATACTTGAACATCAACTTCTTCTGAATAGGCGAGCTTTGCTGTTCTCCAAAAGCTCTTGTTCTTAATTAGTAATCAACATATGATATATAGCAGTCCACATTTAATTACAAGGGCAGATAACTCTGCTCAAGGGTGAGGAAGATCTATGTCTGTCTTAGGTTTTGGCAGAAAAAAATCTAAACTTTTCGTCTAGCTAGGTCCTTGATTTCTGAAGGATTAAATTGGCAAAGTGTGTTTTATAAACAATGTTAAGTAAATGATTATTTTTTCCTGTCATTTCTGTGCTCAAATGAGATAAAGCCTGTTAAAAGCATCAAAATTTTTTACGTGTGAATATTTTAGTCTGACATAATGTCTGTTTGGCTGTTAAAGTGTTCTGCGTCATAAACAAACACTTACAGAAATTAAACAAACTAATTTTGTTACTACGTCTGCTTTTGTGTGGTTAACATAACACAGAAAAAAACCCATGTAACTTTGTTTTTCTGCGTCAGATTTTGTGCGCGAACCTCTAGGATTTCTGAGGTTGTTTTAAATGTTTTTCTTGTCTGGGAGAGAATGGCTTGAAGGGATGTTTAAATGTTTTCCAGTATATTAGATATGTTAGCAGTTCTGGTTGAATTATAAGCTGTTTTAGAATAAACAAACATCTTTCTCTGTAGATATTACATTACCAGTTTGTTATGGGAATTTGGGGGGAAGTCAAGAAGTAAGAAATGGCTTGGTTGATGTTAATGAAAGCCATGTGCTGAGGGAAGCCCCATGGCATATGACAATTTACTCTGGAGAATATTGAAAAAACACTTGAGCCAGCGACATTAGGCCTATATAAATATTTCTGCATTCCTTGCTCTGAAGTAATGATGTGTTAGAGGATGTTTACAGTTGATTGCATATTGGGTTCCATGATTCGGTCTTCAAAGATTTGTCAACTTCCATACATAATGTATATGTATGAAGTTATGAAAATAAGTTATTTTAAAGTTAATTAAAAAATGCAATATTTCTAAATTGTTGTCTGATTACCAGAAATGTTGATTATTAAATAAAAGACTTTTGGAAGTGCTGTCATGTTTTTGATTTGGAAATGAATTTCGAATTACACGCAAGTTAAGCTGATACAGCTTTCACATACAGGAATATTAACTAATGGAATAATGCACTGTTAGCTTGTTTAAGATTAAGAACAAAATTTAAAAAATGATGTAATGTGCTGATAAAAATCTAAAATGGAGAATAATTTAATCATTTTATTTGTTACACTTAAATCCTATTGCTTGCAGTTTTTCTTTCGTTATCCAGACTTCTAGAAAAAGTAAGATTTTATTTGACAACTTGCAGAGGCTGAGTTGGGGTGTTTGATAATAGCAGCAGTGTCTTTGTGGGAGGGAATGTCATAGATATCTGTCCCTGGGATTGCTCAGCGAGGGGACGGACAACCAGGTGCATTTCAGGGTCCGTAACTCAACGCACCTGTTGGCATTTCTTTCTGTTGGATGTCAAAACAGCAAAATACTGGAAGAAAAAGGGGTTTTCTCTTTACATTGTTGGTACAAGCTAAATTTTTCACATACAAGTGAAGTAATTTGCATTCTGTTAGTCTGTATAAGGCATAATGGAATACGAAAAGCTATATCTCAGTGTGACTTGAACATCTGAACCATGTAAAGAATGGGAGATTATGGTACAAGTATGTTTTCTGAACTTCTTTTCTGAATTTCGCTGCAATTTCTGCATATTTTCTTAGCTTTTTAAATATGTTGTTTTAAATTACCAACTGGGAAACTTGATTTTCCTAATTTTGAAAGGAAATGAAAGCATTATATAACCGTTGAATTTTAAGTTTGAAATGTTAGAAAATGAAATTTTACTTTGATTCTGAGAGTCTGGAAATCTCAAAAAAAGATGAGAAATATTTATGTTTATCTTTTCAGGATCAAGAATACCATGTTGATAGGAAATAAAATTAAAAACAAAACCAAAAAACATCATATTTGACATCTTTTCTGGGTAGGAAGGGAGTCAAATGTTCATGTTTGTTTTTGCTAGAAATATAACACACAAATCAATTGTGATAAGTACACAGGGGAAGAGAGAGAATTAGTTCGATAATGGAGAGGAACGTGACGTGAATTGACGTTATAATGATTGTTGAATCTGAGTCAATAACTCTATATGCTAACGAAGTCTGAGTATAAAACAATATTGACACAGAAATTAGATATTTTATGTTTTGAAATTTTTTTATTTGTTATCAAATTGCAAAATCCAATTATGTCAACAGGTGCCCTGGTTTGTTGGTGTGAGGATGTGACAGGTAAAAGTCTTCGGGGTTTAACATGACTCCCTCGGAGCCAATCAGCTCTTGTTTTCACAGGGAAATGTTTGATTTGTACTCTAAATGCCGCTGTACAGCCCTATTGGTTTCAGCTAGACCACCGGTAGACTGTTTAGATAGTATCATTTCCAAGTGTTAGAGGTTTGGTGGAAGAGAGAAATCCAATTAAAATGTATAACAGGGTTTCTTTAAGGGTCAGCACTATAGCATCAACTCTTTACAGTTACTGCTAATAGCCATTCAATAATCTGTAAATGGATAATGAGAAGTGAAAGGGGTTAATATCACCTTAACAGTTTTTCTATTATTTTCAAACAAAGTGCAATTAAACGATATCTTATTTTCAAAAAAAGGTTTAAATTTAGAGCAATGAAGATCCTATAGCTCCAGACACAACAGATTGTTACCACATTTTAATCTACCGACCTTGACCATGAACATGACATTTGACCTATTTTGAAAAAAAAAAAATTTGCTTCAGTTTATCAACTGTATGATAGTAATATTAGACTAATAGTAGTAATTTTCATATTTTACAATTACACTGACTATGTTACACAAGTCCCTATGCATCAGTTTTATATTTGGACTTCTTGGCAGTGACCTTTGACCGGTTACTGTAATAACTTTATATTTTGCTCAATTTCAGCTATGTAATTCTGAATAATAACTCAAGCTATGCTGGCTACTTATAATTGTATGTTGTTGTGGCTTCCTTAAGTCTCTTTACATTATGTACATCTGCCATCTAACCTCGACCAGACATAGCATTGATAAGCCCTTAATTTCCTGATGATATCGTAACAACATGTGCTGTTAACTTGTAATTAAATGCTGTACCAGGATATTGCTGTGTAACTTAGGATTGCTACTGTGATCATTTACCCTTGACGTAACTTTACGATGCTTATTAATTAGGATAAAAAATTGACTCGGTGTTATCAGATTAAAGCTCTCCGCTGATCTATACAGCTGTATAACTAAAGACATCGTCTCTCTTATAACCCTGATCTCGAGAGATGCCACCAGTATTTTTACTGTTAAAGACACAAGATCACCAGGATGATCAAACAAACAGTAAATTATCATTATTGACTGATAGTGTGAACCAAGGCTCGTGTCAAGATTAAATGTCTTTAAAGTGTAAACTTTTACCATGAACAATGGTTTTCTTTTTCTTTAATTACAGGTTAGCAAGTGTAGCTATCACAGATAAGATTTCATGAAAAGGACCAGTCCTTTTTGAGGATCTTCAAAGTACATCAGTTTTAGGACATAACTCTAAACAGTCGTACATGTAGCACCGTCCCTTTTACAACGTCCCTTTTACGGTAAGCACTTTCTTCTTTCTTTATTCCGTACCAGTCAGGGCACAGATATCATGTTTCTGGATCCATTTCATGTTTTGAATAATTTTCCAGTATATTATTTCAAACCATCTGTCAAATATTGTTATATGGAGGTATTGTGTTACTTTGGAAATTTTGCTTGTAGATGATTTATGAACTGTTGTGGACATATAAAACAAAAAATCAACAATTATTTTGAACTCATATTTTTTACTCTATACAGAAAAATATCTTTCCATATATCTCTTAGGTTGACACAGATAAAAAATAAACATGAAGATGAACTGTCAGTGGAGAACTGATGATCAAGCAGGACATTTTGTACTATAAAACCATCTGCATCCAGAGCTCTCTGATTTCAATTCTTGACTTGTATTAAACTGTCGGCTTAAACTTTTAAAAGCAACTGAAATTAAACTCTTACAATTATTCAAATAGGGCAAGAAATTTATTTTCAGGTCTAGTTTTAAGTGTCTGAAATTAACATTTGTAAAGACCTTCTCAAACTTTGCCGGTGTGTCAAATTAATTTCCTTTTTGTAAAGGATTAAAACTCAAATTTCAAGTGGAAGATTTTCTTAATTTCTAATTCATGCACTAGATTCAGGAAAAGCCAACATTTATTGCATTAGAATGAAATGCTACAAACACCAGTCTATCACATAATCGCAAATCTTATGGAAGGGAATATGCTACCAAATCCTTTATAATTTGAATGCTGTTGTATTCGTTTTCTTCATGAAGGACCTATTTCAAGATTTCCTCTTCCACCACTGTTTATATTTTAGGAAGTAATATTTTGGTGTACCCAACTGTCTTTTTCCATTCAAGCCTTTTATGTACAGTTAAATCATGTTAACCTGAAGTATACTTGAATTATATATATACTTGAGTATAAAGAATGCTTCAAAATACTTGAAATAAATATAAATTGTATAGTGAATACTTCAAAATTCTTCAAATTCAACCGAGTACTTGATTTATAAATACAAATTTTAATTTGAAAGTTGGTGAGGTTCATCTGTACATATATACAATTTACATAATATTCACTTGTCTTCAGGTGCGTTGTACCTTATATCATAAGATTCTTAAGCTTAGACTGACTATTGCTGACTTACGTAAAAAAAAAAATGTATATTTATATTTCTGAATTTTCACTTGAATACAATTTTAGTGTAACTGATCTCATCCAGTCCTAAGTCGAGCCGGATCGTTCATACCTACAGGTGTCCAGACTGATTAATACAGATACACATTTAAATCGGCTGTTAAACTTGAAGTGGCTGTCAATTTCAAGTGCCAATTTCAGTGTATTCCACAAACAGATAACCAATAAGGTTTGAGGAGATAATGCTGTGAAATCTGTCCACTCGGTCATACCTATCAAACAGTCGTTTATACAGCTCAGGGCCTGTCAGTTTTCTTGGTCAACGCCTTGTGGTCATACGGAGGGGACAATCCCGCTGCCCTATAAACCCCCCACGCTTTACATACGTCGATTGTTCCGTGTTCCTCTCATTAACCCTTGGAATGACCGTGCATACCTTGGCCACCTAAAGAGCTACAATTTCTCACACCTATTTTACATACATTGATGATTTTTATCTTGTTTGGAGTGTCGAACAGTTTTGTCACGCTTCTTATATTTGATCAGAACTATTTACTTTCGCTAAAAGATCTTTTACTAGTGCATAACTTGTATTAAAAAGTCGTTACAGGTAGTTCATATTGCACACTTATATTCCAATGGTAAATATTTTTTGAAGTGACACGCGATAATTGGTAGATCCTGTTCCTGTATTTAACATACATTGTCAACATTTCATGTTGTAATTGGAACACAAGGGTAAGGTGTGAATTTGATTGCAATCTTTTCAGTATTTTTTAGTACAAATGATAGCGTTTGGAATATTTGTGTACATCCTATTAGCAAACAAGGTCTCACCAGTATTTCACCAGTCCAACATCAATAGAAAGCATATTGGCTTGGCAGAATGTATAGTAGTATTTACATTAATGGTTCAAAAAATTTAGTTGTGTTTTAAGTAGTGGTGGGTCGATCATCGGATATAATCGATTGACGACTTGTTAGAGCCTAGCTTCCAATGTCGATGATATGTTCTTGTTTCCCGTAACCGATTAATCGGATAAAGTTCTCGGCCAAGGGACATAACCCAGACCCTTCCTCACTGGGGCGAACGCTGATCATGAACTCAAGGCCAAAAGTAAGGCGGTGTCAAGGGAGGCATTAGGAAAGATAAAGTCAGTTAGGAAGAAGAGAAAAGATAAGATCCTAAATTTAGTCGCCTTCACGATCATGCAATAGGGGCAGCAGGTACAATTCTTACGCCCTACCTGCAGGGCCAACTACCAGTCTACCACAACACTACTGTAGTATAGGATTATATCAAATATAGTGTGCAAGTTCATGCAAGTAAGCTATATATGAAAAAATGACCTGTTTCTGAAGTTACAAATGCAATATTAACCTGGATTTCTAAAATAGAAACCTGAGGTTCGGAAACATTAACCTCCACATCATCATAAGCCAATGAGAATAGTGGAAAAACAGAGCATACCTGATATATACTGGTATATAGATATTGGTTTACAACATGGAAAGATTCTTGGAATAAAAATTTGCATTATATTCATTACCACAAAAAATATTCCATCTAAAATATACTCTTTTTGTTGATTACTGAAATTGGATGCCTGAACATGTAATATTTTGATGCTTAAATATCAAAACGCTGGGACAAGTTCAGATCATTATATGATGTTATTTAAAACTTTACTTGAAATATATGAGACCCTGGTCTGTTTATATAAATCCTGACTCATTCTGTTTATATCATTTTTTTAATCAAGAAGCAGAATTTCAAATAAAATTTAATTTCTAAAACATGTGTTTAAATTCATTTTAATACCAATTTAGTATTCCGTGCAGTGAATATTGCAGTTATCTTTAAAGACGTAATTATGTAAATTTATGTAAATAATGTCGGTAGCGGAAGTTTCAGTGCAATGACGTTCATATGTTTTTGATTCAAAGATAGAACTTTGGGGGGTGTAATCATAGCCGAGTTTTAAAGACAGGTGGTTCATGTAAATGCATGTATTGGTTTCTAAGGTACAGACATACAATATTATACATCACACTTTACATGCAGATTTAAGTTTTAATTTTTGCCTTTTGACACACACAAAAGGCCCAGAGGACCTATATAACATTGGCAATAGACATTTTCATAATTTACAATTTCAAGAAAGCTATCTGAAACTCAAAGTAATCAGTCTAGAGTACCAAAGAAAAATTAGGATTTATAATGAAAAACAAGTGAAAATGAAATTATTGGAAGAAAGGTGACAACCATCCTCAAAACTCCAGGGGTTACTATCACTCTCATTATATCCATGACAGTGATAGTAACCCCTGGGATATCATGGATGGATGAGAACAGATTAAAACAGAAATGGATATATGTCAAATAAGTGATGCAGCCCTTTAGGCCTCTTGTTTCTCTACTAGGTTAAGCTAGTATGTCCAACCTTTTTTCCCCCTAAATGACTGATAGGGATACCTGTATGAACGATGTCCTTTTCATAGTCGCGACTCATCAGTCTTTGATTATCTATTGTGCTGGCCCTATATTATAGTTATTATATTTAGCCCAGGTGAAGAGATCTTGTGACTATGAATAGAAAAGAAAACACATTTGACTATATGAAGGGTTTTTAGTCTGTTATGAGGTGTTGTGTTACAATCATATGGAGGGTAGGGGGTCGCTCAGGCCATCCATCAGGGCAGTCGCACTATTCACCTGGTTACCATGGTAACCCCAAGACAGGTGATTTTGACCGATTGGACCTGTCAAGACTGTAATTTAATGAGTCTATTAGAATTCATTTTTACCCGTTTTGGTCATTATTTAAACTCATTTGCACTTTATGAAGGAGCCGGTTTGAAAATGAACCTCAGCAGATTAACTGCGTATACATCGCGCCTAATACATCATCGATAGAATCATTGTTGGACCAAACAAAGATAGTCCGCCCATAATCTTATCACACCAGTCATTAGTGAAGCCTCTAATCTAAAATATGATATTGGATTTACTGGAGCTGGGTGTCTGATTAAACAGCTCATGTATGTATACCCCCATCCCCCAATATAAGATTAATGTGGTCTGATGATATTAGAAGGCTCTTCTGGGGTCAGTTAGGGCTGGACATTAGCCTGTGTTGTCCTGCCAGTGGCCTAAGTAATGTTTCTGGTCACTTGATTTTGGCATATATCACCTATTGTTTATTTCATGCATTACAAAGCTAAAGATATTGATTATGTCCTTAACAATTGATTTTTTTTACCTTCAGAAAACTTGCAGTGGTTTTGAGCCCCAATTGCTATTGATTTCAATTTCTGGATACTTAAATGTATTTTTCTTTCACCTAAGCCAAAAAAAAATCTTTTGATCTAAAATTGATTTCATGACATTTTGATCAACAGACCACCTAAAAAAAGCCCACATGATTTAATATTGATGTGATGTCATCCTGATTCTATTGAGGATTTCCATTTCAATGTCAATTTCTGAACACTTGACCATGTTGTGTAAAAGTTATATCATCATTTGATAGTTTCCTGGCGTTCCAATTTCACAGAACACCTGCTTGGGGTCAGAGGTTGATCATGAACCTTGATTTGTGTGTATAATTACCCTGACAACACACCACATCAGTATCAATTAGATCTCTGACTTGTAAAGGGAGACTACTTGGACTAGATATTAAAGATTTTGTAATAGATTATAATGTCAATGGCATGAACACCGATGTACAGTCATTAACACTCACGCCGATCACATGATGTATCGAGCCATTCATTGATGTTGTCCAATGATTCAGTTTGTGAATATAGTTATGACATAACATCCATAATGTTGAGGGTTTGAGGTTAGCTGTGTCAGTTCCATTTCCTTTATTGACAGGTGTGTCTGAATTTTAAATAGATAAAAGATACAGGTATTAATACAGGTGAAATCAGGTAAATACACTTTTAAAATGTTTTCTTAACTCTGTGATTATGTGTGACTATTTAATTGTGCGAATGATTCTGCATCGTCACTTGACTTTGTATAAAGTTTCTTTACATCACATCACATGATGACAACTTAAAATAAATCGCCGTAACATCTACATACAACTGGCGTTCATTTTAATGCCATTTGTATAAGAAATCTGTTTAAGCAGATTAGTCATATAGTGAAAAAAAATCAGTTTTAGGTTTCCACCTTCTCTGACAATTATACTTGGTGTATCTATCTGGTTGGTTCTGTTTTGTTTATTAAAAAACTGTTAGAAGAAAAAAATTATTTTAATCTGCATAAAATTTTAGGATGAAGTCATACTTGCATCTTAAACCTTTTTGTAGCTTTAGCTTACATTAGGTGCAGGAATTATGCATGAAATATAACTTGTAATTTAATCCATTTAAAAAATAGGGTTCTATGATGAATTAAAAACAGCAGCATCTCGAGGGCTGTTGGACAGGTATCAGCCAGTTTGATACCTAACACTTCCATCGCTGGGGAGACGGCACCATCTTGTATTACCTGTATGGTAATTAGGTAATTTAATTACAGGTGTGATGTTTAGAGGGTGTCTGCTATTGTACAATGGCAGCGTGGCACTCTGTATATTTCTCTAGAAGGTCACCTTGGATTTTTGGGCTTAAATATTTGTATGTCGATTTTTCCTTTCAATCTAAATGTGGAAAACAAATCTTATTTTACTTAAGGTAAAACAATCTGAAATTTAAAGTACCATTAAATTAAAAATATCACAAAATATTATGCATTCTATAGGAAAGTACCAGGTATAGCATAATTTGAAAACAGAATTATCAGATTGATCAATATAAAATAAAAAAAATGAGACTGCAGTCAAACCTGTTTATAAAGACCACTCAAGGGACAAATGGAAAATGGTCTTTATACACAGGTTAAAATGGATGACAGTTGGCCATTAGGGACTCATGAGAAAGTGGATGGAAAGCAGATGGTATTGCATTACTGTATTTAATACTGATATGGTTTTTGATAATGTTGAATAATGTCCCAATAATTAATTTCACTCTTAAACAAAAGAGGGAATAAATTCATAAGCGAGTAGACAGAGAACTTATGATATAAATGCACTATAAGATATAATAATATTTAGTGGAGACCAAATGAATGTCTGATGATGTTATGACCTTGACCTCTCCGCTGACCTTACAGCTTTGCATTGTGACCTACAGAGGTCAGAGGTAATATTACATACTGATAAGATGTCTAGTCCAATTGTCTGAGTACTATAATGACTTTCTGATGAAGAAATCGTCTGTCTGATTTAACTTCTACAGGAAGTGAGATGACAATGAAGTAATAACAATTGGATCAGCCGGTAAAATGATGGCCTCAGGGTCTTTAATGAACCAAAGTAGGCTTTATTTGCCTGGACATTTGTGGCAAAAGCAAATTTTTTTTTATTTAGTCGTTGTATGGTCTTACTGTCCAAATCTCAATTTTCCTGTGTTCAATTTTTAGGTATCACTCAAACATGGACATTGAAGCTATACCAATTCTTTTTTTCAAGGTCATAACCAATGTTTCATTTCAATCATTACAGATACATGTACATGTTTGTATACATTTTTTTTTTCTGTTTGACAAAATAAAGCTGCTAGAATTACAAAATGACTTTCTATGGTGTTTTAGAAAATTGTCAATGACACGTGATTCAATTAAAGCCAATTCTTAAGCACTACCATATTTAGAAATGGTCCTTTTTATATCTCGAAAAAAAAGTATTCATATAATCACCTTGGACATACTGGGATAACCTAATGCTCAAGGTCAAAGGGTTGTAATGTGTTGTTATGTTATATGTAGAAATGGCTTGAGAATAGCCAAGAGGCATAGGGTAAACAGTAATAGTTTTTCAAGGTTAGAGGGATTTGGTGTTTTTGAAATTTTTACCTGCAAGCTAGAATTTAGGGGATGGCAATTAACCATTGGCTTACAGTATTTACATGCTGCTATCGTCTTGGTAACACTGTAGAAGAAGGATCAGAAGTGTGATCGACCCTGGACCCACCCTATTGTATAAGGAACAGTGACCTTGTCAG
This sequence comes from Argopecten irradians, assembly GCF_041381155.1. NCBI lineage: Eukaryota > Metazoa > Mollusca > Bivalvia > Pectinida > Pectinidae > Argopecten > Argopecten irradians. The sequence goes on along the minus strand of NC_091140.1, from coordinate 13,710,139 downwards.
CTAACTAAGGCTATCCTACTATGTTTTGTTTTCTAAGCTGATAATGGGGGGAGGGCGAGCTGACCAAGATTGATCACCTGTTCTCGGTACGAACTGTCACCTATTGGTTACGGAGACTGTGTCGACCCTCGCTCTCTCTTTCTCTACCCTAGCCCACTGTCTGCAAGAAGAGTACAAATAAACTCTGAATCTGTTTGTTTTCTCTTCAATTACACGAAGGGAAGAGAAAACCCGGTGATTTTGCTGTAAAAGGGAGCCTGTGTTTGTCAATCATTGCTGTACACCTATCCTATTCTGTTGACAGCGATAGAAATCCGGCATATTTACGGAGAAATGCGCACCTTTTTAAGTTTGCCTTCCTCCTGTGTCACTACAATTACCACCTACAGTGTCACAGGGAAGCTGACAGGTAGCCGTCTCCTCCATTTTCTCGTTATCTCACCTGAGCACAGGTATGTTCAGGTTAATTGATTGCCATGACGATACTGTATAAGGGTAGCTATGACACCAGGAAGGTGTAGTGTAGCATCACTTTATTCAATTAAAATATTCATATGAAACTCTGCAAGACAGATGAAATGTCAGTGTGAACTTGTATTATTGGATCCATTTTTGGTTATCATGATTTGATTACGTTAAATCTAAATGTATGATTCATTTTCTGTTTTGTACCTGTTGTACTAGGTCTGTATTCAAGTGAAAATCTTGTTAATCTGAAAACAAACAAGACTTGAAACAAACAGATACTGGTATTTGGTAGAACAAGAGGCTAAGGTGACCAATTGGTCAAGGTAATTTGGCAAAAATATTACCACTAGCCCACTACCTGTGGGTTTCAAAGTCCAATCCCATGTGGGACATCATATGTACAGTTGCCAGGTATTGATCATCATAAGGTTTGTGGTTTTTCTCTGGGTACTCCAGCTTTTTTCACCTCCATCATTAGCTGACTTTGGCTGTAAAGACAAAACACATAAAAAAGAAAAGAAAACAATGTATTTCATTTGATGGCTATTTAACTAACTGACAAAAAGTCTCTCTAATATTTAAACTGAAATGGAGTCTTACAATTTTGGTCCTTTCATTGTGCAAGTTAAAAATGTGGGGGGGTGGGGGGATAAAATAGAACTTGTTATGAAAGGGTTGGCCGGGTAACCAATCTAATGGACGCATTTTGATTAGGTGACAATCATGAATAAATAGGACAGCATCTGGGATCTTGATACCAGCTATTATATATCCTTATCAAATAATATAACAATGGAAAGAAACCATTGTCAAATAAATGAAATCTATAAACCTCAATGTTGATGTTGAACAAAGGAAAAATAATTATACTGTATAATGTTATAAAAAACAGCTGCCATGTTAGATAAGCTTGTTGTAAATTTAGTGATGGGTTGTCATAACTTCATTTTTTAATTATTTCATAGAAAATGTTTGAAAATCACCATGACATTAAATGATCTACCTGGGTACACAATTTACATTAAACACAATGATTTTCTATGAAAGGTAAACTCATGACCACATGCTAATGGTATTTGCCATTATGATCTTGTGTCATTCTATTCTAGTGATAATTCTGTATTGGTTAAGGAGTTTGTCAGGGATGTTACCTTTTACATTTTGATTTTTATTTTAATTGAAGGACACAGCTGATAATGACATCAGCACAAGATTCTACCACAGATGCTAAAGAAAAACAATATTCATAATGAAATTTGAAATTAGGCCTTTCTGATCATTTACCTACCATAAATGCCCCTCCTCCCCCTCCCCTCAAAAAAATTAAGAAAAAAGAAAAGAATAATCCCCTCCTCCCCCCCTCAAAAAAGATATATCCTCTTTTTGTTTGTTTTTGTTTTTCATTCTTGTCCAATTAACAGCTTTGACCATATAAGGCTAATATAATAATAAGTTTTGGTATCAAAAAAACCTGGCTGTTCTTAGAGAAAGCTTCTAATGGCCATTACAGTGCAAGGTATATATGGTGATATTAACATGCTGTTCGATGTACAGACACCATGTATATTTTGGTATACATATACAGAATATCTGTTATGTGTAAAATAAAACGTGTCACAATCGTCATAACAACAGATGTTAAATCCAAGGTCGTGACCTTCAGAAAGTGTTTCTCAATAGGGTGTGTATAATATCATGTATTAATAATGAAAAATTATAGAAAAACTTGTCTGGTGGTGTATATTGTACCTGTTTCATAACTTTAATAGAGCATGGGACAAAATTGTATCCTTAAATATCTGTATGTATTTACAAAAAAAAACCCAAACAATATCAATTTTAACAGAAGGTCATGTACTTTGTAGGTCATATTTGACAAAGTGTTATGAGAATTTGAATTGACTGACGAAAATATAATACACATTTCATGTTTACATGCAACATGGTAAAAAATAAACTTGCCTGACAGATAATGTAACGCATGTATGTATAACAATGTGACTGGTAGTGGGAATTTCTCCTACCAAGAGAAAAGGTTTTTTTAAGTCCCTTTCCATACAATGAGGTGGGTGGAGAATTTGATCACAATGTGTAACGTATGACACATCATCCCCTCCTCTGATATGGATGTATGGGTGTTTGTTTATAAATGCAGACATTTCTAGTTCAATGATTCCTGCTGTCATTAAACATTTTGATTTAAATAATGAAGTTTAAACAAAAATAAATGGGTTAAAATTGCATTGTAAGTCATATTGGTATTTGTGTGACACAAGACAAAATAAACGATAGGTATTCACAATCTAAAATAAAACAAAATGGCAGGTGCACCACCTATATGTTTACATTGATTTCCCACCGATGGGAATGTTGAGGTAACCCCCACGGAATCTAGTGACATATCATCTTATAGGTCACAAATAAATACATACAAACAGATCTAATCTATCCCTATTGTTGTTTTAGTTGTTGTGTATATCTTCTTTATCTTTTGGAGGCATCATTCCCAGTTAGCACTGCAGGTGTACGTGGTATTAAATTTAAAACACTCGATTAAATTAAATCGGCACATTTACAGCTAGACTTTACAATTTACAAAATCAAGACTTCTGATCTAATGAAATGTAAAATCGTGAACTATCAAATTAATTCGAAGACTAGTCACATTAAACAATCACTGATTGAAATCTAATGAAATGTTTAAAATCACCAACCATCAAATCAAATTTGGAACAATGGATTTATCGCCTGTCGGAATCGGTGCCGTCTTGCCAAATAAATCCAGAACAATATGCGACACAGTGTTGTAAAACAGATATTGTGTTTGTAACCAAACTCAAATTAAAGGCACGCATTTAGATCTTCACAAGATCGCACAATCAAGGTGTTTAAGCCGAACAATAGCTGGGCAGACTAACGGTTGATTGTCGCACAAACTTATCTCGGTCTCGGTATCTGGTCAGCTTTTAAACACAAAACGATGCAACCCCCTTGAAATTGGTAAAATTAGTGTCTGATTGTGCAGGCTTGATCAAGCATGAATTTGTAAGAGGAAAGACAAAGAACTTGGCTACATGTTATTAATGATCTCATGATATACCATTCTAGTTTACTTAGACGTATTTAGTAAAAGACTTGACTTCTAACTGGGCTAAGTCTCAACTGATAATGTTTTCATTTTGAGCTGGTCGCTCGATATACCTGATATTATGCTTGATCATTGTACAAAGCGAAGATAAATCTACAGACAATCGATTCGGGAAATCTCCTCAGGTGCCAAAAGACCATAATAGGTCCTTCATGACAATCATTAAATATCTTCTAAAATATTCTCCATGAAACAGATTTAGTTTGACGGACAATGGGCCACAATCGAGAGATGTACCGGGTATAGGTGTCAGGTGACCTCTTCATATCCACACCAAGGTATGGTGGAATCGTTTTCATTTTTCATATCGTATATAAAGATGGTATCTCCAACCCGTTGGTGAAAAGTGATTTTTATAGCGTAGGTAATTGTTTAGGATGAACAATAGTGTCCAGAGTAGATATGGGGAAGGATCACGGATCTGGTTACCATCCCACGGCCACACAGTGTCAACCAATAATATTGGTGTATTCTATAATGTCAGAGCTTAGACTATGATATGATATATACAATATAGAATTATATTTAACAGATAATTTATCCAGGAATTTTAACACGAAATAATTGAGAAAGTTCTCTCTATACACCTTTGAGCATTGCACCAATGTAGTGATTTTGAGATGAGATACATGTTTTTGTGAGAATGTTACCCAGATTTTTGGAGGAGAAAGCTGATTTCTATCTTTGGTTTTAACGACTTTGAACTTTGATGAATGACGATAAAGCTCGGCTCCTTCATTGGACAGTTTCGGCTCGGCTAGCTCCCGTCAGCGTTAGGAGTTATACGATACCTGTGTGTTGACAGGATAAGTTAGACATTTCTATGTGTAGGACGTACAACGGGTTACAAAGTTACTGTGGTTATTGAACTTTTACTTTTAATTTTCAGGTTCTGTAGTCAAAATATTGTACATTGGAAGTGAAAGATCAGCCAAGGTGAGTTTAGAATTGCGTTTAAAATTTTGTTCAGTGTAGATATGAATTTCCAGGTGAGTATATTTCTAAGTGTTTTTTGTTTTTGTTTTAATCAACCTCAAGACAGATATGTATATTGATTTCAAACTACAGACTGTAGTTAGTTGGATGGGAAGTTGAGGGTTAGTCTATACACTTCTAGTCTTCTTGGTTGCATGAGCATCATCTTGAATTAGGGACATTTTCTGATAAAAAAAATTCAGGCTGTTTGAAAAGTTTGTAAAAAAAAAAAAAAGCAATAAATTTTTTTGAAGAATTGAAGAGACTTCAAACTGTTACTCTGTGGCATTGAAACCTGTATACATATTTCCTATTTACTTGCATCTTCATTGGATTTCCATCAGTAGATATTGAAAACTAGTAATTCAGTCAATCTCAAGATCAAATATTAAGGTCAATATTACTATGAAAATAAAATGAGCCCCATTATAGTAACTCTAGTTTCAGACAACACAGTCATTTCTGTAGAATTCTTATGAAAGTCCATCTTTGGGTAGTGGAACATATCGTGTAATAATATACCATTAGATGAAGATGGAGAGTTATAGACAACATTGTACCAAAAATTTGAGTGTAATTCTGCAGTATTTGTATATTACAGAGTTATTTGCCCTTATGTGTAGGTATTGATCAGACGACATGTGTTTGCAAGCATAATGTCTACTTTTCAAAGAAACCTACACAAGTTTTGCTTACATAATAATGACGTCACAGTGGATACTAACCCCAAGGGAGATAAATCTGCAATATGCAAAGACAGACATGCCCTTTGCCATGTACCAAGGCTTATGGTCTTTTGCATTGTATCAGTTATATTTCTTATGACCCTCTGTACATTTTGATTTTAAAAAGTCTACAAATGTAGACACTGTAAGCATTAAAGTATATCCAATACAGTGCACTATTCTATAAACAGATCATTATTTGTATATGTAAATATGATTATGCTAGGTATTTTCACCAAATTAAATTAAGAACATGTACCAGTGGTTCATTTCAACACGTGCTTGAATTAGTCAATGGTGAATATCCCTGATACTACTAGTTTTGAATCCCGAGATTAAAGTTAGGCTGTGATTAGATTTATAGCCTTAACGTTTTAAGATTACGTTTTGTTTAGAGATTAAACGTCTGTCGGAGGGCCATCAGGTGGTTTAGGATACTGTATATCTTGTGCCTAAGGAGACACAGCTTAATTTGATTAGCGCCTTATCTAGTATAAGGTGATTTACTTTAATTTGAATTTGATAAACTGGCACCAGTATATCGTACACTGTACCATATCAAAGTAATTGAACTGTATTTCACTTTCTTTTCAACCTGTTTGATTTTTTATCAAGCTTAGTTTTTTGTGTGCAACATGCTTCTACTTAATTTGTACAGTAGATAAACATTCCATTTCATCTAATTTTATTTTTAACAACAATCTAAGCCTATTTGTGAAACAGTCTGTGATCATTAAGCATTTCTTTAACTTTTGAAATAATTGCTCCCTTTGTGGTGATATAAAATTTGAACCAAATACCTATAGCTGTGAAATTCAAATGTCTTTTTGTTATTCTAGTCCTAGCAAAAGTTGTTCTGTTCACAATGAAATTTAATAAAATACAACTTAAAAGTCCTTCAATTCTAATTTTATTTTGCCCAACAAAAAGGTTCACTTCATACTAATTTCCCAGAAAACTCGAAATTCTTTCAACTGGACATTAAGTTTGAATGACTTTATTTCAGATCCCACAGATTGAACTGATTTTATGTAAAAATGCAATAAAATCTCCAATTATCAGAGAAAACTTTTCAGAACCAGATTTGTAATACAGATTATACACATGTAATGCTTTGATACATTTTGTTGACTTCAAACTTAGATTTTACTTAGAGTATCTATAAACATCACTTTGAATCTTTAAAATGACTGAATCTTCAAAGGTCTTGTATTTCCTCAGTCTATAACATATTCAAAGCTGCTTAATCCGTAAAATTCCAAAAAGAATGTTTGAGCTTTTTTATTTCATTTTGCAAAATAATTCATGCCTTATGCACATGTTCATTTAATAATTTAACAGGTTCTACTGTTTTTCTAAATTTTTCATTTTCCAAATTTTATATTTATGAGACTTTTATATTTTAGTGAAATAGACCCAAAAGCTAACCATGCAAATGAGAATTTTACGTTTCGTGCAATTCACTGAAGGACAAAGTTACATCAGTATCTGAAGTTTCATCTATAGAAGCAAAAAAAGGAAAAAACAGATTAAAAAATATGATTGAAATAAATTTTAACTACATGAATGACACAGGCTCTGTGAGGCAAGGCAGTGTAGATAAGATTAAAAATGATGGCAAACTTTTATTGCCACCTCTACTGCAGTAATTCAACCTTAAAATTTCCTGCTTCATCTCGAAAAAGAAATTCTGACACATATCAAGATTTAGAATCTAGAATTTCTATGGTACGGCCAACCAGGCGTAGAAGTTTAATGTCTACTTTTCCGTCTATAATTTACTGAATTAAATACGGAGCTGCCCCAGCTTCTTGGGTTATGATATAAATTTTCATATAAAATTTTAGAGGCATAGAAACTGGTGTACAGGGACTCGCGGTATGGGAGCGGATGAAATACCAAGACTCTGATCGTCTTGTGGCGTTCGTATGGTGGCTATCATTTCTTCATGCTGAGGATCATTTAAACCTCACTGTTGGAGCAAAAATGTTAAAAAGAGTGTCCATTTATTAAACGTCTCTTTACCTAAAACATTCTTAAAAGGAATTCACCTCATTAGAGGAAAGAACTGTCCATACAATAGGAAAGTGATTTTCTCTCTAACCCCAAAAGTAATTTTGTGAAATGTGACACCGTCCGTTTGATGCCAGGTACGGCTATTTACCTGGCGACTTACTGAGTATATGTCCACACAGGTAGTACCTTGAATTACAGATATACAACACATCATTAGAAAATCTGTTGGGATCAAACAACGTCCACTATTAAAATAGAAAAGTTTTAAATTGATTTTATTTCTACGTGATTGCCGGAAGTTTTGACAGGTTATAAAAGAATTAGCCGCGAAGTGTGACACTGGCCTTTTATGTAACATTCAAAGTGAGGCTTACCTTTAAATTAGGTATCAAAGTAGTTCTCTATGGTTGAAGACCCGATAAAGACGCCAACTACCAGCACTATTATATGCCCAGAAGGACACTTACGCCAGACATTCATCGTAAAATCTAAATGAATTTTTCGGATTTGTTTTTCTTTCATAACAAAATATGTAATAACCTCTTTATGAGCTGGGTAAATGTTTGTATTTTCAGAATCAATATTGACTTGGGTAATTTTCTGGATGAATACAGGTCAAATGCGACTTTAAACATATGGTTAAAGGCCTCGTGTTTTGTACGGAACAATATTTTGATGCATAAAATGGTTATTATACAAATGATGTCGGTGGATCTTAACCTCAGGAGGTTTTACTAGGTAAACAATTCACCACATGTAAGGTTTTTAGAAACGCTGTGTATTATAAAATGCTGATTTCATGTCGATGTTGAGCGTTGTAAGAACACATGTGGCTCAGGCTTTGGAAACATGCTTTCAGGCAGATAGTTTATTTTGTCTAAACAATTCAGAAGAAATAATATGAAAATTTGTACCAGGCCTAGTTCTGATTTTGACATTTTGGCATTATCTTTGGGCTTTAGTTCAATATTGCTCTCAGTCAAACCCAACATAGTTCTTGTTCCACCTATTACTATCTATAACTAGATAGATACATTAATAAATAAATTACAGATTATACGTAATTCAAAATGGTCTCTGTAGCCCATTTTTGAGGCTTGAGGCTGTTAATACTATTTTCCAGGAATTATGCAAAGTGTAGAAATCTGTTCTATTGAGGCTCTTGTTGATATGCAAATCTGTTTTTATGTCATGTTTAGAAAATGGGCAACTTAAAGAAAATACCATATGAAATCAAAGATGATTGAGGACAAAATATTTATCAAACATTGTCTTGGAGTTCACTGAAAAATAGAAGGAGAGTACTGGACCAGGTGTTCACAAATAGCTAGTGGTGTCTTGGTTAATCACCCATCGTTATCTGATCTAAATGATGGCCATCAGACATTATTATGGAGTATTAACATTTTAGATAACTTAACCAGTAGTATTTTGTATATATTAAGTAACTTTTGTAACATAAAAAGACGTTTTGTTTTCAATTATCAATATAAAAAAAAGTGTGCATTGTAAATTTTGAAATACTGGTCATTACAAATATGAGCGATTCAAATGATACGTCGCTGCTATTTACGGTGATTAAAATTTTGAAAGATATGTTAACTATGGTATAAGCAGTGTTTAATATTACATAAATCTTAGTCTATAGAAATTCTGAGATTTTCTATGTATATATATTGATTATCATATTTATCGTGATTACATACACAAGCATTATATTCATATTATTATCTCTCAAATGACAATGTTTTAAAGTTAATTCAGTAATCATTTTTTGTTTGTTTTTACCTGTCAAATGTTTTGACACTAAACCATTATAAATACCTAATAACATAATGTGTTAATATCCAGGTTTTAAATATGATTTATTTAAACAAATATTAACTGCTCTCGTTGATCGGTTATTATTTGTAAATAAACATTATCATACCTGTGGGTTTAGATCAGATAAGTATGAATTAGATAATGTCACCTAATCGGACAGGTGTTAAAAAGGTGAATTAATTTCTCGACACTAATGAACAGTTCACCTGTCATAGATTTCCCTCATTTCATTATTGTCATTTCATACCTGGTGATTTTTTTCTTGAATATTAAGCACCATTCATAACCCAGCCCCCTACCCGTGACCGGCAATAGACATACTTATTATTTTCTGTAGTATTAATTTTTAAAATCTGCAGGTATATGATAGGGACGACAGCCGTATAAGCTGATTATCATTAGGGTATGTGGGTGTTGAAAGGGCTGAGGAAAGGTGCTACTTTTTTATGATCGCTGATTTCAGATGAGGATTAGTACCTATAAAACTCCCGCTATAATCTGCTCTAGTATCTTGGTTTTAGTATGATCCTACCTTCCTTGTATGAAAATATTATTGGCCATACTTATTTGATGTTAGTAGTCCTATCTTTGACCTGCGGAGTTCGTTTATTCATCCTCTCCAATTCATGTAGATTAAAAGCCATATGGTAAACGACATTTTGTATAGTTTATCCTTAACTTTCTTTTCAACAAAATTGCCCACCTCCCAACTTCATTCCACCATCTTTAGCTATGTTTTATACCTGAGTTTCTTTGAAAGGGTCACCTCTCTTATGCTCTGCTGTCATTTCATAAATATGAGAAACACTAAAGGTGTAGTCTTAAGGTGGATAAGGATTGGATACTCCCTCGGCGTATCAGTGTTTCACGATAGTAGTGATATAATATTAAATGTGGGAGTTAGCTTCATATTACAGGATAACGTCAAATATAACTAAAAAAAGTTGCTTAAATTTCTTCTGAAAAAAATTGCCAATGTAAATGCATTATTTGTTCATTTTCAAAATTTTGTTTAAAGTATAATGCAGTTTTTATGCCATTTTTACAGTGTCATTCCATAACTGCTATGAAAGTTGAATGAGTGTTTTAATTTACAATATGCAACAAATAAGAGACTTAATTTTTACAGTTACTGGATGTTTGAATTTTCTTCTTTTCTCTTCTATTACTTAGCTGTTAATGGGGAGTAAAGCCCAATCAACCAACGAACAATTAATGTAAAGTAAGGTTTCTCAGGTAGGCTGTTCACAGACTTAACATAAATTACACCTCGGGAATTCATGAAAACAAATTAAAATCGGCCATGGTTTTTGTCAAAGTCATGTGACAGTTGTACCTGTCAGCCATGGTTGTCGTGGATACCTGGTGATATTGTGCAGATGCATTTAATAGAAAACCTGTATAAATAATCATGGATAAAACATACCAATTAAAGTAATTACAGTTGTCAGATTGTCGGGAAAACACGGGTCGAGCGGAGATAAAGTCAGAGAAAAACATTTATTTGTGGCGGACATTGGCAAGAGAAGCATTTATTCTTACAATGTGGTCTCCCCTAGCGAGACTGCATAAATATACTTATCTGTAAGTTAAGATATCAAACCACATCTGGCAAAACGAGTAATTGTAACTGAAGAGGAATGCAGGACTAAGACTTGTTTTTGAGTGGGTGCAGTTCTGTGACAATCTGGAGGATACATTCTGTGGACTGATAACAGAATGGTTGTACTCTGTCAGTCTCTGGCCCAGCTCCAAATTGTCCTCGTTAGCTATTACACATTTTACAATCTGGTGAAGGAGTTTATTTTTTGCTAAGTGGAAGGTCGTGACCTATCACATCCATTCTCTCTTTATTAGTGTTCAGGTGTCTGTATATATATAATCTACCAGAATGGCTTGAAGGGATTCAGACACAAATATAGTTGGGTGGGTTGCCTTATTTTGTTCATCTTACTATTGTAAAAAAAAAAAAGGAGATTTAACCCTAGGTGTCCGTATGCTATATATACTTGTATATTTGACAGATTTTTTGTCTGGTGACAAAAACCATGTGAAGTGACATTTAATCCGGCAGATTAGTCGAGTCCTTGGGCTAAGTAACATCTTAAATCTTGCTAATTCTTCTCATTAAACCTTTACTTATACTTAGGTAGTAGTTATATGAAAAAGTGTTTTTCTATCTGCCAGTTTACATCAATAGTACAAGTGATACTGGAGAGATAAGAAGCCTACTTGATATCTGGGTTCACATGTGTTTTTATCTACCTAATGCTCATTGATATACCAATGAACTTCATTCTGATAAATAACCACATCTTTTCCCATGCAGTTCCCTATGAGAGTCCCATCTGAGATGCCATGGCAGCTTAGTGAATAAAGTATTCAACATACATGTATTACCAATCGAAAACCCTTATGTGACAGTAGCCAAGTACTAATTGTAGGTTGATGGGTTTTCAGTGAGTACTCCTGCTTTCCTCTAGCTCCCAATCATAGCTGGCCTATCCATACATTACCTTGGCTGTTTATAAGAACTAAAACAAATCCTAACTTGATTGGTTGTTCTAGGAAGTGACACCACCAGTCAAACAACCCCTGGAAGATTCTTCTTTCTACCCAAAGAACTTAATTGAAACATTACAAATTGCAAAATATTGATTCTAAAATTTTGCAATGATTAATAAAATGAAGATTTTAAACCTGTTTGATTGTTAAAAGGTACATTGACAAACTAACTAGGTAGAACGTTGATACCTGTTAAATTGTTTTCACATGTAAAAGATTCCTAAATATTTAATACTATCTATTGCATCATTGATTTTTATGCCTGATTATTATCAATAATCTACAGGTTTAATGCTGAAATAATCTTAAGATATTAATCTATATCAACTATAACAATTCAGAAAATAATTGTACACACTTTTGTTCTGATAAGTATCGTTAATTTTGATTTAATCTTTCCCACCAATTATTCTCAAACTCATTCAGCCCCAAAGACTCGTTTGAAATCTCCTAAAACTGAAGCTGAAACAGTCCATTATAAAATTTCAGGGGTGAATGAGTCCTCACTGGAGGAACTAACATTTTGATTACCATGGGAAATGATTAAAATCATAATTAAAATATTTACTCACTAATGAGCATAATTGTCACCTTCAACATTTGGGTAAAGAATGTTTGTTCTTTGGCTTAGAGGATAAGTGATAATAATAAAAAATACCTCAAAGAAAGAAATATTATGAATGTGTTATTTATATAATTTATGATCAATCTTTTCAAATGTTTTAACAACTTTCACACCCGAGCCAATGGTATCTTATGGTAATTCCCTTTGATGAATTGTAAAACTGAAAAAAGATTTATAAAAATATTGTCGATATCGTTCTTTGATTTATGACCTTAGCACTTTTAGCTAATCTTTATCTGCATTCTAGGTTGTTTTTTCACTAAAAAGGCTCTACAAATATGAGTCTGGTACCTGTAGGGCATCTCTTTGTATATTTCCGTTGCTCCTTGATCCACCTGTGAAGACAATTACCAATTGTCTGCGGGCAGGTAAGAATTGTCCAGGTAAAAAAGTCTAAATTAGCGAGACGACAGGTAAAATAAGTAGCTACAAAATATCATATTAATTGGTATTGATTAGACCTGTGATAATCTGATTCATCGGCCAATTATATCTTAGGTGGGTCGTCCTTGTAGCGGCCGCATGGGTGGGTGGAAAGTGTGGGTCAGGCTTTGATTCCCCGGGGCTTACTCATTCATTTGGTGAAAAAAAACAAGAAATGACCAATGGTCTAAGAAGCTGAGGAACTCTAACACCATTGATCAGCTATTGTTGGTGACCCTAGGTGGCCATATGATTGACCAAAAGGATCTGACATGGCGGAAGAGAGTTGAAAATATACCATGCTAATTACGGAAGTTCAGGGTACAAACGAGGGTTGTCGTCTTTGAATAATTCTCGGATAGTTCTGTAATTAAGTTGATGATATAAAAGACCCACCCAAGCAAAGGTTGATTGGTCAGAAGTCTGAATTCTTATCAGCATCGGTCATTGTGGGTGATTGTTGTCTCATTTCAAAAACATTTAAATCCTTCTGATATGATACCTTTAGACCCTGAACAAGCTAACCACTCGAATTTGACCACCTGTATGGGTCAGGCCCTCCAAACTTGTCTGGTTAAAACTTATGGATCTGACCGGGGGCTGTTAACAAATGTTTAATGAAGACGAGTGCTAACGATGTTTTCTCTCAAGTGTTAAGCCTACTTACAAAGGCTTTTGTACAATTAAAAAAAAACACTTACATTTCAAAACATCAAAAAGTATTTCTGAAAAAAAGTCCATGTAAATCTTTTTTTATTGCCCTTGTTAGGTATTCATTTGACAAAATGAAAGTTTTTTTTCAATGTTGGTACATGTGAAACACTTCTAATACTTTACCTTTAATAAATCTTAAATTTGGGTTTGCATGTAATAAAGGTATGTTTCCAAAGACATACCATGACCTGAGCTGGCATTTTACCTTGATGCATTCAGGTGAGCACTATTATATCATTTATTAATGTTGTATGCCAAGATCAAGGTTATATTTCCTAAAAATATAACCGTGAAATTGTTACATTAAAAGAATGTGTGAGAAAGGATTCTAAGGTCAAGGTCATTGTTGTGAAAAAGAAACATTCTGAAAAATTAAAATAATTAAATCAAGAGAAGAGAAGTCAGTTTCATTTAAATCTAGTTTGAAATATCTGAGTGAAGGTGAAAAGGTCAAAATAAACATTTTTGCAAAACAAATTAATATGGATCCAGTTACATTCTGACCAATTTTGAATAAAAACTTTTGAAATATGTTTAGAGCAATATAAGTGCTGAAGCGATGGGATATTGAGGTTACGCTGAGATTTAAAGATGGACACTTTGAAGGGTTCTTTCTGACAAGTAGATATTCTAGTTTCAATGGCTTCCCATACATCTCTGAATATTCACTTCTGAAGTTGTTGAGCTGCCATGGATTAGAGAACCCCTGTAAAACTTATAGACACATGTACACTTCTCCAAGTTAAATCCGACAAACATCAACCCCTGCCAGCTCAAGGGGAATGTGTATCCATGGACAACTTCTGTTGGATATTTACGTGTCAACACCTGGATTAACGAGTCCTGGGTACTTCTGGTGGAGGTCAGACAGGTAGTCGGAGGATTTGGGGTGGGGGTTCGGACCAAACAATCCATTAATATGTTTACATCATAAACTCACTGTTTACAAAAATACCTACATAGTTCACTTTTCCTTTACTCCGACTTTGTACAAACTCCGAAATCACACGATCATTTGTCACCTCGCGGAACAACATTTTCTAAATTAATGTCTGCCAGCATTTTAAAACTTTACAATATCTTGGCTTCCATCATAGCAGACAACTTCACTGGTTTTAATTTCACACTTTTTATCCGGGTATCATATTCTACTTGTTCTCAAGTGTAAAGTTTGGACTTTTTAGCTGTTTTAACGAATTCCATTTAAGTGGTTTGGGGTATGTCTCCAACTGTTTAAGATAAGTCAAGGAGTTCTGATGAGCTGGTTTAAAATTCCATCAGAATATCTTGAATGTTTCAAGAACTCTTATTTTGACATCCATGAAATGATATTTAGAAACTTTTTGAGAGCATCTTGTATAATCAAAGAGATAAAACAGTATTTCTGCGGATTGAGTGATTTCTAAATGAATGTTGAATGTAGATATAAATCTTTGATATATATGTTTGATTTGTAGGTATAAATATTGTTGAGAAAATCTGAACGTGTGAAGATAATATTTTTATTGAGACAGTGGTAGCAGAGCATTTGACTAGTATGAAGATAATATTTTTATTGAGACAGTGGTAGCAGAGCATTTGACTAGTATTCAGAGGTTCCTTGTTTGAATCTGTCTGGCCACTACATTTTCTCCTCTCCTTTTACAAGACAAAGCATTTAATGTTTGGATTCATAGCAATACCATATAAAATAGGATGACAGAAAAGTGAGTTTATCATGTAGAACTTGATAGAAATATTGTATAATATATCTTGGTTATATTCTGGATACATAACATGATATTCTCATATATATGTTAATGTTTAAAACATACCTGCATTATGATTAGTATTGATTGAATATATTTTGCACAGATGTATGCAGTATCCATGTCATTAAAATCTATAAATATCTAAATCATTAAATCTGTTTCCTAGTAGACCAATCTGGCCCAACTTGTCTTGTCAATAGAAACACTGCGACATATTGTTACAAAATTCCCATTGTTTCATTGGCTGATAGCTCTTTCGGGATTAAGTCGTTTTTATTTCACTAGATAGCAATATTTACCTATATCCAGGAAGATTTCGAGTATATGTACACCATATCACCTGGTGAAATTACCCCTAAACCCCAAATCTTATCCCAAACATCAGCTTGGACAACTCTAAAACCTTCTTATCAGCAAAAGCAGGTTGTCGGGGAGCGGTGCTGAGTAAATTTGAAAATGATCCTTTATTAAGTTTAGGTATGATAAGGCACTGATTAGCTTTTGATGTAAATGAGATGGGATCAGACAGGTATTACCTATAGACAACTGGAAGGACAGGTACTGAGAAAGTCTCATTCAGTCAGGTAAGGGAATTAAGGTAGGAGAGTGTTGGACCAAGGATTACCCTCGTTAGATACCTAAAGGTGTAAACATGTGACATTTGGTCACTTTCAGGTATTCATACATTTACGAGGCTTTTGTTATAGGAAGCACTAGGTTATTTGGGTATGTATTATAAAACATTAGATACTTTATTTATGGAAAAAAAATCAGGAACAAAATATTTGAGGCCGTTGATAGAAAACAAAAGGAAATTTCAGTAATTAATTGACATTTTAATATTTTTGGAGTCAGGTTTTTAGCAGAAAAATGGCGTTATGTGTGTGTATATATATTTTATTCTTCATAAGTGTTTGCCAATATAGTCCAATTATTTTTTCAATCACATTAAAGGTCAGAATCAAAATAAAAATATTTTGATGCTTATAGACATTAAAGCCTTCATTTTATACCTGATAAAATTAGTATATGTTTGACATGCAAGGTGTCAAGTTAAAGTTTCCTGACGATGTCACTATTGTTTGTATGGAGAAAATGGGTTGTGTCACTAACTGTTCATTGTTTAGGTAAAATATGTAATACATACTAGAAATATTTCATTGTACTTCTCTACCACAAATACATTGTTATCTTGATAGAATTTTTATCAATACTGTATTTATTTATATTACACAGAAAAATCAACGAAATCAAAATCTAAATATTTGAAAAATTCATTTGAAAGAAAAATTCTTTAAAAGAATTAAAAAATACTTTTGTTGACCTTAATTCAATATAAATGTATTTTAATAGTATTTGTATTATCTATAGTTCATTTAACTCATTTTATTTATTTTGAGTTAACAACAAAGTCATCGTTTATAAACCATTGAAATATTGTAGTGTTAATAATGTCAGGGAAGTGTTTATGAACTTTTGACATGAAATGTTTTATCAGACTGATATGGATATGTTTGGTAATTAATAACGGTTTTCCAGCTCACGTCAAAAACAATAAATAGATTTGGGTATTATATACCCATCAGGGTTAAACAATACGCAGCAAGGCCTGTGATTAATAAGTGTTGACTCATTAACTGTTCATGGAAAAACATCTAAGTGCGAGGTCAGTAAAAAAAACTTTAAATCCTGTTTTTTTAGTCGGTGAAGAACAACAGTACCGTTATTCTGTTTCGAGCTGTTGGCATAGTATACTGTGTTAAACCTTAACCGGCCAAACGCTTGATTGACTTGATCAGATTTGGTACCAATTTCAATAGAATCAGGTTTATATTGCACTTAACAGAGTAACGAGTGGATTTGTGCTCAAACGATCGCGGAGTTGTTAAGATCAGGGGCATTATTTTCTGACCTATGTGACTAATGTCTGTGTAACGGATCACAATACGATTCTTGTCCGCCTCCTCACTTCAGGTAAAACTGACAATTTACAGACTTAAAAAACTGTGACGCTATGGCCGATTTACAGATCTGTTGGTCAGGTGTATATGAAGTGTCTACAGTTGGTGATCAAAATAGAAATCAGGAAATTGAGTGTAATAAATGGTAAAATAATTTCTTTATTTTTCCTTTGTGAGGTTCATTCAGAACATTAACTGTCATCAAAACCCTTTAAATTGAAAATACAGGCTTAGCACTGATTTCAGTAGGAAAAATTATTCACAAAAGTCACGGTCCGTGTGTGTGTGTGTATAGCCACGTATGGGACGAGATTATTTCAGCTAACACTTTCTAAAAGGAAGAACAATTCTATAAAAATGTTGATTTTGGACTTGAATCTAAACTTCCAGGTCACACTGTTGAAGTTTGTTGTGTAAATAAACGGGACATAATTGGTTTATTTACACCTGTATTCTATAGAAGTTTGTATTTCTGCCCGATCCAATTACCGATTTGGTGTGGTCATTAAGTACTTATATAAACACTTACAGTAGCCAGCGTCCAGTGTTCATCAGTTCCAAAAAAGTACTGTCATCTTAAACATAGAACACTAAAGAAAAATAGGATAGCTATTAAAGTTTCAAGCTGACAATGAAAATAAAATATTTAGAAATGCAGACAACTGGTAAACAAGAGGAAACAGTATTCTTCCTTATTTTGTGATTTTTTGAAATTAAATTAAATTTTTGAAAGTAAGAGGTATTTTAGTGTCTAACTACCTCCCCAGTAATGCATTTGATAACCAAAGAAGAATGTCATTGAAACTTCTGATTTTATTGACTAAACAATCTGTTTTGGTATTAAAATTGATATTTTTTTAAGAAACAATTAAATTGTAATATTCTGTTTTAGTAAAAAAAAAAATCTGATATTTCAATTCAAGTTTTCTATTTCAAAGTAATTCTTATATTTATTATACCATAAGAAAAACAATTGATAAGTCTGAAATAATTAATTTATAAATATTTTAGAATCATTGTTCATAATCAATTTTAAAAATGATAGAATACATTATAATTGCTTACATAGAATACATTATATTTGCTTACAAAATTATTTTTTTTATAGGAAATATGTGCAGGTTTTAATTTCAGTGATGAATTCCTCTTACAATGGAATCTATTACATGATCAATTTCTACTAATTTGGCCAATTGTATATGTGGTATGTAGTCTGACTGTAAAATTCTGAGTGTTTAGGAAGAGGTGAGACAAACGAAGGCACTAAAACCCTGACTATACATGATATTTCACGGCTTGCTTCCTGAACACATAAAAATAAAAGTGAGATGAAAGGCTGGCCTAACAGGTAGCCCAGGTATACATATTGTCAATATGGCTACCCGATCACACCTGTATAGAAAGGTGTGTCAGGGTGTGACATTCCCCACCCCCATACGACTGGCACCCCGGGGGTGACAGGAGTAAAAATCTACAACCTGTTTGCCAATAGACTTTAGTATAGTTATAGTGTTATAGCTGCCTGTCACGCATGAGTGCCTCACCATTTCATGGCAGTGTAAGCTGTAGGACTGCTTTATCATACTCTATCTAATGCTGGCGTGTGATTGGCTGTGTCTCTGTGGTGGGCGGAGCCTAACATTGATCACTCGCCTCACACATAGTAAAGCAGTAGGTCTATAGATTACAGTAGGATAGGGAGCATGTATACTCAGTTTGGTAGAAAACATATTTATGTTATTTAATCTACACATTTCTAGGGCAGGAACTTTGGATTATATATATTAAAAAAAAAACGGTAAGTTACTATAAAAGTCATAAATATATATTTTGCTATATTTTATCAATGTTTCTCATACTTCTGCTCTACATATATGTAATGTATATATTTTTTATTGTTTTTGCTGTGGTTTTATATCTAGTGTGTTCTGTTTGCAGGTTGATGAGGCTGCTGAGCGTGGGAACTACATAGCGAGACAGAGACACACATGAATATGACATAGCCGTGGAATATATACAACAAAGTAGCTAGTACATATACTTTGGATTTAATTGTGACAATGGCCAGAGATTTGTGTTTAATTTTTCTGACAGTTTTAATTTGTGTTAATTATGTGAGGACATTGTCCCATACGTACACCGTCACAGAGGATTTAGTAAATCCAGTCATTCTTGGAATTATTGCCCAGGATGTGAATTTAAAATCCCAACTTTCGGATTCTGACGACTATGCCAAGCTCCGTTACAGTTTTCTCTCCCAGGATCACCCCCACACATTTCGGTTTTCTATAGATGAAATCACTAGTGCTATTACGACCAATGACAAATTGGACAGGGATGTTATTTGTGAATTTTCACCTGATTCCTGTGAATTATCTCTAGAAGTTGCTGCACAGTCAATCATTGGGGTTTTCTTCAAAAAAATACAAGTAACCGTGATAATCAAGGATCAGAATGATCATGCACCGAATTTTGATCACGCAGGAATGGTGTACCTATCCATATCGGAATCGTCCCAGATCGGCCGCGAGTTTACCCTAGACAGTGCTGTTGACAAGGACAGTAAGAAATACTCTGTCATGAATTATAGTGTTGTCCCAGAGTCATCGCCATTTACAACAAAGTTCACCATAGACCTTGTTGGCAACACTGATGTCAAACTCAAGGTCACAGATGAATTGGACCGCGAAAAAAATGACCACTACCAACTTCAGGTAATAGCTGAGGATGGAGGCTCACCACCAAAAACTGGTGTCCTCAACATTAATGTTACGATTGAGGATGAAAATGATAATGCTCCAATCTTCACTTTAAAGACATATAATGTCAGTGTGAAGGAGGACATCGCTATAGGAACCAGTATCTTAGAGATGACGGCTGTTGATGCAGACGTGGGAAAAAACGGTGAAGTTATCTACATGATCAGCACCAACCAACCACCGGAAATCCAGGCTCTCTTCTCCATGGACCTGACAAGTGGGCGACTCGAGGTAGCACAGCCTCTCATGCCTGCGGAGACGTACAAATTAATCGTGGAGGCTTACGATAAGGGGGACCAGCCATCAAAGGCACAAGTTTATGTCTTTATACATGTGGAGGACTCCGGCAACAACCCGCCAGAAATTAAGATTAATCTACTCTATGGCGGGGAACAAAATGTCGCCAAAATATCTGAGTACGCTAATATGGGATCCCCAGTCGCTCATGTGGCAGTGACAGACCCCGACACTGGCAGGAACGGGATTGTCACATGTTCTATCTCCAATTCTGAGGATTACTTCCAGCTGCAAAGGTTAGAGGTCAATGAATACAAGGTCATTGTCCACAAACCCCTAGATCGGGAAAACCAAGCCCAACACGATATTTCAGTGTTTTGTGAAGATGTTGGCACTCCCCCTTTGAATAGTACGAAATCGTTCTCCGCTGTTGTCTTGGACGAAAACGACAAATACCCACAATTCTCCAAACCAGTTTATACCGTAACCTTCCCAGAAAACCGAAACAACGGAGAGGTCATTATACAAGTCACAGCCAGTGACCTTGACGAAGGTGACAATGCCAGATTGGCCTTCACCTTGGAAGGTGATTCCAATGGATTTTTTACTATTGATGATACAGGAAGGATATATTCCAATATTGCATTTGACAGAGAAACATCTGCCTTGTACAAATTTCAAGTAATTGCCTCAGACAACGGAGATCCACCTCTATCTTCGACAGCAACCATCGAGCTTATCATCAGTGATGAAAATGATAATTCACCTGAATTCTCAGAAGCTGTTTACACAGCTCGCGTCCTTGAGAATATGCCGATTGACACATCTGTTCTACAGGTATATGCTACAGACCTTGATGCCGACTCCAATGGATATGTGACCTTCACCCTTGCCCAGAATTCACAGGTACCATTTATCGTATTACCAGATGGGGTCATTCACACCACGGAAAGTCTTGATCGTGAGGGGGTCAGTCAGTACGTTTTCTATGTTGTCGCCAGTGACCATGGTAACCCATCCAGACAAAGTTCAGTAGAGGTCAAGGTCAATGTTGATGACCGCAATGATAATACGCCAATCATCATCTATCCCAATATCTCTAACGACACCGTCCGGGTGCCATATACAGCACGGGAAAACACTGTTATTGCCACAATACAAGCACATGACCTTGACCTTGGTCTCAACCAAAAGCTTTTGTTTTCTGTCAGGGAGAGAAATGACTCCGACCTTTTTAACGTACTTAGTATTACAGGAGAAGTAATCGTAGCCAAACAGATGCAAGAGTCTCATCGAGGTAGATATTTCCTTCAAATTGTCGTAATGGACCAAGGGACACCATATCTATCGTCTGTCACCAAACTCAGCATCGTCGTCACCGACAAAAACGTCACCACACCAACAACGCCGCCATCAGACGAGGTCAACAAATACAATGTTGCCATTGTCGTTACTGTTGTTGTGGTAACTCTCGTGTTATCGGCAACCATTCTGGTGACCATCTTCATCATTCGGCGTTTGGATCAACAAAAACAGAAATTTTCGCAAGGATTAGTATTGGATGGCACAAAATTACAAACAGAAAAAAACCTAGTAAAATCATCAAATCTTGAAGGGAAAGCGACTCCGAATCTGTATAGTCCGCAGGGAGAGCGAGTTGGAGTTGGGATGTATAGCTACGCTACTGAACCTGCCCTCGATAGAATGAGCCTCTCCAGCAATAATACATTACAGGTAAGTTGTCTTGAAATAAACGGAAAATCTTGATTAATCAACCAACTAATGCAGTAAACACCAAACAAACAAAAACTACATACCACTGTAAAACTTTAAAAAAAATATTTGAAATAAAAAAAAAAGTTTGTTTCTAGCTATAAAAGATCTTTGAACATTAAAATTGAAATTTCACTTAGGCCATTTATTCTTAAAGCTTAAATCAAAGCTACTTCTAAAATACAAGTTAAAATTTTATTTCTTAACCTCTTTCCTTACTGTATAACACAAAATTAGGGATGGTATATTTCGATCATTAAATAATTAAACATCTTAGAGGGTAAACTGTAAATGTTAACAGAAATTAAATCTGTTGAAATTTATTGGACAGGTATGATTTCATCGACTGATGTATACTGAAACATAAATCTCAAATGTTTATAATGCAACATCTGTCAAGATCATGTATAAGTACTTGTGTATAAATGTTTTAGATAATGAAGGTAGGTTGCATGCAAGCCATCCACAGAATATCGCTATAGTCTTACGTTAAGGATAGGTATGAAAAGACTGAAAAAATTCCAACTAAGTGAAACATCATTTGAGACAATAATACAGGGTCATATTATATTTCTGGTATAAAAAAAAAACTACAGCAATTCTCCAAAAATTATCAACAATTTTATTTACAGATTTAAAAGAAAAATTAAAAAGAAAAAAATAATAATAACATTACATAATTATCATTGAAGAGTTACTATAGATAACTAATGTAAACATATGAAATAAGATAATTTATAGATACTTAGATGTTAGATATGTTTAAGGTATTTTTTCAGGCCTTGTGTTGATTTCAATGATTACTTAACACTATACAAAAATGTCAACAATAGTTGTATCATCACAAAACTATTTCTCCTCAAGTTTTCGGTCTTCATTGTAAAAGGTTAGAAACAATATAAAAGAATGATCTGTTTCGGAGTAGTATTGGTGACGGATGGTGAAGAATTGTCGGCCATTAACAAAAACTCGATCAACCTGTCCGCGATCACTGGAGTGTATAGTCATACAATTTGCCTTACCTAGCGTATATAAACTATCTCAGAGAGCAGACAAGTTTTACTCATACATGTTAAATTGTTCAAGGGTGGTAATTATAAAAATGTTTATAATATACAAAACAAAATTTTGTTAAATTGAAATTTTAATTTGAATACACACCTACACATGTATGTAAATACTATCTTTGAATTGATTGAATCAGTTCTAAATTTGTTTTTGGTGGGAAAGTTCTCACAGGCTTATGATTGAAGGAAGATAGTGTGATAAGAAAACTCGAAGGGAGGTCTACTACAGTTTAAACCCCCAAACACATGTGTTAGGGGGAGTGTTCACCTAAAGGGGCTCAACTTTCTTCTTCCTTCTCAAGTACCTCCCATACAAACAGTACAAGACAAATCTCAACCCAGCAGCGCTTTATTAAATTTATGGAAATGTTTGATTTAGATATTAATCTCTAAAGAGTTCCTCTATTCTGGAAATTTTTCATTAGCGTTGTTAAGCCAGTGGATTTGACAATATGGTCCTTTTGAGGTTGAGGGTGTAATTTTAGTTGACAGGGCAGGGTAGTTTGGGGGGGTACAAATCTTTTCATTTTATACAGGATTAGTAACAAAAGCCTGGCAGAAAAAGATAGCAAAATTGGAAACAAATTGGGATATTTCAGAATAGTTGATAAAATTCATTTCAATGTCCCATGTCTGTAGTTATTAAAGGATATAAGGGGAAAAAATCTTCAAAATAAGTCTTTTAGAAATAACTGTTTCAAATGAAGAAAATAATTTTTCAAACAAAAAATGACAAATCCAGATGTGTAATGAGTAATATTTACATGTAACTAAATACATTTTGTTCATTGATATTAAAATATAAAGTTACTTTAAAATCTAACTTTTCCTGTGAAAAATATTTCATACCAGTAATAGTAATTTTTCTTTGATAGATATAAGAAAGTAAAAGTATATTTCAAATTGGTAAGGAGTTAAAAAGATTTAACCACCTGAGTAAAAAACTATAAAAGGTGATATCTTGAGGGTATTTAAAAGAATGCTTCAGAACTGAACATCAAGAATAGATCAAAGGTTACAATGCCTTGTAATATATTGATAGAGGTGCTATACATAATTAGGACTGTCCCTGATCAGGAGGATGATAAAGCTAGATAGTATTGTACTCTAAAGAAAGGGTGCTATTCTATTGTCCTACACAGATAGGCCACCCCTTCTATAGTGCACCGGGAGCATTCACCAAATTTTTAGTGGAGTTGTGAAAACACTAAATTTCCGTTATCTTTACAAATCAGGCCTATTAATGATGCACCTAAGGCAGGTTTTTTGTATGTGCTTCTGAATATGGTACCCTAGAAATTATCAAGTGACTATCGCTATTAATCCAGCCCCTTGGGACCTAAGTCACACCCTTTGATGACTAACCTGGCCCCTACTGCTGTAGGGGATGAGACAAGGGATTTACCACCTTTAGTATCTTTATGGGGTCCCTAAGCTTTACACACTTAGATCCGATTTATTTGAACTTCGTAATTCTTCTACCAAAATGACTGTAAAACTCTTCACTTCACCAACCATTAAATATAGGGATTTTTTTTGGTCTACGTGACATGAATATCACTACTTTGTCAAAAAGATCATATTGCTATTCAGTCGAGAAAATGTCCTCTGTATGTAAAAGTGTGTTTGTCTTATTTTTTGTTTGTTTGTAATCTTGGGTCAGGGAAGCTGGGCGGCGCGTGTATGATACGGCATTATTTGATAAGGGTAGTAAAAAATTTTGTGTAAATCTAGATTTGATACTGTAACGTCCCTTTTGACACTGTTGCCTCCAGTTTTAATATGCACACGATTTGATCATAACCCTCAACTCTAAAATTACAAATCGACTGGTATCTCGGGTGTCTGCTAAACAGATGTGGCCTTATCAATGGAACAAAGCATAAAGGGAGAGAATTAATCAGATACGTACTTAATGTATAGAGGCATTTCATATGCTGTTTCATATTTCATTTGCTGAGCTAACAAATTGCTTCATTTTCTGAAATTTAAATCAATTTCTTTATCAAGAAATTATTTTTTATTGGTGTCCAATTTGTTGAAACTTCCTGCCAAATTGTATCAATATCGTTTCATGCCTTGAATATGACAGAAATATAGATTTAACTGCGTGTTATTAGCAAACAAAATTATTCAACCAGAAAATTTGGTTACGCTATGATGGTTTGATGTTTTTTATGTAATAAATGTTCACATTATTCTTCTAAAACTATATATTCTGTTCAGAAAATTTGAGCAATACTGTAAGAGTCAGTCAAAAGTATCTCTTTCTGATGTTTTTCTCCTCGGATGAGTGATGTATTTGAACACAGAATTATATATAGAAAATAAATTTTGTTTTGATAGATAGACCAGCTCTTCAATAAACAAATTTTGTTTGTCATTATGACAGTGTTAAAAAACAAGCTGCTATAATCCCCTGAAGTCGTAACTGTAGTGGAACCAAACAGGTTTGAATATCCCTGAATTCTGCCTCAATTTCAAATCAACACCATCTCAAGTTTGAAGACCCTTAGTTTCACCATAGCTTTTGTCATTCCAGTTTCCATCTCCTATTACATTAAACCAACTTCAGAAATTCATACTTATTTCTATCAAAAAAGTTGTTTTTCGCTTCGCCTAAGAATCCCGCTGATATGCTGTCTGAACGCATCAGTATGTGGTCCAACTTTGGGAGCTGGCTGTGGAATTTGTATGTCCTTAAGGGGCTTAGGACGAGTATGATAGATCCCAATCTTTTAACCTCCAACTGTGAAGAGTTCTATAAAAAGGGGGATTAAAACTTGTGAACAATTGTGTTTATCTAGGAGTACAGTAGATTTAGTGTGGATCTTTATCAGGGAGAAACTAGTGTCAGCATTATGGTGTAAAGTTGTATGGAAAGTAAGAAAAACTAGATAGTAGGCATGGCAAAGAGGAAATGTTGTTTCTACAGGGAAAAAGCTTGTTGTTTACTTGAGAAAACATAATAACTTTTTTACCAAAGTCTAAGTTCAGTGTTTATGTTTTGCTAATGGAAATTGAAGTTTAAAGAATTTAAAAGTTGAAACTTTTCTATTTCGTTAAGTGCCTGAAAAATATTTTTAAACTTGGTGTTACTTGAAAAACACTTTTTTGAAGAGGAAAAGTGATGAGACAAATGTTTATAAACTTTTAAAGGGTATATTAAATTAAGACTGATAATGTTTTATTTTCTTGTACTTGATAACTTAAGGCTGTATGTTACCTAATACATAAAATACAACTCCAACTTGCTCATGCGACTCGCATGGAGTCTATAATTTTAAGTGTAGAGTTTGAACACTAAATTACAAAAATAATCAAAAACAGGGGGGGGGGGAGAAAAGATATAGATGAGGAACTCTTTGACACTGGGCAGAAGTAACATGAGGGATTTAATGTTGAAAGTTATTGACAGGGGGAGATAATTTAAAACTATTATCAGTGTCCCGACAATCTAGGAAGTAATTGTATGTTGTGAGTAATGTTTTGTGACAGGTGTGCTAAGTGTCATTGTAAGGCCTATAAATACTTACCTGGTTTACCTGTATGACATGTGACAAATATTTTGTAATTAGTACAACAGGTAGGTTTTGTAGGTAGGAAGTAAAAAAGATGCTGTAGGTATCAGACTTCTTACCTGTCATCAACCGGGCGACAGTTTTATGTTTGATCTGACACATCCCACAAAAAGTGGACATAAACATCACATCACACTGGCTGTTGATTTTTTGTCACCTGATGGGGGTTAACAATGGTCAAATAAATGATTTACAAACAATAGAAAATATTTATAAATAGACAACAAACAAAAGCAATAATTTTACAATATACCATTAATTATAAATGCATGTATTCTCCATTTAAATTGAAAAAACTGTGTTTTCACCAATTTCATTTGTGATAATTCAACCAATTTTCCAAAAAACTGTTTTAAAATTTAAAAGTTTGAGAAGTTTCCTAAATGTGATATATTGCAATTTAAAAGTGTTTTAATTGAACTTTTCAAGTTTATAAGGAATATGTTATAAAGGACAATCAATATGTCACTCAAGCAATGAATTATAGTTATTCTAAATAAATAATAAAATCAGACTAAGATCACTCACAATGTTGAAGTAATATGATATTAAATACTATACGATTTGAATTAAATTCCATTAAAATGTAAATTCTTATAACAGTTATTTGATATAGATATTTGCTATTGTTTACATGTACTGAATATCATTATTTGTTTTTCCAGCCCTCCCACATATCATACGACCATACAGACAGTGGAAGTAAAGATGGTACTCTTCAGAGATGTGAAACACCTCAAAACGACGTTCATCAGTCCGATCTTCATCGCCTAGCCTCTATCCGACTTCACCAAGCACTTGTACAGTCCCATGACAAAGCCTACGCAAATCAACATTCAGAGGTGTGTTTTGTTTTACAATATCCTTCATACCTAGAACTTCTGTGCTAAAGCTATTTTAACTCAAAATGTCATAAATCATAAAAACCCTACTTAATAATTTGGAGTATTATTTCACCTTAGGCAAGCTTAACAAGACATTTCAACTAACTTTATCTTAATATTTCATTCTTAAAATGGACCCATATTGGCTTCAGATAGCATATATAATCAAATTCTTGAGACAATTTAAAAGAAAAAAGAAAAAAAAAGAAAAAAATATTTTGGATGCTATGATTTCAAATCATAAATGTAAAAAACCTTTCTCTGAAACTAAATGTAAAGGATGTAGCTATTTATGGAAATTGTTTTGATATTTGAAAATTTAAAATACTGTTTTTCTGTAAATATTTCTGATAGAGACTCATTGGGGGATTTCTGGTAATAAACCTTCACAATGTATCATGATTTAAAAAGCAGGTTTATAGGTCTGACATCATACTAACATATGGACGTTTGAGAGTGACCAGTTTGTCCAGCTTGTGTCCAGCCAGTGTCCCTTTCTCTAACAAACAATAGTGGATAAGATCCCATTGTCGGTTATTTCACAGAATAGTGATGAAATGTTCCAACACTGTATGACCCTATAGAAACAGATTTGTATGGATACTAGGTTTAGGGGATAAAGGATTATAGGGTTTTCACTAATTCTGCCACAACTTTTCTCTGTTCACTGTTAATTACACAACCTAGGGCTATTGTGCCTGGAAATTGATTTTGGGTTTGGGCCCCAGACTAGCCCCTTTTAGCCAATATAACAGTTTATTGAGGATGCTGTGGTAGCCATTGTACGATTACATCACATCAGTTTAGGTGACAGCCTTGTTTAGGCAGGTGTTAAATCATGTTAGTGATATCCAACGTACCTGTTAACGAGATTCATGTAACTGCTTATTATCAGAAAAATCGCCAGGTAACAATTCAAAGCTAAAGTGCTGGATTAACTATTCACGTAAAACAATAGACCTACGTTTAGATTTAGAGGTGTGTGAGCTATACAGTAAAGACTTGAGGCTTAAATACAAAATTCTCACAAAATCAGCATTTAAGATCACAATCATCACCGTTAACATCCACAAAAGAAACAAACAAGCAGGAAAACTCTATGATCTGGAAAAATGAATTGTAGATTAGTTGTATTTTAAGGAACAGATCTCGGGATAAGTCATTACGGCGAATGTTATCGGGAAATCAGTGTTTAACATTAAACAAACTCATTGTTAGCTGCAGGGTTGGCGGATGACAGTAAACAAATCTCGTTAGGGTGATGTTTTCTTGACTCACACCTTTCTCACCTGTGACAGTGATTAATGCCTCTGATCCTATTTATCAGCCACCAAATAAATTCTTCATCCATCTTAAAACTAGGTCAATCACCACGATTCTCGTGTCTTTGTAAAAGGGACAGTCCGACTTGATGTCCTCATTTGCGATGAATTGAGATCGAAACAAAAATTAGTTTTATTTAACAGGATAATCAAATCGCCATTTACCTATCCGTCAGAGAACTTTGGAATGCTGGGAAGAGAATCGCGACCATTATAGCTGGTTTAATCCCAAATAAACAGGAAATGACATGAATTACTTGAGATTATAGAATGTTCTGAATTTAAACGATGGGATTGTGGTTTTTAAAGGACCGTTTAAAAAAAGAGTTCGATGGATGAAGCTGTAATTCTGAATTTTCCAGGTGTAGCAATGAAGTTGAACACCTGATGTCAGATATTAATCAATTTTTTCTTCAACAGTTAAACTATTTTATTTGTAATCCCTTGAAATGCAAACTTACAGTTCTACAGCTTTATTTGGATGACTTTTACAGGAAATTCAAAGTAGATAATTTGTATCTATTGTAACAGATGCCAAGTTCTGAAATTGAACATTTTACTATTAACTATACAGTATTGTAGAATTCCATACAAGGGAGAGGTGTTACAAAGCCGAGTTTATGATCAAGTTGTTCATTATACTAATGTTTTGTTTTTTTGTTGTGTTTAACAGTTACCCTACCATAGAGATACCAAGAAATCCACAGACGATAACAGTGATACGTCGGGGGATACCATACCCAGCGACAGTGGACGAGGGGCAAGTGATCAGGAGGAGGTGCAGAGCATCACACAGTCACATACATCAGGTAAGTGTGGAGGTCCCCAGGGGGAGTGAAGAGGGACGGGGAGGGGGTAAAAATTTAGCATTATCTATCCATTCTATTAGCTCTAAACCTGCCTTTTCTGGGTTCCATCTTCTGTACAATTTTTCAGAAAGTTCTATTTATGAAATATATTTGTATTGAAATTTTGAATAATCACATTAAATCACCAACCAAATAAATTGGTCGCTCTGCATGAACATACTTGACCTTGACCTTTATCAAGAACAAAATCAATTTTCTGGTAATGTAATTTGATGTAATTAGACAAGATATAAATGATTTTATTTGGGTTATCTTATAATAATTCTTGTTTTTTGTTCCAGAAAATTTCCGTCGCCATCCTCCACCAATTCGTCAGAATTCCAGAAACACAGAAAAATTCCATAGAAATTATCCACAGACAAACCATTAT
The DNA here is from genome assembly GCF_041381155.1 of Argopecten irradians. Lineage (NCBI taxonomy): Eukaryota > Metazoa > Mollusca > Bivalvia > Pectinida > Pectinidae > Argopecten > Argopecten irradians. The sequence goes on along the minus strand of NC_091140.1, from coordinate 13,680,082 downwards.
ATGGACATGTCTGGAAGAAAAGTGAACGATTTAAATTCTGGAATCATTCCACAACGATTCCAAGAGGAATTAAAACATCAATTACAGCCTCGTTATCCGTATCCACGTCAACAAAAACTTTCCTTCAGCAGTGTAGGATCGGAACTTCCGACCTACGGACATTTTCAGCAAGGACTAAGTGTGGATGAAACTGTAGAAAGTATCGCTACCACGGGTTACGATGACGATGATACTACAACGTCGGGAAGTTATACGATAGATAATGACGATTTTCCTGTGGAACTCCATTTTGAAAAAGTTCATGATGTGTTTGTGTGATAATTAACTGTTGTTTTCCGATTGGATAGCAACGCTATAAATGTGTTCTGATTGGATGATTTCTAATCATGTGCCAAATTTGAAACTGTTTATTGTTTTGCATGTATCAGTGCCTAAGTAATCATAATATAATTGATATGTTCAGTCCAGACATGCAAGTTTCTGTAAAAATTATTAAAAACAGATTTGGATTCATGGAATTCATTTCAAACGAAGGAAAGAAAAATCATCATTGCATTTGAAATTCAAATTACAGAAAATATGTCATAAATCCGTTGAAAGTAAATCCTCGGTAATTTTGTGTCTAGACTGATTTGACAACTGTTATAAGCTAGACCATTGGACAATCTATATCTACATGTGTATTCTGTCATTCCAAAGGTGCTCTTACTAATTCTCTAACTTCAATCAACATAAAGAATCTATGAAAATCCACATTAATGATAATTTATCTCAGCTCTGATAAGTTTTTTGTGTCTATTCTCGAACAAATTTGCGAAATTTCTGAATATTTATTTCTGAATCAAACTATTTAACCTGAATTTAGGTTTTACTTCAAAAGTATCACTTTGTTTCTTATTAAGATGTTTCTGATAATGTGTTCTATCTCAAAGCTAGAAAAATTAATATAAATTGCACCAATTGTTAAAATCTTCATTACATACGTCAAGTTTGTTGTTAATAGATATCAGAAAATGAAACATTATACCAAACAATAGGTCATCCTGACCCCTTCTGGTCAGATGACCTGAAAATATAAAAAATCAATGAAAAAAAGGTGTTTTTGGGTGGAACCAACACTGAAATGCAATACTATAATTTTTCTAAATATTTGATCAGAAGATTTGTTTTTTCATTCTCATTGTTATCTTAAAAGATGAAGTAGTAAATTATCAGTCGATATTTATTGAAATAGAAAAATTCATATGTTACAAAGTAATATGAATTTTACCTTTTTATATACGGAAATATTATCAGAATATTGGATGAAAAATATTTATTTCATACTTATAAATCCAAAGATTTTCAATAGGATATTCAAGTAGACATTATACATTTAAATGGACAATTTATATGAAGAATTATATTTAATTTAGCTATGATATGAGAGAAAGAAATAATTTTGTTTATTTTGTCTCAAAACAAAAAATCAAATATGACCTTTAGGTATATGAATATCTTAAAATAATTTTGTTAACGAAGAGAACTTTTTTCGGTCATACAATTTTCTGTAAAATTTATGGAAATAATATAGATACTGTTAATTAATTATCAATTTTATGAATTCTTTAAGATGTGAATTTGATATATTCAAATTTTCCCGTAAAAGTCGGTGATTTATGTGAACATCCGTGTCTGTACGAGGTCATATTGTAGAACCTGGAGTGGTTCCAGCTGTAATGAAACAAGATATCAAAATCGTCTCATCCGTATCATTGATTCATGAATTTTTCTACAGCGATGATATGCATATCTGTGCTATAAAGTATTGATTTTTCTGTGGCATCGCCTGATGCGTCAGCTTCCGAATCCACATAGATATATTCCTTATTAGGACAGGTACGTTCCATACAGGTAAATCATTGTCCAGGTATGCTCAGCACAGGTGGGCGTTCCTAGACAGATTTAGATGTCAATGTCAGCCTCCATCTGCTTTCCCCAGGAGAAATAAGGGCAGCTTTACGACGGTAATGAGACGATTCCTAATTCCATTTACGGGACCATGTATATCCATGTATGCTCGTTATGTATCTGTTTGTTGTTACCTTGTTACATAAAGTTTTATTTCCAACATGAAATAAATACTGAATAATCAATATTGCTGCCTTTGTGATCTCTAATGACATTTAATATCGAGGGGTAGTAACAATGCACACATCGCATGACCGCAATGTCAAGGTGTGAATATTAATACTAATGTTGGCATGACAGCCAAAGCTTCATGAGAATTCATTTTTTTTAAATTCACTCTACCATCAAAAATTGGGGTTAATTTCTCAATTATTTCAAACAGTGTATCTGATTAATGGTATATTGAAGAAAATCTTTAAAAGAATTGGTTGAGAAATATGTGAGTTGAAAAAATATTATGTTGGAATTTATTGACAAAATTTCTATTAAGTTGACAGTACTTGTTGATGGACGTGTGGTCAGTATTAATTTGCTACATTGTCCAGCTGCTGAAGTAGGGATTAATGGTCAGTTTTACCTGTCCAGGTCTGTCTGATTACAGTGGACATTGTCCGGAGTTTGTCCTCCACACAGCTGATCAAACATGCTATCGGACGATTTGTGTCCATTAATGAAATAAAATCACAAATTATCTCCCCTTAAAATTGAAATTCTATACAATGCTAATGTTTGCATTAACTTGATACAAATATGAAATGTGGGTACTTGATAAATAAAAAATCTGACACCTCTTCAATACAGTTATGACATCTCTTCAACAGTCAGATTTTAAGACAATTATATTTGACTGGAACAGAATGGTATTAATCAAATTGATGTTAAGGTACTCCAATTAAAAATATAAAAAAAATAAAAATGGACATTTTCTCCAATGTTTGCTTGCCTAAACTGACGACAGAAAAGATATACTGGAATAGATAATTGTTTCAAATCATAAACATAAATTAAGTTTTGAAAAGGTTAAAAAAAATAAGGCACACCCTCTGAAACCACAGTGTCTAATCTTTTCTACCTTCTGTTTAAATCAGACTGCATCCTAGTGTAGGCTGATTATGTGGGTAAATTATGATGAGAAAGGCACTGAATTTGTAGATAAAATCAACTTCTATTGTGATGATAACCTTTTCATTGGAAGTTACAAAATGTAAAAATGGTGACATAAATATAAGGTTAATTTTCTAAAAGACCATGGTCACTATAGAGTTTTCAGAGCAGTGTTTCATGTACTTGTTACTACAGTCATCTGAATTTTGAAATTTCTTTTCACACATTGTTGGAATAATCAAAATATTTTCCAAATGAGAGTAAATAATAAGATTTTGTGGTTTCAGAATGCGAAATTAAAACCCAGCTTTATAAACAAATCTTTTTGTTTTATCTTGCCTTTAGGAAAACTGACGAAATTGACACCATGGATGTAAATTTCTGAATCTGGAATATATTACCTTGTAAATTTCACCCTGGGCTTTTCCCAGATCTTGGCTGATACACTAACCAACGCTAGGTCAAATGTCACTTTGAAACTTCAGTAGAATTATCTCCCTTCTTTGAAGGGAAATTAACACTAATTTACCATTAGTGGCTGTAGCCTAGTAAGCTACTTGGTGCATCTGCATTAGATGTTGTGCAGAGTTTCCACAAATACTATCTAATACAGGAAAACGCTAAAGAGTTTAGTAATATTTCAGTTGATATAACAGTTCTTAAAGGCCCATTACCTATCCCAAACAAACAAAAAACTTTCTGAAAAAAGCAATATTAACATAAGAAAATTGACATTGATGGCCTAAATTGAGATTTCAACTCAACAAATCCAAGTTTTTCTGCATAATCTTTGTGAATTGTGAAGATTCTTTTTTTGCTGATTGCCTTCTGCATTGTTGCAGCGATAGTCAACAAAAATATGGTAATAGGACAACTGTGGGAAGCAAAATACGACCCGCGTTATGAAAATTAACATTAAATTTATTTTAATTTAATTGTTCAGATTAAAGGTGATAAGTGAAATATTAACGTAAAGCTAATTGCAAGTCTACAAAACTGTCATTTTCGTTTTAAAATTTAAAAGCCGTTTCGAAAAGGCAGTAGGCCTTTAGACATCTAATTTTGATATTTAGAGCCTCTGTTGAGACAACTTGTTTTCGATATGCATGTATTTTAATTTCAAATGACTTTCAAATGGCTTTATGCTTTATATTTCAAATATAACCTGTATATGAGGCATGAGAGGTTTTATAAGAAAGAAAAGGAACCGTTTTGTGAACAACCTTATTTGAAAGAAGGGATGGAAGAACGACAAACGTTAACGCTTTCTGTGAGATCACCTCGAAGGTGTTTTGACGTTCTGTTTCATCATCGTCCACACAAGTGGATTTAGTAACAGGCTTCAAATTTCTTATTTCACTAGAAACACTGTAGAAAGCAAGAAGAATTTCCAGATCACTACTCCATTTATGTAAACTGTGAAATCAGAGGTCATCGACACAATATACTTGGTGTACACAATATACTTGGTGTACCAATTCAAACCTTTTCATCGGGAGGGATGATCTTGGCAACAAAATGGCCGAAACTGTATATATGTGCAGACAAAATGGCAAGTTTCAGATTGTTTATCATCGTGATAATAATTAACACTCTGTCTAAATAACTCAGTGATGATGTAGACAGTAAACTATTAGGGCCTGTTTAACCAATAAGTGGGGAAGTGAAGGTTAATTGTCCGATAAACACCTACAAATTGCCCATCACATGGGTACTGTCCACATCTCTCAGCAAGTCTACCGCATCAAATGTAAGGGGATAACTCTCAAGTCTCAGTATCAGGTTTTAAATCTTAATCAAATCCTGGGTTTGAATTCTAGAATGGCACTAGATTTCAGTAACGCCACGATGTATCACGATGGTAGTTTTTGACGTCTGTTTCATCATTCGTCCACACAAGTGGATTTAGTAACAGGCATTCAAATTTTTATTTCACTAGAAACACTGTAGAAAAGCAAAAAGAATTTCCAGATCACTACTCCATTTATGTAAACTGTGAAATCAGAGGTCATCGACACAATATACTTGGTGTACACAATATACTTTGGTGTACCAATTCACCTTTTCATCGGGAGGGATGATCTTGGCAACAAAATGGCCGAAACTGTATATATGTGCAGACAAAAATGGCAAGTTTCAGATTGTTTATCATCGTGATAATAATTAACACTCTGTCTAAATAACTCAGTGATGATGTAGACAGTAAACTATTAGGCCTGTTTAACCAATAAGTGGGGAAGTGAAGGTTAATTTGTCCGATAAACACCTACAAATTGCCCATCACCGTGGGTACTGTCCACATCTCTCAGCAAGTCTACCGCATCAAATGTAAGGGGATAACTCTCAAGTCTCAGTATCAGGTTTTAAATCTTAATCAAATCCTGGGTTTGAATTCTAGAAAGGCACTAGATTTCTGTAACGCCACGATGTATCACGATGGTATGTGAACTGTTGGCGATTACAACTTCAACTAATTAGTTTGCGTTCAAGTCGGTGTATATAAACACCGCAAACTTCGCCCCCGATGCAATAGTCTGCACTCACTGCCGAAAAAAACCGCCAAATATCACAAACTTTGCGTTCATTGTCAAACAAAGTTAACCAACAATGCCACACAACCATAAATCTTTGAATGTAATGTAACAAATGTTGCTGGTCTCCACTAAATGTTCATCAGATTCTGTTCTCATTGCTAAAACGATTTAGAAACCCAACGGATACTGCACTTAGTCCAGAGCGATACTTACTTATGCTATTTGTATTGTTTTACACTATGTTCCAGGGCGGCCCACGCGTGCAGCCCCGTTTCAGGCCACCGTGGACAAAACACCGCGTGGTGACCGCGGGACAACGTGAGGCACAACGCAGAAGGTGCTTGATTAGACAAACGTAAGCACGGTCGTGAATACCGTGGATGCGTGCCAGATTTTTTAAACTGTCAAAAAATTTGCCACGGCAGTCACCGGTACAGATGGTGAATACAACCACACAGACGTAATAAAACGGGTCTTGACAAAAACGTAACAGTGCGTTCAATGCCGTAACAAAACTTTCAGACGGTCCGTGGTAGAACGGGCAGCAAGCACGTTCCACGGAAATCTCACGGTGATTTCAAGTTTTGTGACGTTCTGTTGCTTTTTTTTTCCACGTTTTATCACGGTTGATGCAGATTGGCTGCACGTTTTGTGCCGGTTTGTTCAGGTTTTTCAAGGTTTTGACGGCAAGCCAAGGTGGATGATAGCAGTTTCGATGCGTTCTGTCAAGGCACATCACGGCTTGTAGCGGTTGAAAGCCCGACGTGATACGGGTGTTACGTCATATTACGGCCTTACGTTGTAAGCAATACGTGATGGGGTATCATTGTCTAGCCTGGTACATAATTCTGATACTTCAATTGGAATTATTGTATTAATAAATAGAAATAATCGTTATCAAACACATTTAAACCATCAAATCATACCAAAGCTATTATTGGAAAAGGCAGATTAAGTGAGAACCATAACAAGAAAAAAATATTTGCGTAGAAACACTTGGCTATAATAATTATATATTTATACCAATATAGTTAAGACTTTCTTTTCTCTTAACATATTTTGTAAATTAAAACCTGTTTGAAATGACATTTTTGGGCAATAATTATTAGATGTTTCATTTGCTCCAAAAAAGCCCGGCATCAGACTTTCATCCCTAGTAAGCCGTGTCGGACCATCGGAGCTTGATCAAAACGTGTAAAACGTAGCAGACCTCATCAGATCGTAACAGGCCGAGAGAGAACGTAGTGGTTTCCTTGATAGAACGTGCTAAAGTCGTAGTGTACCCTTTAACCTCCGGGAACAGAACTTTCCCCAATATCCACGGTACACCACGTAATTCGTAAAACACCGTGCAAAACTTCACAAGACCTAACTCAACTTGAATACAGAGACAAAAATAGCCAAAATTCCACGGCGCACCACGTTTCGGGCAAACGGGACTAACGTGGTCGCCGGCAACATAGTGTAAACCTAGCATAAGTCACGCCCAACACTAAAACTTTCGCGACAATCGTCTCACACTGATTCCAAAACTTATCAAAAATCATTTGCGATCCTCAAATACACTGTCCACACCTTCTAACCAGACTTTGTCGGAGTTTATACCATGAGCGTTACCAGAACTTAAACCAAGACGGGACTATATACAATTTTTTTTTCAACTTTTTCTATGCTTATTTATCGCCATTTTTTTATGATGCGCTTAATTTCAAAATGGCTATGCCAAAAACTTTATCAGTATTGTAATCCACAAACATAGATCTCTCCATTTCTGTATATGGTGTTCATGAAATTGTTCCAAATGGTCAATGCTAATTGTCTAAGCTAATAGATACCAAATTTATTTTCATCTATATATATATGTGTTCCATGCTGCAAACTTCTAATACAACAAACATATTTTCTGCTCCATGAATCTCAAGGTCTGAACGACACGACACGCACATTCCAGGTCTAGGCCTGTGTTAAAAACGCAAGATTTTTGGAGGCGGACCCACACCATATTTCATACATCATATAGGTGTGAAAGCCGATTCGTCACTCATTCTGATGATAATAGGTTTCAGTTTCAATATACAGTCGTGACATTTCATCTTCTCATTTATATAGAGCGGTCGATTTGGACCCAAATCGTATCTGTAGATCTGGTAACGACGTCTCTTTACCTGATCACATTTCCAGGCTGAGAAGTCAGCCATTGTGGACGACATATATCATATGATTTATAATTATTTATAAGCTATTAAATGTAGTATATAAAGCATCGACTTCTGTCCGCGGTCACCAGGCCTAGCTTGGCGGTCATAGATACGGAGGTAAGGTGATCAACACTGACGTCCAGATAGCATCTCTCGCACCTGGTCCGGAAAAAGATAGAGGACATGTTTTTAATTAAAATCTCCCCTGTCGTAAACATGATTACAGTGAGTATAATATGATAGGGAAAGAGTGCTGTGTAGTATAAAGGGGAGTGTAGTACCTAGTCTTAATATAATCCTAAACCGAACACCAACTTCATAAAATACAAAAAAATGCACGTATTCTCAAAGAAAATACCAATCCCTAAAAATAACAATACTTGCATGGCGGAGGTGTAAGAATCTTATTCTACAATTTCTATTAGCTAAGCAGCAACCAATTTCGCACAGCGTGTTCACAAATTGACGATATATTAAATAATGGTTTTCACTTGGGAAGTGTTTTCCTCCGAGTACTCTGTCTTTCCTTCAACCATTAAAAACTTTCAAGTCGTAGCTGATAAAAGGAGGTTGAAAACGAAGAAAGGGAAACTTGGTTCGTATTAATTGTGGGTCATGTATCTACATGACCTGATCTAGTCTTACAAGAAGAGGGTTTTATAGATATGACCTGGATCTAGTCCTACAAGAAGAGGGTTTTATAGATATGACCTGATCTAGTCCTTCAAGAAGAGGGTTTTATAGATAAGACCTGGATCTAGTCCTTCAAGAAGAGGGTTTTATAGATAATGAGGGTCCTACAAGAAGAGGGTTTTATAGATATGACCTGGATCTAGTCCTTCAAGAAGAGGGTTTTATAGATATGACCTGGATCTAGTCCTACAAGAAGAGGGTTTTATAGATATGACCTGGATCTAGTCCTACAAGAAGAGGGTTTTATAGATATGACCTGGATCTAGTCCTACAAGAAGAGGGTTTTATAGATATGACCTGGATCTAGTCCTCCAAGAAGAGGGTTTTATAGATATGACCTGGATCCTAGTCCTTCAAGAAGAGGGTTTTATAGATATGACCTGGATCTAGTCAGTCCTTCAAGAAGAGGGTTTTATAGATATGACCTGGATTTAGTCCTCCAAGAAGAGGGTTTTATAGATATGACCTGGATCTAGTCCTACAAGAAGAGGGTTTTATAGATATGACCTGGATCTCAGTCCTACAAGAAGAGGGTTTTATAGATATGACCTGGATCTAGTCCTCCAAGAAGAGGGTTTTATAGATATGACCTGGATCTAGTCCTTCAAGAAGAGGGTTTTATAGATATGACCTGGATCTAGTCCTCCAAGAAGAGGGTTTTATAGATATGACCTGGATCTAGTCCTACAAGAAGAGGGTTTTATAGATATGACCTGGATCTAGTCCTACAAGAAGAGGGTTTTATAGATATGACCTGGATCTAGTCCTACAAGAAGAGGGTTTTATAGATATGACCTGGATCTAGTCCTACAAGAAGAGGGTTTTATAGATATGACCTGGATCTAGTCCTACAAGAAGAGGGTTTTATAGATATGACCTGGATCTAGTCCTACAAGAAGAGGGTTTTATAGATATGACCTGGATCTAGTCCTACAAGAAGAGGGTTTTTATAGATATGACCTGGATCTAGTCCTACAAGAAGGGGGTTTTATAGATATGACCTGTTGTCCAATTTCTGTTGGCATAACACCAGCAATAACCTAACTTTAAAATGTAATTATAAAATGTATTGTAAAATGTATTATAAAATGTATTGTAAAATGTATTATAAAATGTATTATAAAATGTATTGTAAAATGTATTATAAAATATATTTATAAAATGTATTGTAAAATGTATTATAAAATATATTATAAAATGTATTGTAAAATGAAATGTATCTACGTAGCAGACCCACGTTCTTACAGAACTATGTGTCGATTACATCATCGGCCATTCCTCTTCTTATGGCCATGGTCACATATAAACATTGACCTTTTTAAGTATGATTTAAAATACTCATGAAAGTGGAGTTACGTGATACCTCGAGTAACAGCCATTACTCGGCAGTAAGTGTTTGTCTGGCACTACCATTGAAATGTGGATCTAGTCCTACATAGTATAACGTCCGACACACGACATTTGATATACGATCACCGCCATTTCTGTCTTTGGAAGCTTTTCATTATAAGTAAGAGAAATGCTTAAGTATTCAGTGTGGCTGATAAGTCTTGATACGAAATGTTACCTATCTATAGTGACAACGCGGGGGGGATCCGAAATATGTGTACCTATCTATAGTGACAACGCGGACCTGCAGTTGCCCAGTTGTTAACACGTTCCGTTTTAGCTCTTCGCTGTTGTAATTCATTGCTGTTGTTTCTCTCTGCTGCTGCTATTGATTATCGACGTCGTTGTTCATGCTGCAATTGCTTATTGCTTTTGTTGTTTCTAGTGTGTTTTGGTACTGATGCTATTGTTGTTGTTGTTGTTATTCTCGTTGATGCTGTTAATGCTTGTTTGTTATGCTGATGCTGATGGTTGGTTGGTATCGTCATTGCGTTGGTGTTGTTTCTGTTGCTGATGCTGATGTTTGCTGGTAATCGTCATTGCGTTGATGTATGTTTCTGTTGCTGATGCTGCTGTTGTTTGGTATCGTCATTGCGTTGATGTTGTTTTCTGTTGCTGATCGCTGATGTTTGTTGGTATCGTCATTGCGTTTGATGTTGTTTTCTGTTGCTGATGCTGCTGTGTTGGTATCGTCATTGCGTTGATGTTTGTTTCTGTGTGCTGGATGCTGCTGTTTGTTGGTATTGTCATTGCGTTGATGTTGTTTCTGTTGCTGATGCTGATGTTGTTGTAAATGCTGCCTTTACTGTGACTTTGATTGCTGCTGTCGTTGTTACTTCTGTTGTTGATAGCATTGTCGATGTTAATTAATTTACTATTGTATCCTTCCTAATTGTTTGTGTGTTTTTGTCGATGTTATACTGTTGTTGTTTTTGTCGATTTTATACTTGTTGTGTTGTTTTTGTCGATGTTATACTGTTGTTGTTTTTTTGTCGATGTTATACTGTGTTTGTTTTTTTGTCGATGTTATACTCTTGTTGCTATTGGTTGCTTCTTTGCTTCTTATACAGGAATCACTGTTTGAAGATTAATTATGGAATGTTTCTAGAACATTTTTTGAATATTCACATGTGTATGTAAGTTGACTAGTTAGGTGTTGGTTAGCTCTATCACCAGAAGATGTATCATTTTCAAGACCCTCGGGATCAGGGGAAATGACAACGCTGTGCTCACATGTGCCAGGTGTAAATTAAGGAGCCTAAAGTACAGACTAATTAGACATAGTATACCTTTGTTAAGCATACCTGGACAGGTAAATCGCTATCGCTCCTTACCTTGACCCTTGTAATGTCCTCGGTATCATTATTAATCAAACTTCTCTCGAATTTCGGGTCCAGCACTATATTCCGTAAAAGAAAGGGAAAGTGATCTAAAATGAACAAGATTATTCTTTCTGCTGAATTGGCCTTGGGATTTAAGAAATTTAAATTCCTCCAGCAGTGACTGTATGTAATTAAAACTCAGATTTTACAAACATTGGCGTGAAAATTGGCCTATTTAATGTGATCTCTGGGTAGAAGAGTTGCTATTCATTGTATCCTTATGAACACCCTCTATCCCGCCGCATCATTAAGTGTGACTCTCTTTGCCAACCCCTACCAATATTGACTAGAACGGTCCGGGTGTTCCTTTATCGTCATTGTTTTAACATTTCAGTCAATTCCTATAAACACCTTCCCTTTCCCATCACTACCCCCCGCTCCTTAACAACCACCGACAGCTCGTACTTTGTATCCCCTATCCCTCATAATCGCCGTGCTCTTCCTTACTAACGAGCCCTAGAACACCCGCAAACCAGATCGCACTACAAAAGGCCCATACAAACCTAATCCCAACCCCACCATTATTGACTACCTAACCCTATCCCTATGTCATTGTTTTGGTTATAACCGAGCCTAGAACACCCGCTATCCCCATCACTACCCCCCCCCCCCCAACCCCACCATTATTGACTACCTAACCCTATCCCCCATGTCATTGTTTTGGTTATAACCGAGCCTAGAACACCCGCTATCCCCATCACTACCCCCTCCCCCCAACCCCACCACCATTGACTACCTAACCCTATCCCTATGTCATTGTTTTGGTTATAACCGAGCCTAGAACACCCGCTATCCCCATCACTATCCCCCCTCCCCCCAACCCCACCACCATTGACTACCTAACCCTATCCCCATGTCATTGTTTTGGTTATAACCGAGCCTAGAACACCCCCGCTATCCCCATCACTACCCCCCTCCCCCCAACCCCACCACCATTGACTACCTAACCCTATCCCCATGTCATTGTTTTGGTTATAACCGAGCCTAGAACACAACACCCGCTATCCCCATCACTACCCCCCCCCCCCATACCCCACCACCATTGACTACCTAACCCTATCCCTATGTCATTGTTTTGGTTATAACCGAGCCTAGAACACCCGCTATCCCCATCACTACCCCCCCCCCCCCCCCCAACCCCCACCATTATTGACTACCTAACCCTATCCCTATGTCATTGTTTTGGTTATAACCGAGCCTAGAACACCCGCTATCCCCATATCACTACCCCCCCCCCCCAACCCCACCATTATTGACTACCTAACCCTATCCCTATGTCATTGTTTTGGTTATAACCGAGCCTAGAACACCCGCTATCCCCCATCACTACCCCCCCCCCCCAACCCCACCACCATTGACTACCTAACCCTATCCCTATGTCATTGTTTTGGTTATAACCGAGCCTAGAACACCCGCTATCCCCATCACTACCCCCCCCCCCCCAACCCCCACCATTATTGACTACCTAACCCTATCCCCATGTCATTGTTTTGGTTATAACCGAGCCTAGAACACCCGCTATCCCCATCACTACCCCCCCCCCCCCCCCCCAACCCCCACCATTATTGACTACCTAACCCTATCCCTATGTCATTGTTTTGGTTATAACCGAGCCTAGAACACCCGCTATCCCCATCACTACCCACCCCCCCCAACCCCACCATTATTGACTACCTAACCCTATCCCTATGTCATTGTTTTGGTTATAACCGAGCCTAGAACACCCGCTATCCCCATCACTACCCCCCCCCCCCAACCCCACCATTATTGACTACCTAACCCTATCCCCATGTCATTGTTTTGGTTATAACCGAGCCTAGAACACCCGCTATCCCCATCACTACCCCCCCCCCCCCCCCAACCCCACCATTATTGACTACCTAACCCTATCCCCATGTCATTGTTTTGGTTATAACCGAGCCTAGAACACCCGCTATCCCCATCACTACCCCCCCCCCCCCCCCCCCCCCCCCCACCATTATTGACTACCTAACCCTATCCCCTATGTCATTGTTTTGGTTATAACCGAGCCTAGAACACCCGCTATCCCCATCACTAACCCCCCCCCCCCCCCCAACCCCACCATTATTGACTACCTAACCCTATCCCCATGTCATTGTTTTGGTTATAACCGAGCCTAGAACACCCGCTATCCCCATCACTACCCCCCCCCCCCCAACCCCACCATTATTGACTACCTAACCCTATCCCCATGTCATTGTTTTGGTTATAACCGAGCCTAGAACACCCGCTATCCCCATCACTACCCCCCCCCCCCCCCCCCCCCACCACCATTATTGACTACCTAACCCTACCCCTATGTCATTGTTTTGGTTATAACCGAGCCTAGAACACCCGCTATCCCCATCACTACCCCCTCCCCCCCCCCCACCATTATTGACTACCTAACCCTATCCCTATGTCATTGTTTTGGTTATAACCGAGCCTAGAACACCCGCTATCCCCATCACTACCCCCCAACCCCCCCACCCACCACCCCCCTCCCCCCCATCCCCACCACCATTGACTACCTAACCCTATCCCCATGTCATTGTTTTGGTTATAACCGAGCCTAGAACACCCGCTATCCCCATCACTACCCCCCCCCCCCCCAACCCCACCATTATTGACTACCTAACCCTATCCCTATGTCATTGTTTTGGTTATAACCGAGCCTAGAACACCCGCTACTCCCCATCACTACCCCCCCCCCCCCATCCCCACCACCATTGACTACCTAACCCTATCCCTATGTCATTGTTTTGGTTATAACCGAGCCTAGAACACCCGCTATCCCCATCACTACCCCTCCCCCCACCCCTCCCCCCATCCCCACCACCATTGACTACCTAACCCTATCCCCATGTCATTGTTTTGGTTATAACCGAGCCTAGAACACCCGCTTTCCCCATCACTATTCCCCCTCCCAACCCCACCATTATTGACTACCTAACGCTATCCCTATGTCATAGTTTTGGTTATAACCGAGCCTAGAACACCCGCTATCCCCATCACTACCCCCCACACACCCCTTTCACCCCCATCCCTAATAACCATCCACTCTCCCATCCATCCTTCCCTTATCACGTATACGACCGTCGGCCAAACTTTCCTCCCTTTCTATATGACGTCCTGTAGCCCTTGCAACAACTTAACCCACTCATAACACAGGGACACGGGAATTGGTTACACTCTTTCATTATTTTTTGACATATCCATTATCTATTCAGCAATAAGTCATAACTCTATCATCGTCGGTTACCCACGTTAAACGGAGCGTAGTGGAGTTTAGACACTGGGTTTCAAAGGGTGTACCTCAAAGTGAATAAAGTTTATAAATGGCTAATAATCCAAGGTCCCTGTGACAAAGCCACTGTCTCTCTAAACTGATTCACCCTTGAAGACGTAGTTAGAACCTTCTAAATCAAAGATTAGACCAGTCCATTATGAAATTTAGGGGCCAATGAGTTAAAACCTTTTATACCAGTTCTGCTATACAATGAGGCTGTTGTTGACACAATCCACCACGCAAGTTAGCGAGAACCCTCGGGAACATGCGATAAAAGATCACATTACTAGCGTAAAATGTGCTAAGCGTGATGAAATAGATAGCGGATTTTGATATGGTAGAGGGCGCCTTTCTTTACCCCGACGGCGATGATTTTATGCAATATTCATGAAGTTGTGCCACAAAAACCCGACATATTCACAAGCGACTCCAAAATGATGAATGACTTTTGGCTTTCTTACAGTCATTTTTTAAACGCGCGACAAATCAATGTTGTTGGGACACGCTGACATGAATGTTTCATAAACTATTATGCATTTTCCAGCTTGGTAATTTAAGGGCCCGTCATGGAAAGAGAAAGCAGATTTCCTGGAGAAAACACACCGATCTGGGCGTAACACACATGCCATAGTTTATGAAAATGTTTCTTGCCTTTTGATAAAAGAAATAGTACTTGTGACTTGATATGGCATGCTGTTCGGTGTAACTTACTGTATGCTTCAGTGAGATAGCTCTATAAAACTGACCAAAGTTCCGCGATAAAGAGGAAACACAACACAAACATACAATAGCCGCCCAAAACATACCAGCACTCACACACGCAACCCATCGACCTACATTTACTTGTAAGTTAATGCAGTATGTTACAGAAACAAGTTGACACTTTCAGTTTGTCGTAATTTTTTCAATTGTAGATATGATTTGACGAGAAACACTTACATTCCCGTAAAGGAAAAGGTCCAATATACATATTTTATGATTGGAAAAAATCTGGAGAAATTTTACAAGATAATCGTATTACTATGCAGAAAGATGAACAAAACGAGATAAGGCTGAATTGTAACCGTTTAAATTCTTCTGACTGGAATTCTTCTCTATAAATATAATCGTCATTTGTTTGATTTTTAATGCTGGTAGATTTCGTATATATTATGGCTTTACGAACGCTTACAGAACAACAATAAATATTTTCGTTCATCCAACAACTTTACAGTTAGTACTGTAAATACTTTCGTGCTGAACAAAAAAAAATAAAATCAAAACCACAATAGCATTAATCTATAAGTAACTTGATCCGAACTTTCTTTATTCTTTAAAACTTAACCACTCGACAGCTTATATGTGGTATTGAGGATTTTCACAGTTCTGTATTTTGGCCTTAATTCTTACATATCAAATCAGAGCACGAGGATCTGCTTAAACGATTAACACGGAATGTTTAGGAACTGTGCACAGTTTCTCCCTAAAAAGTCATATGGCGGCTCCGGATAATCCTACCCGGATTTGCCTTTTTGTTTAGTCCCCTACCCGTGTATACGTAATCTTTATAAGCCCCGTTAAGAATTAGGAAATAAGTTTTTATTCTTGCTCACGACCTGTAAACAATATGCTAGTCTAATATTGGGGGTCATTTAGTTCTACCTGTGGATTCCAACAAGGAGAAAGACTATACCCTGCGTCATTACTCCACATCAGGTTGTTTACAGCAGGGAAGTTTAAAAGCTATTAATTACGGACCACAATCACACCTCCATTCTCCCATTTACGTAATCTTGTTGTTACGGCACAGCGGAGACCAAAGAAGCCGGTGGATATATTTGAGTGTAACCCCGTCATTCCGGCGGAGACACCTTCTGGGAAGGGGAGATAACTACCATCCGGATACCACATTACCTAATAACCCGTACATTATTATCGTAATTCAATAACGGGACCACGGAGCGTTCACATAATGATAGCTTTTATCCAAATTGTGGTATATGCTTTGCAGAATTTGTCGCGTGGATTTCACTGGATTAGGGAGCTCCCCCTCACCCCACCCCACCTCCCCTCACCCTCACCAGATTCCCTTTGTTCTCCATGCACTCTTATTTAGGATTTAATGATGGGTGACATGATTATATGGTGCCACGTAACCAGATAGACTGCACCAGAGACAATTCTGTGCTAATATCGAATGGAAAAGCCTGTTACTTTCGTGAGTAAATTGTCACGATTTGGTCCTAAAATTAGAAAACAAAATTTAAGCGAGTCAAAATTTCGCGATTCGATTCGATTCGGCTTCAGAAGAATATAAATTCAGTTTATCAATTTCACAGATGACATATTCGTCCCATAACGATGTTCCATGAAATCGCGAAAATAAGCGGATGTACGGTATCTACAGGATTTGTTTTGTCTTCGGACTATTTTGAATAATTTTTCGCAGAGTTACCTTTTGTTGGTTGGGCGTTCTGATTCTTCTTACAATTTCTGGTCTTGATTTCTCGAAACAAAAGTGCAGACTAAGTCAAAACTTAAGTTTTTCTCCTTATATTGCAATTTATGACTTAAGTTTGTTTCGAGAAATCGGGGTCTAGATCACAATTTCTATATCGTTGAGGATGCATGAATAAGGACAATAATAGTAGTTATGTCTGATTTACTATGGGAAAATGATTTGTGCTCTGATATTTTAAAGGTCGTTTTTGCATTGAACAAGTTCAGAAGGACACTTTTTTGTTTTAAACGTTGTAAGGCGTGAGCCAAGGTGCCGGTATATTTGTCGCTCACATGCTGTGAGACAGGAGATACCAATTTTATCCACAAAGCCAAATGTTTATTGTGCTTTCTTGAATTTTTTTATATATTACAATGAACCCGAAGTACAGAAGCCATCGACTGAAAGTAAAAAGGTCGATGCATCATATCGCAAACACCGGAACTGCTCCTCGACATTAGCGCATGGTTTTAAAGTTAATCAGCGTAATTTACGACATCAATGTCCAGTTTTATTATTGGAAACAGTCGCATAACAAGTTTGCCAGATGAGGGCAGCCCTTGTCGATGTCGGCGGCCACAAAGTGAATGATAAATGATAGTATAAAGGCGTAGAACAGTGATTTTGATGTCGGGTGTAAACAAATAAAAGGTCTAATATTGGTGCTTAACATTGTCAAGAGTTCCTCTGCTGGCACACTACAGGTCTCTCCTGGCAAACATTTTACGTGTGAATTAAGATGATTCACGCAAAGTCTGCTATCAACTCCTGTCAGGTAGATATTGGGATTTTAACGACATAATACCTCGTTATTAGATTTTAATATTCTAGATTCCACTGTGGATTTAGGCGGTGAATATTTATCGGGGTATGCGATGACAGGACTTATCCGTGTAATCTTGTCAGGCTGTTCAATCATGTCCAACAGTTTATACCAGGCGAGATTTAGTTGTCCGGAGGTTTGGGAAGGCCCGAGGTGTAAAACGGTGCCTGATACGGGTTTTTTTAATGCTTACACAAATACCTCCAAATTTGGATAGAAGTATATTCAGAATGTGTTAAATAAAATAATAGTTTATTATATTAAGAATGTATTCAGTAAAATTTCTTTCATAAATCTATCTTAGCAAATGAAGAAACCACGCCAACATTTTTTTTTTATTTTCCAATTAAAGACGTTTTTACCTGCTTACATAGTTAAAGCTATGGGTGGATAATGGCACCTTGCCGTACGCCTTCGGCTTTTCCTGAATTTTACTTCAACGTCAATTACTAAATACCAAATAACACTGCTAACGGTTTAAAATGATGTATCGTCCGAACACATTCCTTGAGATTAAGTTGATTTTAAAGTTTCCGAACGAATCTAACTGCAAATCGGGTTTAGGTATTATATATATATATTGTTTTGGCGATTTTGTTGAGATAGTTTCTTTGTTTGGAAGTAAAATACGTAAGGTATAAAATGAAAAATAGTATTCATTACAATTTTAAGTTCACAAATGGATATTGTCGTTACCGCCAAAACGGTTGAGATTGCAATGCAAGGAATTTGTCGTCTAATCAAATGATATTAAAACTGACCGGTGGTCAGTGGCACATGATGCTTATTATCAGGTCTGATGACCAAGGCCGATTAGGGACAACAAGTACAGGTGTTACGACAAAGCAGTGGTCATTTGTTCGGACAAATGGTCATCGTCCCCAAGACCTCATGATTCAGGATGACAAAGCAGGCCTGTACCACTGTGGTAGATATTAGTACTGTTTTGTATACATACTTATCAGACATATTGTCTGATGTTAGTGCTACGTTGTTCGAGTTTTCTCTGGTCCTAAGTGATGCGTGTACATTTATGTTAGGTCATTTTTACTGCACATGACGTCTTTTATCAGTCGGTCTAAGCCGTGTGTCAGGGCCAGAAGAATGCCGATTATCGATAAGACAAGGTCTTTCTAACTTTCTAATTATTAGACTGAGATGAATTCGGATAATACCCCTATACACCTCTCGTTCCATCCCATTCAAGTAATACAACAAAATATGCTTTTTATCGAGTATAAACATATTATTCCCTTTATCAAATAAAAAAAGGTGGACTAATGGCATCACCTTGGCGTATTCGTATATATGTTTGAGAAAAAAAAAACACCTTTGATGCATTGTACTGATAGGATATCGTCCGTTCGGATCACGATAATTACATCTGTATCATAATTTGAGGCCTCTGATCACTCTGTTAGTTATAGCTACGACGTTAAAGCTCTCAGCACATTTGAAAAGTACTATGAGGACTTATAGAGGACTAAGAAGGACAAATTTATTTTGATTATTATTATGTGAACAGCAAATAAATAATCATATCTTTTTCAATGATCACTTGATTTTTCATCAAAATACCATTTATAAATCAATAAACTCAAATTATTTTCGTTGAACGATCATCCCTATACCAAAAACAATAGGTCTCATTGTCAACATATCAGAGGTTTTATCGATATTGAATTTTGATACGGGTAGAAAGTAGTAGCAACAACATATATAGCTGGACGAGGGATGGTCATTTCTTGTTATAAACAAAATACAAAGGGCAATAACTCTGTAAATTGAATCTGTCTGTTTGCTGCACTCATCTTAGGTCCCATTAAAATGAACTGTAATCTCATTTTCCTTAAACGCATTCACACTAATTCAAATTTTCATGTAACATAAATGTTATAAAAACGCCATAAATTACAAACGAAGTTTTTCTGTTATCCTACAGTTGTTTGCGAGGCTCAATGTCTAGATGAATTACTTTTCTATTCCATGGTTCATCAAAATACATGGAGAAGATTTATATAGGCTTAGCCTGATATCTCATCCATTTATATGTGTTTCCATGTACATGTAATAAAATTTGTTGAGATGAAAAATACAGTATGTACATGTCTCTTCTCGATATTTCGTGATTACAGGGTCCGATAAAAAAAATGGCAATAACTCAGTAAATCACAAATTAACATCACTATTTTCAATCGCGTCCCAAGTCATATGAATATGAGACTGCAAACCTTTATTAAACTTACTGCTATTTAGTTAATTACGTTCAACGCTTGTCACATGACGGACAGCGGACGAGGCGGACGAACACGAAGGCGATGATGGAAGTTTGGTTGTGGTGTAAGAGTACAAATGTGCAAGTAGACGTAAAATTGCAATGTGATCTTTCGGCTTAAAATTTCTGTTAATTTCCGTTATCCAAGCCGGACAGTCCCCGATGACAGTAAATATCGCGGTCAAACTCAAAGGACAATTTTGTGTCGTTATACACGCTGTAACATACATCCCTAATCGGAGAAGTTATTAATTTAGAAATGACAGGCGGACAAATATTTCCGGACCGTGGGAGAATATGTTCGTTGATCCGAATGATCTGGAGTTTTTGACTTGACTTTGGAATATAAAGTATTAATCAATATATTGTTATAGGAACGTGTCGGTATACTCGCCCTTTCCGATATTAGTAAATATTACAAGTGTCATAGCTTTATCTCCGGCCTTGATGGACTATATTTGTGTTTCTGTATCAATATCCCAGATGGATAAAATCAAATTACCTGGTTACTCATCGGGTTATTTCAAAATCACCTTTCATTTTCTAGCCCTTTTTTCTTGGTTTTTCCATTTATTTATTTTTTTTTTTTTTCAAAATGCTTTATTAATTTTTTTACGTATTTCAATCTACCTGCACTTTTGGAAAAAGGTAATTGTCTCTCAGGTGGGCGTGATTAATCATTTATTATCGATCGATTGTTTCAGGTAAGACGAGCGAACTGCAGTCTATCGATGTCCGCCTATATTCTAACCTCCATCCATTTCTTATCACGCCAATTCCAACTTCCGGAAAGTAGAGCTTATGCCAGGAAAAACCGGGAATCGGTGTCATTAACGCAGATACAGCGTCAAAGAATTATATCACTTTACGCAGGTAGCAAAGGGTGCCACTGGGACCGCAAGTGAACCTAGCATTATATCGAATTACATTCATCTGCAATTCCGATAGGCTAACACTGTAGGCAAAATCGTATATACATATGAATAAAAACGATGGATTTTCACGATAAAATGTTAATATTTGTTGTAAAGGTCCATACGATTCTTCACCTGTTGTAGTGTATGTAATTTTTTACGGTGACAAGTAGACTTCCCGAGATAGGAATCAGATTAATGGCTTTGGGCGAAAATTATTAAAATAAAACGTCGGATAGTTGATAGCGGAGTTACGATAAGGGGATGACAATTTTATAGACAGAGTAATGTTTGTAGGGAAATAAACTATATAAGCTGAAACCCAACTCTAATACTAACTTTAATCTGCATAAACAACGACCCACAAAACATTCAGTTTATCAATCTTTCTTTAAAACGGAGTAAATAATGCGCGATAAAATTATTCAGAAAAACTTACAAAGGTTTTTTGTCGCTACATTTGTCTATCGATAGAAAACTTACAAAGGTTTTGCCGCTACATTTGCCTATCGATAGAATATACAAATGTATATGAATATTTCTATAAGATTACGTATGTCCTATACATAATGTTATGTACGTACAATTAACTTATTACTCAGTACACAGTAACTTAGTAAAATATTCAATTGCAGTCAAACCTCATTGACTCTAAGCCCATTATAAACTTTTGAAATAATCGGGTATCGGGGTATCTGAATAGACACTTTGATAATTCTGAGGATACACGTAAATCGACACGAATTGTCAGATCACTGCGATATAGACAGAGAGGACTGAACCATTTATTTGGATAAAAAACACACGAAATCGCATACGATGGACTGCTATCTATATCCCGGGGAATTTATTGAAAAAAATTTGTATTGTTAAGTTTCATATACTGAATATATATATGTGTTATTTTTTGAAGTTGAAAGAGACATAGTTAGCAAACCGAATCGGATTGAATAAAAGATCACTTTATGTTATCGATGAACTCATATATAATCGATCAAAATAAAAGAATAATTCAAATATTGAATAAAAAATCAAATAAAGAAAATACCATTAAGTTTTTTAGTTAAATACTTCATATTTTATTAATATTTATCAGTGTACCGCACACCAACTCAAATACTGGTGTTTACCAAATTTAGGCCCGAAGGTCGTTCGAGTTACCTCCCCTTAGCCGTCTTTTCCCCACTAACCGCATCGACGATAAACTAGATTTTCCGTCAAGTACATGGCTATTTGGGCCGGAATTACCGTAATATAGCCGGAATGAACCTCAATTGATATCGACCGAATTGTTAATCCAATACGAGGTCCAAATGGAAACAGCCACAAACAGTCTAATGGTGTCTATCAATGTAGTTAAGTCACTTACAATTTCTTTAAAAATGTACTCTTCCAAATTTCTTTAACGCAAAGCGAATCATCATTGCCCATTTCCTTTCTATTTGGTGTTAATGGCCGATAGCTCGGTCTGTATGGTTATGGAGAGAGAAAATTGTCGGAGCTAATGAAACTCCGGACTTTTTTTTATCGGCGTCTCTGAACGCGAGTTTTGACGGAATTCCGCTCTTTTATGGTTGTGAGTGCGAGTTTTCGTTTTATGGTTGCCTAGCGCTACCGTTTCGATAAGGAGCTACGATTTTATGAGCGATTTTATAATAGGTATTAAAGTTTTAATCGCTTTAAGGTTGAAGTTTTAAAGTTAAGTTCTGTTTGTAATCAACACTATCTATTTTGATGGGGAGCACTGTGATGGGTTTATCAAAGCAGTGTTACAGTGAACATTGTGTTTTAATAACGTGAATAATGTTCCTTTTGACGCCGAATTACCATCATCTGAGAGCTCAAAAATTTGTAAAAAGGGTGAAAATAGAAATAATTACAATTCTTCTTGCCTTAAAGGTTAAACACAGAATCCTACATAATCTCTATTCTAGTAGCTCTCGTTCGGTTTGAAATGACATTATTGCTGCCGTGTCAAAACAATTGATAATTTTTCATTGTTTGTATGCGGCTTTATTATTGGACAAGTTTGTGTGTAACTGGAGATTTAACATGAGGAACGCCCATATGTCTCATTTACCTTCGTATCAAATGTTATATTACTAAGTTTGTATTGAGGCGTTATGTCTGAGCTTCTAATTTTACTTCAAGATAAAAATATTAGAAATAATTAATTGCGTCCCGAAAAAAATCCATGGCGCTATGTCCTGTATATGGAATACAGTACTGATTGCGCATGCACCAAAAGCAAAATAAATCATTTTATATATTATTTTTGTGTTCATTAGACACATATAGATATATACACCAATTATTGTTCAAATAATGTGTATTGTTCATGATGCTCCATTACCGGCAGAGCATCTTAAATCATTTTCGTTAAAAGAAAACAAAATTTTGAATATAAAGAATAACAGCAGCGATATATAACACTCCCAACTAGTTTCTAGAAATTTAAAGTTGGGCTATTTTGTCTCTGTAACTAACTAAGGGGAGATAATCTAAAAGAATTTTTTTCTTGTAAAATAAGGATTTATGGAAAGTTTGAAGTCGCGTCAATTCTTATACCATAAAGATCTCTGTTTACAAATTTTAGTTATATAGAGAAGATAATATTATAATATGAACACAATAGCAGGATTTGCTCAGAAAAAAATGTGACCTTTAACATACGCCTATATTGTAATTATAACGAAGTACATATACTACTTTACGTTCCCAATTGGTAAAATTGTGTATACATCGGGTATATATCAGAAACTCACGCATACAAATAAAACAAGCTATATGTATTTTCCGCTTTAGCTATATAATCATTACTTGTACGAGTTACGTTGCTTATGTAAATATCTATACAATTAGAAACAGCAGGACGATAAACATATACCATCTTGTAATTTACATAGAGATAGACTTCATTTCGTTTCGTTTCTAATTCTAATTCGTAATTTAATGAAACCTGACGAAATGGAATGAAGCTGTACCGAATCGTATTGATTTGAAATTAATTTTGAAAAGGAAGACAAAATGTGAGATGTAATTGTATTGTAATTTTAAGTACATACCCACATCGTCGAATTATTTCGTTGGTGTCAGTTTTAATCAATCCCGAAAATGTTTTTGTCATGGGAGAAGTTATTGGAACAGGGAGGCATAATGATGTGTAAGTATATCTGAATATGGTTGATACCAACACGTGTTAAAACAATTACTGATATTGTCAATGTAATTATGGGAATTGAACACGAAGGAAGGGGCGAAAGATGAGAAGGAAATAGATAAGGCGGTTGCAGGTCCCTGTAGGGGACGAGAAAGAAGAGAGAATTATAGCGAACTCCCCTGTGTCCAAAGAGGAAATCACTGGATCAAAAAAATACATTTGATTAAAGGCCCATTTGATTAACTCGTATAATTGATCTGTCTTTGTTTTTCTATCCCGCCCAGGAGAGTTGTCTCCCGTGGAGCCGTGTATGCCTTTGACCTTTAGCTGGAAAAGGGCTTACAAAGGGAGTTGCTGGTCATGGTCGGGGCCCAGCTTGAGACCCTCGCAGTCCGCATGTCCTCAATCATCTCGGCCCTGAAATTAAGTTGTCGACATATGCTGGTCAGAATGACGGAGGGGTAGGTAGGCGGGGCCGAAGTGACCATTCGGATAATGGTCACACATCATGTTGTCTGACGGGTTTCAATTTAGCGGTCAGATATAACAACTGGTTCGGGTCAAAAAGTAGCCGAACAAAAACAAATAATTGTAGAAATTTGAATTGTCATTGACTGTGCATTGGGTGAAATATCTAAATGAACTTTTGGCCGCGATCGAAATGTCCAAGGCCCGCAATTTTGCTTGGTCATTATATCGATTTATTACGTGGTGTTTTAGAAAAAAAAATATGCGTAAAATGTTCCTTTTGTATATTTTAGTTTTTAGTGGATTAAATATAATTGAATACCACCAATAAAAAACTCAATAAATGCTTAGTGCGAACATTCCATTGTGGTCTGCTGTCTAAAAACGCAGTTACCTCCCTTTAGTTACGCTAATTTAAAGACAAAGGTAATATGTCATTTTAAATTTGTGTTTAGCAATCATGTTGCATGCTCGGCGTACTCAATTATTGATAACGGTAAAGGAAGTCGTTCGACTGGAATGGACAAACATTATACTATGGTAACAATCTGTAAGTATACACGACGTAAACCGGTTATGTCTGTTTCCGAACGGAAAATACGCTCGGAGCGCTGTGTATCCGGGATGATTTATGATATATTCCCTACTCCGTTTTTTTCAGATTTCCAAATTTGGTTTAGATAACAAGTGTTTCTGATAATTGAGGTTTATTTCTCGGTAATGTTTTCCGTGTCTCGCTGTCTGTAATCACGACGAAATCACCCCTTCCCGCCGTCTCCGATATAGCCATTTTATGTCTCAGGATTTCAGAAATGTTCACTCGCCCCCTCGTCAGTATATCAATTGCGTGTGTCGATCTGCATTAGAAACCAACATACAAATACATTTTGTTCGTCAAATGAACGGATTTTGTTTCCAAACAAGCGATTGTAACAAAAAAAATCAATAGAACTCATAAAATCATGAAAATTGGCAGGGAGCGCCCCAATCCTGACTATGGTGTGTACCGACCGTGGTTTTATACTGGGTAATAATGACCATTCGAAACGTCCCTAGACTTAACCCACACCTGTTTCGCTATCCGAAATAAAATCCTAATAAATCCCGGAGATTCCCGAGACAATATAACAGCCACATCTGTGATAGACGTTTTATGTATTTGTACGACCCGGTCTAACTTTGGTCATATTTTTGCTATGTACTGTTAGAGAATTCGGCGGATTGTTCCCAACAACGTTAAGCCATTTTGATAAATGCGGGAGTAATGAAGCCTTTTTGTAAAACTGTGTCTGTTTGAGCCCAACGAGTGGCGACCCTGAGCCACCCGTGCCTCAAGCTTCATTAATTCACCATTGACCACACTGAAACTTCACCCGCCGGCACATGGGCGCTTTATGAACCTCGATGAAAAAGACCAACCATAGAAGAGAAACTCATTAGATGTCGTGAACTCTTGTTCAATCTTCACTCTACATGTTTCTGTCCGGTTTGGACTGATTATTCTGTGATCAATCACACTCTTCTGTCGACTTGACCTCTTCTGAAAGACAACACACCCAAAAGGGCTCTTAAATGCGACTTGTGACTTTTATTTCTCGCTCTGACCTTTGATGTTGCTCACTTATTTCCCTACCATTTTGATAATAAAGTCCAACAGTCCCTGATTTATAATCATGTTTTGGTACGGAAACAGAAGATGAATGTCATCCCATCAGCACGAGATGTGTCGTATGCTCACCAACTCGCTTCGTATATTTCCGCCATTGGTACTTATTTTCTCTGAAATTTGTCAATATTTTCAGTGAGATTCCCCATAAATTGTAATAATATTGACTAAAACAAGGTTGAAATATTTTTTTTCGGTCGTTATAAAGAGGATTTTTATGTTCAATGTTTAAAAGGATCAAAAAAACCGCCACATCATCAATATGGTGGTAAATATCAATGGAATATCCACATTTAGATCTTGTGGAATGGGTTTTTAGAAAGAATCCGTTTTCAACATCAATTCTCAGTGCTTCTAGCTTCGTGAAAAGAGTTTTTCCATGTAGTTTGTTTTTATGTGTAATAGTCAATATATCATATCACATAGCGACATTCTCGAACAGTCCAATGTCACTGAAACGTTTGAATCGATTTTGCGTTCAGTGTCAAATGAGAATAATTTCTGGTTTTGCGTGGACATTTCGGAACATAAACTTAAATGAATATTATCGAAGAAAAATCATTCGTGTCATTAGGTAGTATTTTATTCAGAACATGACGGGATTTTCTTTCTTTGTCATTAATTGTAAACAAGACTAAAGAACCAGTGTCATAAACGAGACTAAACGCCAAATTAGTTGTTTATGGTAGACAATTATGAAGTCAAAGTCCATTCTTTCCTGTAATTGATAATTCTTTCTTTTAAGCATTCCACTGCGACCTTGACCTTACGCGTTCGGGTGTATCACGGAATCTGGGTATTTAAGATTCGACGGAGACTTGGTAAGAACGACACAGTAGTTTAACTCTAATGATGACACGGAAGGCGTGGAGAAAGTAATTACCCGACATCAAAAAGGACAGGTATGCACACTGGATGACTAATCACGTGGAAAAATCTCAAAACGTCAGAGTTGAAGGGTCAGCTGTCTATCAAAGCGAGGCTTGGGACACACTGTCACTCACACTGATGTGATAATGTATTATTATCATCATTAAATCCTTAAATGATGCACAATGTGTGTTTTGAGGGAAATCTGATACCATTTTGCCCGTAAATGACAGAGGGAAGGCGTAACAGACTCGATATTAAGCTCGGTCTTTCTGAAATGTAGCCTTTCCCGGCATGCAACGTTTTAACTGTTCATGAAACACCGGGTGGCTATGTGTCCAGCCTTTTTTGTCCGAACGTTGGACAGATGGCGCCCCGCTATAAAACCGATCACACCTAAAATGGGGTTCATGTATACCTTTCCATCATTTTTATAACAGACTTTTATAGGGTGTGGTAATTAAAAAGGATATAATTTTTTACGACAGTAGCGTCCTCTTGTACATGCAGCGATATGGATACCAGCAGTGACAGAGTTCCCGTGAACTTATTTTGACCGCATACGAATGGTTGTGACGAGGAAACTGGCGTGAACTTTTATTGAAAGAAGGTCGTAATATAAAAAGTAACATATTGAAAGATAAAGCACGGAAAAATGAAAATAAACGTATAGATTTAAATGTTTAGGCTCAGGAAAGAGTACATTGTATCAGGATAGTTAGAACCAGACGCTCCTGAAGAGCGAGCGTACTTCGATATCTCGGACATATAAGTTCGGCAATGAATCTGTTGCGATAGCGCAATCACAAGGAACAGTGAACAAATATAATTTATATATTTCAAAGAATTAGAGGACATGAAAGCCTAATTTTTTTTACTATATCTGGGGTTTTTTTTTAGGTCATCTGACCGAAGGTCAGGATAACCTATTGATATCGTGTTTCGTTCGTCGTCGTGCGCCGTGCATAAGACTATTAATACGAACGCCTACTGTTATTAACCCTTGAGTTAATTGCATCCATATTTGGTGTGAAACATCATTTTGGAAGGACAATAATATTTTGTATAAATGAGTTCGGTCCGTCCCCTAGGGACAGAGGGGCGGGGCTCATAAAGAGGAACTTGATGAAATTTGGAATAAAATCCTACTCCTCCTTAATCTATGAAACATCCTTGAGGAAGGAAAAATATATTTTATATAAATGAGTTAGGTCCTATCCCAGAGGACAGTGGGGTGGGACTCAGAAGGGGGAACTTTACTGAGATTTTGCTTTAAAATTCCTACTTTTTCTTAAGCATTAGGTGGATTACAAACATAATTGGGACATCTTTGGGGGAAGACAATTATTTTATATACATGAGCCAGGTTCGACTCTGACGGATAAAGGGGAGGGGCTCAGAAGGGGGAACTTTGATGAAAGTTTGCTTTAAAATCATACTCCTCGTTAACCCTTGAATGGATTACAACCATATTTGTCATAAAACATCATTAGGTGAGGACCATCATATTTTATAAAGGACCCAGGTAAGATCATTGGGGGATAGAACGGCGGGGCTCCAAAATGGGAGCTTTGGTAAATTTAGCTTTAAAATCTGACTCCTCCTTAATCCTTGAATGGGTTACAACCATATCTGTCGGGCTAAAATCTTTAAACGACTTCTTGTGAATAAATAAGAGGCGTAGAAACCTGATATTGGGCTTGAAGCATACTAGGATTAAGGGTTACAAAGTTTGTTCAACGAATGACCTTTACCTATTTCAGACACTTAAGATTCAACTAAGGAGTTTCTTGTATTGCTTATATTAATTGTTAGCCATTACTTTATACTTTGTTGTTTTGTGCCATGAGTCAGATGACCGTTAAGGACCATGGGCCTCTTGTTCAGGAAATGAAATATGTCGCTGTCGTTTTGGAAATTAAATATACCGATAATTTGAAATAATGAATTGCCTGTGATTATGTGAATTTCGTTGAAAAAACCCCCCACCGAAATTGCCAAAACAACCCTAATTTTAATTATTTATACCATGATCAGTGTTTTACAAGCACAGTTCTTTCCTCTCTTTCTTCAGCCCTAGATTACATCATGCATGCTGTTTGATTATTTCAAAATGTTATCATAGAAAGTGGCATTGATGTGAAAGTGTTTAACTAACTTAAAATGACAAATTACAAAACCTTATGATTTTCTTCCGGGTTTGATATTTCAATTTTGTAAATAAGAGAAGAGATCTGCTTTAAGTCCGTGTTTGAGTATATTTAAAGTGAGTGAATTATTGTTTTTGATATTTATGAACGGCATAAGTGGGTTTTAGAAAACAGTTGACCTAGTTCTTATAAATTGCTTGTCAGGATAAGCCAGTTTAATTGAGAATCACATTTGTGAGAAGAACATTTTTGACAAAGGAACTCATTACTTGTTGTTTATCTCATATATTACATTTAGCATCTGTCAGCATCTCGCTATAAAACACAGGGTTATCATAAGTTTGAATATAAACTAACCCCAGAAATAACGGACGCCAGCATTGTATGTCAACTATCAGTCTGATGGTGTCTTTTATTTCAAATTGAAAACGGATTAATGAATTGAAAAGAGATTGAAAACTCTCACAGCATGCAAAAAAGCGCCTATGTTGGCATTCTAATAACACACGGGGTTGTTTTGATATGCGTATATCGAGAACACGCCGCGAAGCGTCATTTACCGGAAGTGATGCTGTGCAACCATATTCCTTAAATGGATTTTGACACTTTATACCATTACGACATCAGATCACTATTGATTGTGCGGGATGTACTTTATCTAGCATCCTTATATCTAAAAGATTTAACAAAAGACACCAAGCATACGATAACAATGTCGCAGACTTCGTACTTTACCTCCCTTCCTCGCCAAATGTAACAAAACACAATTGGAGGTAATTTGTCCTCGTTGCAGGCGAGACGATAGTGAATGTTATGGGAACATTTAGTTCATCACGTTTTACCAATGTTTTGCGTGTAATCCGGTTCTATCCTATATCGGGATCCTTTATTATGATGTTACGTCCGCTTCCGTCTGAGATGTGTTGTGACCATGACCTTCTGATAAGCAATACCGCCACTTTATCTTGGCGCCAATTGTCACATTACTAATTACATTATATCTTGCCGTTTACGTACATTTTAATACTCGCTAAGACTTCGATATTCGTCCAAGAACAATGGCTTTGTACCTTAAAATCCTATTTTAGCAATTTGCTGCGCTCAAATTAATTCGACAAGTTTCAAAATATCTGCCATTCAGCTTCCGGTCTTGTTAACATATAGGTACATGCTGAACTGTAGACTTGATTAATCGTAATTATAGCATCCCATCCAAGGAGGTTGGCTTCATTTTGTAATGCTCCGTTGTGATCTCCTTTTTAGGCGCCATATTTTCCCTAGGGACGACTTTTGAGTGGCGGTGTGCGAAATGGAACAATATTAGATACCTCTTAAAGGTTTATTAAAGCATCTTCGTTCGCGTGGATGCCATTTTCACTATCGGACGTGAAAACTATTTAGAAACTGTATCAAATACAAATAAGGTCAGTGACGTTCAATACGATTCGTGTCAAGTTGTGTATACCAATTTCCCTAGCTACCGTTAATCAAGTAACTTGTCCAATGATAGTCGCTTTGTCCAGCAGCTAACAATCTAATTTGGAGTCGGAACATTCCGGAAATAAAATCTTTCGTTATTTTAGCTTCCAGACCCCTGATAGTCAGAATACTCAGTCCCAAAGTTTGACCATACGGTGGCGCGTTGGTCGCCTGTTAATCGATGTTGTATTAGTGTAATGGCGGTCAATTCGATCTCCAGAAGCTGCTTTCGCCTTTGTCCTATTACACTTATGTATATATTAATGAAAAGCAAATGTCACTACAGAGTCAGCAAATTGGCCCATTTTATCTTTGCCTCAGACAAGAAAGTGATTCCCGTTCCAAGTTAGTAATTATCTTGTCAGTTTTTCCCACACTTGGTCAAAAATAGCTGATATGTAGATGGCGCTGGACGTGTGTTGTGACGACCACCAGAGGGCGTATATGTAGATCGTGTAAGGAGGGAGGACAGCAAATTTAGGAACTGTCGCTTTGTCTATTAGTAACAGGATTTATGAATGTCAGAAGCTCTCTCTAGAGAACGCCTGCTGGGAATCGAACTAACAACTTTTTTCTCTTAGTGATACTTTAACTAAGAATTCTGTATTTTTAGCTTCAGTTTGTCTCCAATTTTCTTCCCCCATACACTGTACCTATCTCTAGCTTTTTGATGTGACGATATCTATAATTACTACTAAGGAAAAGTGATATTCTATCAAAAAAGGCACAATATGAACTGTTTCTCACAAAAATAAAACAATTAAAAAAAGCGTATACAATTTCATACTACTGTTACGTATACAAGTTTGTGCAATACGTCAATAATATAAGATCCTCGTTGAATATGGTACCGAAATGTGCAACATTTGGACTGGGATGGGGGTCCTTTGAGCCTACTACTATTTTTGTTTTTATCATACATGTGTCATCTGTTTTGCTAGCTTTTGAAAGATATAGACATAGTGACAAACCCAAAAATTACATGTAATATTGCAAAAGTATTATAATGCGTTTTTATGTTGTAAAAGGAAACATAGGCGTACTATATATCTAATAAGTATACATGATAAAATTCAAATTATGTTCGCGGTGTAGAGGTTGGTAGCTGGTTAGTGTTAGGACAATCACCTACTTAAGGATTAACTTGAATAGATTTTTTATGTTATGGAGATATAACACAAAAATCTGAGTGTACTCTAAATAAACATAAAACATCTATTCAAATTAATCCGTATAATTCAATTTACTAAAGATAATCTCTTCAATATTCAAAATTCATTTTGGGAATCTTTTGTCTATGAAATCATTACGCCGTCATCTCAGCCAATCAGAAGCAATGTTACAAACAGTGACGCCATTTTTTCCTTTATGGACTGATAAAGTAAATTTTTAAGCCAATGAAAATGCTCGTAGCAAGCAAAATTGAATTATTAGACCATATCAGACCTTGACATAGAACATTATTTTACTTAAGAGTAAAGGTTTCTCAGACAAACTCTCGACTAAGCACTGTTTTCTACAATAGTAAGCAAACCTCATGAGATTTTTTTTAACAACTCTGTTTTCTAAACCTGTAAATTTCTGTCCGCCTTTGGAGATTCAGAATGGGACAGAATAAGGTCTGTAATTTCAATAAAAATTCCAATAAACGGATTTTCTAGACACCAAATGTGTTTCTTCGCAAGAAAATGGAAGTGAAAACCGAACAGGACCAAAATCGCTATTTGGAACTGAGGATACCCGATTTAGATTGAGGTGTTAGACATGTTTACGTTCACAGAATCTTCTAACTTCCTACGTACATTTAGTTCTCTTTCTCACTACTTCCCGTCCTTAATCTAGTGGAGTATAGACTTGGTGATTTCTTGAATTTAACCAAATGAAAATTTCACGCGCGCCATACTTGAAGGTGACAGGCGGAAACCATTGCGAACCTGAAAAAGGCCGACGGCTGTCCCCTGGAGAGGCTGATCGATGGTGACGGACGCAACATTATGGCCAACTTACCTCAGCTAAAGGTCTCTCGGAGCTCTTTTCAGACAATTGTCAATATTTTCACGAATTTTGATGGTTTCTCGGACACAAGTCACACGTTAAATAAGCCGGACCCGTTGTCCGCCACCAGTTTTTTTATCCTAGTAGTGCGCTCTTTGCCCAAAAAGCACTGAATTACCCTGATGGCGCGGTTTTTGTAATTTTATTAGTGATGATTATATTAATCCGGTCTGGCTGCGTCTGACAGGTACGATGTGGGCCGGGGTTCGAGTGTACCTCATCCCTTGTTAGCCAATATTACTTCACAGATACTAGCCGTTTGATTTTATTGAACTTAAATCAACTCATGGAGTCCGCGTTTACATTTGTTGCTATTAAGTTTCCAAACTACTGTCAAATATTAGGGCTTATGTAGGTTTAGGGCAAGTGCACGATAATCGTGGTACAAAAATATTTGAAATCCATCAGAGGTATACAACATTGATTCAAAGAGGATTCTAATCCTTTAGAAAGATATGCAGTGATATTTCTAATCCGTCGGAGTAAAATGGTAACGGATTTTGTGTCAATCTGCTCTGAGGGATTAGAAATATCGTTATTGCCCACTCTGTGGCTCTCAGAAGCCTTCCTGCATCAATTTATACATCTGCTGACGGATTTTACAAACACGTGTATCACAATCAACCTCCTGTAAGATAATGCTCAACGTTCTCTTACACAAAAAAACATTGGCCATTTAGTAAAAAACATGAGTACGCGGAGAAAAACCACCAAGGGTTTGACTGTTGTAAAACTTGATCGTTTAACTACTTCCAAAAACAAGGTTTTCGAGATTTACGAGTTCTACTTATAAGACTGAAATGCCTATATGAAATGAAATTATAACTTGATGGATCAGAAATTGTATAACCATCAACATTGGGTTGAGAATTTTCAATATAAAATAAATGGAATTTGATATTTGTATTTTATTATCACTATAGCCTTGTTAGGTTTCGTGTTTTAAATTATGTATCAAGACTTTGAAAATGTACTTTTCATCATTAAAAAACGCTTCTCGGTTATCTAAACTACTTTATGGTATCTTTAATTTAATGGAATGTTTTTGAGGCTAGAAGTAACCTATGGAGACTATATATCTGAGAACAGTAACAATAGATCTCCGTTCGGAGTAAGACAATCAGTGGGTTTCCGTAGGAACCACCGTTTAGTGTGGCCCTCCTGGGTATAGACCGAGGTATTCCGAGGTTCTCTTATTGGGTTACATGCAGCAATCTATCTCCGAAATGGAAAGGAAGACCATTCTTTCCCGGAATGATATTACTCCCAGCATCACACGTATAGGTATAGATACGGTATTGTGACGGTGTTTGCTTCCGTTGATCTTGCTTTGATGTGGTCTCTGCGCTGCCATCGACTAGCAGGAGAACTATTTGGCCATTCATTATTGTAGCCCTTTGTCAGTATAATTCTAGCCCACCTGTGAGTCCCACGGGATCTGTTTTCTTTGAGGTGGTAGACTTTCTTGATGTAAACTTGATTTAATTCATAACTATTTCTCTTCAAATTCTGCTGTGTGTGTGTGTGTGGGGGGGGGGGGGGGGGGGGGGGTTGGGTTCGCTATATTTATTGTTAATCATGACCAATCAACCTAATGAAAATATTAAACACGTTAATTCGGGAAAATTAAATATCAATTATTTGCAAATTGTTTGCAAATACTGCATTGATACTGCTATAATAAGTAGTTCAAATAATAAAAGTGATTTAATATACACGTACAACCAAAATTGTATGCTATCTGACTTTTGTTATTGCATTTTTTGCACATGTTCAATTATTTCATAATATTACAAAAAGTTCCTAAAATGTTATAGGTTTAATATTGATAAAGGATCGGTCTATTCGCCGTAAACCATGTGTTAGACTTCATGAAACATTTGGTCACATTAATGATCATGGCATTATTGTTTTATGCAATTGGTGGCTTTCACAGACAACACATCAGCTTAAAAAATGCCCCAGTTCATCACTGCGAATTACCCTTGTCGGCGCACTCTGATTGGTTGAAATTAATGAGCCAATCAATGTTGAAATTGAAAAATAAAAATGTTTGACAGACCACTTTAAATGAACAATGACCAAGGACAGAGGCGTCTGAAGGGGCCACATGTTTTACGATAAAGGCTACAAGACGATCATACAAAAAAATCTTTAATTAATAAAAACGTTTATCGGTTTGGCGGACATTGACTTAAATTTTCCTAAAAGAATGTAATTTTCCCCAAAGAAAATTGTGTACTATAAACACTTACTGATATTATTATGTTTTCAGCAAAATACATTAAAGGGACAATTCACTCAGGCTAATATTTTTACATAGCCAAGAAGCAAAATTTGGCATAAATGTATTGTTCTACATTTCTTTTGAAACATATAACATAAAATATTGACTAATTCCACGTCATTGTTTAGTATTTTAATTGATACTGTTGTAAATACAAATCGTTGATCAATACGATTAAGCA
Organism: Argopecten irradians; assembly: GCF_041381155.1. Lineage (NCBI taxonomy): Eukaryota > Metazoa > Mollusca > Bivalvia > Pectinida > Pectinidae > Argopecten > Argopecten irradians. The sequence continues at coordinate 13,644,736 of NC_091140.1, read as the reverse complement.
GATACAACTGCTGTACCCATATCCGAGCTAAAGTCACGCATGTTGAACAAATGAACTACATAACCATTTGTGGAGGTGATAAAATTATTTTTTAGGCAAGACAATTAATCTTATATGGTAAACACACTACTGTCAGAGCGATTTGAACAGTTCTAGACAAAAGTAGCATTACCCTACGAGCAAGGGACAGGTTTCGGCATACAAGATGTTCGACAACAATGTTTAATGGCCGAATTGGCTTTTCTGGCATATCACAGTAAAACCGACTGATCTAATTTCCATTAGAACTTTTTTTTCGATATATGTACAAATTTTAATGTTCTCTTAGACTGAATTGTCCCTTTAATAAAACATCGTCTTTAATCCTGTATCATCCACGAGCGTTTACCTCGCCCCCGATTTTCAGATATATAAGCAAACCCGCAAGGTAAAAAGAACATTTGTATACACTTGTTACCTAGAACATACTCCGGTGTTGACTAATTAAATTATAATTATTCGCCCGGAATTAAAATCAATGATGGAAATTAGTCATCTTTTTAAGGGTCGTCAAGTTCCTCTTGTTAATATTTAAGTGGTTTTGGATTGCGAGCCCGAAGGTACAAGTCGTTTGTGACAGACGCCCAACGTGCAAACACTCAGACGAACGGCCCGGGGTTACGCGCGCGCGACCTTGAAAATAAATATTAAAAAGACACATGTTTCTTCAACAAGTTACCAAATACAATTGCCGAACAGGAAAACACTCTGAGCAAACCAATGTCACTTAGTCAAGTTTAAGCTGTTCCCGTCTCCCATAACGTCTATCATATGGTCCGACAGATTCTTCACAGACCTGATCGATACGTTTCGGAAACATATCGCACGCGACAAATAGGCGTGGTTAACTACACAAACTAGACCCAGATTACCCACAATTCTTCTAATAAACAGATATTTAGCCTTTATTTAAAAGCAATACATTTTCATTTTCTCTTGTTGATGTCTGTCGTTAAAAATGACGTGCGGCCGACACGATTCACGCCTTTTGATTAATTGCGCTTCTTTCGTGGGGCCCCGAAGGAGGTAACCGTGTAAATCTCAGGTCAGGTGCGGTGATTTCCGAATTTGGCAATATACGTTAAATAAATGCACACATTGCATGCAGGGTTGATATTACAGTTACCATGTTTTTCGCGCTAGCGGCGATATTCGTCCTTGACCCAAGTTTATTGCGAAAGCCGACATGAACGGTTTTAAGAGTGTATATCTATTACATGTATGTGTTATCAGAAAAACGATTCCTTCTAAAATACTAGGGGGTAACCGACTTGATGATAACATTCAAGTAGCGCTAGAACTATAGACAAGAGAAAATCGAACGCTTCGCGAGCTCCCAATTCAGAAAACTGATAAGACGCGCACACATTAAAATGGTTAGACCCCAATCATTCTAAAATTTGAAAACAAAAGCCGCAATTTATCGCCGATGTTGAGATATGATAGCCGTGTTTGGGTAAAAGAGAAGGCGTCGTTTTGTTTTTGCCGACGAGTCAATCGAATCTGGACTCGATGTCCCGCGTTAAGAGACAAGCAAACCCAAAGCCAACAGAAGTTGCCGTTCTTGGCGGCCGTTAACGGTCCGAAATCTCGTGTAGCTAAGAGAAGTTGCTAGGTATATTTTGCATACTATTTCAGGGGTTTGCTCTGTCAAGAGTGTCATCCTTCTGCCCATTACCAAAGCCTGTTTTTTTCTCCGATCAAGCCACGGAATTCCAAAAATCAAAGTACATAATTTATTGTAATTTGAAAATCATCTAACATGTATTTCATGAATTTAGTTGATTTAAGTTTTCATTGATTTGTATATTTGCTTCAGAAAAGTACATAAAATACATAATGTATTTCTATTCATAATTTTTATTTCATATTTCATTACGTTTTCCTAAATCTTTGTTTTTTCTCACATTTTCTTAAATTCATAGCCATGGGCTCATTCCCAAAGTAAGAAAGCCTAGTATTCTCCTGTTTTTCAATTCAGTCAAATGGAAATATCTCGATTTAAGACAACCAAACGCTATAGTAACTATATCAAATATATATATATATATATATATATATATTATATACGTGTTCGCTTCCTGACTGACTGCTTAAGGAAGTAACTTCTGTTTGTGCCATCTTATTTAAATAATACGTGGAGAAGTTTGATTAGCTGTTAATTATAAATAGAACACATTTATATCTTTATAGTATGACAGCTGGTCGTAAAACAGTATCTATAGCTGTTTCAAGGACGTATACATATTTTGTGTATACTTGATTGACGTGTAGAAGATAAAGTCAGTTTGTTAATAGTAGACTGTGTTTTCATTATATCGCGTGTATTTACATTGACAATATCTAGTGCCAGTTGAAGGTTTTAACTAGTCTAGCCCGTCTGTTATCTTGGGAGATTACAGTAATTAATATATTCGGGAATGTAAAACTGTAGTAAGGTGAGATGCAATTAAATAGAACTTGTCGATATACTTCCTTGTTTGTTTGTTTGTTTCTAACTTTTTTTTTATTTTACCGAGTGTCATGATATCAGAATAACAAAATAAAACTACGGATAGTCATCATGGAGATATACCCATTTTTTACCATGTTATGAAGGATAACTAGATAGGTTAATTTGTATCACTTCCGGTTAGAACCAATACACAGCCAATTGTAATATTTCGGAGATATCCGGCAATCTTCGGAATATTACTGGCTCGGAAATGTTGCGATTGGAGCGCGACTAGAATGGATTATCTGCCGTAGGTATTTTACTCTTTGACTAGGTTCTCTTCGAGAAAACAAAAATAATCACGAGCGCAGTCTGACGGAGACAACTGATACTAAGGTAGGTAATCCAGTATATTTACATTTCCGTTTTCTCTTTGCTATATTCAGAATTTGCATACTACAGAGATATCTGCACTTGCGGGTAGGTATTGATTGTGACGTCATGTGTTTGAGAGCGTAACGTACAGATATTTCAACATGACGCGCTTACGCGCGTCATTAAAAATATACATAATGAATTTTTCTTTGTTTTCATACAAAATCTGGCTTTCTGATTGGCCAATATTTTTTTTTTTTGCATATCACTATGAAAAAAAATCCGAGTATGACGCGAAACCCCGACGTTAACGTGACGTCACAATAAAGACATTGACGTTGCGCATTGATTCGGAAAAAAGAATCCCTTGAAAAACCACTATAATGTTACATTTTTACGCGGATTCACACAGTTTGCAAACAAATTTTGTTTCATACCCCGATAAAATTAAAAAATAGTGACATCAATGCTTAAGTACAAAAAATGCAGTTTACAAACCAGTAAACAACAAACAATACAAAATAGCCTATTCCTTAAATAAACCTCGCAATTATACCAATCTCTATCAAGAGTTAACGTTCCTATACTAAAGTGTATCGGGGGCGGTATATAGCTTCAGTAAGATAGCACTATAAAAATGGCTAGAGTTCTACAATAACAAGGAGACACAACACGAATATACCGCAGTCTCCCAAAACACTCGGACATTCACCCATTGTAAGGCATTGCAAACATGGAATGCCGTCCCTTAATGACAAGGGGGTGTAGATGTTAATTAATCCTAATAGACTAACAAACAAACCAAGTACAACAAATGAGAATTTTCAGTATACATGACTAGGGTTCACATAGTAAAATACTATCAAGTTCGCCTGACATTTTTCTTCTGTAAAGTTCCGGGCATCGTAACAAATGACAACTGCCTTAGAGAGATTGTGCATAAGTATCGTAAAACGTCAGCAAGCTGTTTTCGTAAAATCCTGAAACGTATCGACTTCCAAATGTGTTGAAACGTTTTTACTGCTTTTATATTACCATTGTTTTGGCAACGACAACCCAAACCACCAATATTCAGTATTAATTTTCCCGTTAAAGTTTTGAAAAGGGAAAATTAAAAGTAAGGGTCTGCAGTAACACAAGTAGTTCAATTGAGCAGCCATTGGTTTGAATTCATCGTTTGTTTTCCGATTAAGACCAATATTGTTCTTTTTAACTACTAAAAGCAAGAAAAAACCGTTCCTTTCTTCTTCGAATATTTTGTTTTTCTTTTAATCGGTTATATTCAATGGCTGTAGTTTTCTTTGCTTTCATTATCGTTCACACTAACACATTTTGTTTGTTTCTTATCCTCATAAGCTTAATATCATTTGTCAACCATTTATATTTTATTTTTCATTTTTTACTTTTAACGACCTTTGCATTGTTTCCGGTTTTGATATTTACAGTCATTTTAGGACTTCCGGTCTGTTAAATAATTCATTTGTGGCGATCAAATCAGAGTTTTACAGTTTAATTGTATCCGGTTTTAGGTTGAAGTTCCGGTAATAACAGGTATTCTAATAGTTTGTCGGATGACTAATCCTAACTTTGGCAGTTCTCAGTTACTTGGTGCCAAAAATCAAACTTCGAGATAAAAATCTACTACTTTCATTTAACATAGCTAAACCAGTATCAATTCAGTTCAATCACACATTTCCAACATGTCAAAATGAGATGTTGGATTAAATTGTCAAAGATGTTGTTCAACAAATCCCATGGGTACATTGACACAATGTCTAATGTAAACTTGACGTGTATCACCGATCGAGCACGCCCACCGACGTCACGCGCTTAACCTTCATCGATTTCCCCCCGTGTTTCCCAGTTTCGTCAGTGTGAGCAAGTACGCCCTTTGTTCTCTTGTACTTGTCAGAGAGAAAATGGCACTTTGAAAACACGCTCCAGTAATATGCTGTATTCTCTATACCATTAAGTTGGTTTTATGTGAGAAATAAATGAATATTGAATCTTGTGCAAATCACAACGGTACGCGAGTCTTAAAAAGTAAACATTTCTATTGCTTTTCCTTGGTGCACGCCAATTGTCTTCAATTCTTGTGTCAGCGTTCACTAAATACAGTTCCCTGAAATTTGTTTATTTATTTCCGAGAGTACATATGATTCTTGAAAGGCGCTATAAGCCCAGAGGTCGCCGTGTGCATGCGGAGTGCAATTCTTTCCACCGACGATTTACGTAGAAATATTTTGGAACGCTTGCTATTTATTTTTGATGCAATTAACAGAGATTTAGCATCGATGATCATTTAAAGATGTACTAATATTGCTAGCTGGCAAGGTATGCTACCTATTTGCTTCGCTTTCGCAGTTTCACATGAAACCGTCATTGTAACCAAGCTGAAAAAACATGAACTCTCGTCGTTGTGTTAAATGGACCATAAAGGTGTGTACTCATATTCTCCCGCTATCAAATACCGGTATGCTAAAACTTCTCTGTTTTTGTATAAAGAAATGTCAGACAGAAACGGTGGATAAATTCTGGTTGTTATACGAGTCGCGTGGAGGGAGAATAGTTACTCGGTAACAAGGATAAGTATGAAAACGAATGTCAATCGAGCTAACTACCAGCTGTCGGCCATGTTTTGGCAAGCATGTCTGTCTTCGCTGGGGTCTGTCAGTGTTTTACGTATGAAGTAAACCCTCCTATTTAATACAAAAACCTTAACATAGTCCCTCCTTCACTTCCTTGGGTGTTTAATGAACTGTGATAATTACATAGAAACTAACACTCATTTTCCCCGTGTTTTTTTCGAAGTCGTCTTCCCGCCTTGGTAAGCATAGAGCGTCTACGCATCCCCTAGCAGGTAGGTCGCTTTCCTTTTGTTGAAATGATTACAAAAACAGGAGACACTGTTTTTACATCAACAGAAAAATCGTTTGAAAAGTCCATTATGGGCAACAGTTCAAGCCCACAGTCGAATATGCAAGGTAGGAGTAATGTTATGGCCGAAAGCATGTACAGGTGCGTTTTGACGGGTAAAAATGTTAATAAATCAAATTCAATGTTATTCATGGAAGTTTTTGAAAGCTTTAGAAATAGCATTTCCATTCCAATCTCAGACGAACTATATGATTGATCATTCAAGTGGCGAGTTTTGAAACAGACACTTGTAGAGGAATACATTTCACACCAATTTGGGAGGGTTTGTTTGATTTCTAAAATGTTTTAACATGTCGCATCTTCATGGCATGTTCATTCGTTGCCGCCAAACCTGTACCGTCTATATCCAGCATGAGTATGCCATTTAAGTTACACTTACCGAAAACTGAGCGACAACGCTGTCACGGCTATTGCACATGTAAAAGCATGTTGACACATGTAAAGGTATATTGACACATGTAAAAGCATGCTGACACTGACTGAATTTGTATCATATTGAAATGAAATATTACGTTGTAATTCACGATCTACAAATGTATCAGGCTACATATATGCTAGAACAGGGGCTCCAAAAAGTAAACGTCTTCGGCGTAAATTGAGTGGACACTTACTCTTTGGAAAGTAATATCGGTGATCAACTGAAGCCTGGCCTGTGGTATTTACCAGAGATGATACACTCTTTGTTGATGTTTTTTTTTTGTTATTCTAATCCAATACAATTCAATCCTAATCTTTATATCTTCAAACCCAACGGTTCGTTAGATGTGTGATCCGGACATGACAACACGATTCAGTATGCCTAAAGTCATGAACATCAAACCCGAAGTGTCTTCCTGCCTCAATCCTATATTCTGTCGTCAAATGTTATGGTGTCTGGCATTCTATCACTACAATGTACCTCTCCCATCCATTGATCGGAAGTTTTAGGCGCATGCAGTTACCAGATACTCAATATAGGTCGGTGTTTTTTTCCTGTGAATTCAGATTTCCTCAATCAATAATTGATGACATGACGTAATCAGAATCAACCCAAAGCACTGAGCCGTAAAACGTGGTGCTGCTTGAACTTCAACCATTTACAACATGCTCCGGATATGACGATGTCACAAATTAATCATAAATCACGGACCGTAAAATCGGAGATACTTAATGAGGTATACAAGGAGTTCAGGACAGACTGGGTTACGTCTTCGCCTCAGTAAGACGAGAATATACACAGTGTTTATCATTTTCTTTGCATGTCATAAAACGTATTGATCGCGGTTTGTCAGGTTTCCACGAGTGTCTGTGACGTGGGACATAAACCGTCTCGGGGCTTGGTGCCCTAACGTAACGGTTATTACCGTCTCGCTCCGTGGGTCTGTATTGATGGTTAGTGGTTCGATTCTAACGAGCTCCCAGCCTATACGAGCTGATCAATACGTTAAATGGGATTGTTCTCGTCAGCAAAACTGTTTATGCCGATAAAACGGAATAAACGTTTTATATCCCTGTCATGATCGAACTTAGCATGTGTAAATTGGCATGTTTAGGAAAATTGGATATTCAAACGGCCTTTTTGATATCTGTACGGTTTTCAAAAAAAAGTTTTCCATGGATCAAATATGACGTAATCATCTATACGTTTCCACTTTTTGTTCGCTGAGGCGGGGTCGCCGATACGACAGAGCGGCATTACCCACTGTACCTCACCGGATGTGGGTAACTGTAGTTACGCTCTACAAAAATGGCGACGGTGATTTAGGTCAGATTTCGCTTGCCTCAGTTTATATGTTTGTAGGGCAATGCTGACCGTGCTGTCAATAACATGTGTTTATGAGATAAAATAACTAAATTTTGAAGCGTGGCGCTCAACTGTAAATCTCTTTAAAAGAAGAAAATAGCCATGCAAATATGACCACGTGGAAGGTAATTAACTGAATACATGTTATGATCTCGTCTGTGGGTAACTGATTCACTAGATGTGGGTAACTGATTCACTAGATGTGGGTAACTGATTCACTAGATGTGGGTAACTGATTCACTAGATGTGGGTAACTGATTCACTAGATGTGGGTAACTGATTCACTAGATGTGGGTAACTGATTCACTAGATGAGGGTAACTGAAATGCAATGGAATAGTAAACTATCTTGTAAATACCACACAATCCTTAACTGACATTAATATTTAAGTGCAGATGGACACACCTTTTTACGCGTTGATTTTATAGTAAGATTATGTCAAATATAAATGAAACTATTGTGAAAAAAATACAAAATACAAAACACAAAATAATCCACATCTTTTGCTCTAACAAATTAAGATTATATAGATGAATCAGTGAATAGTCGGGCAAAGAAAAAATGTCTAAATGGTTTCATTTCCCTTCCAAAAGGCCTTACATATCAAAACGATAATCAAGTTCTGCTAAGTTACGTTGTCCAGTTTTGACTATTGAAAGTATGTAAAAGCCCCGTGTAATTTAGCACAGTTCTAAAAATAAATTCGCCTAAATGTTAGCCAGCATAGCCAGAGGACGTTTTAGGATTCCTATATTAAACAATGTAAATCAATATTTCGCGTGCAGAGCGATTTTGACGGCAAATTTCATTTTTCTGTTTCATAAAAGAATATACTGCATATATTAACACTATATTTTTGCCGACTTAAGCCTTCTTTTGCCCGACTATTCACTTATATACGCGAATCATAAGAAAACTTTTATCTGAATTAGTTGATACAGCTGTACTCAACTTCGCTATGCAAGGTATTCAGTACCTTCTCTGTCAAATTTCACAGGTTTAACAGTTTTTGTAGGTATTAAAACAATTTCTTAATTTCAATAAATTTATACCAGACTTGCTGTTTCTTGTGCACAGACGTCAATAAATGCCGATAATAAATGACACTCTCAAGCGATAGCGATTTCAAACCATGCATATTCACAATCACAATTAATTAATCAAAATATATACTATGAACGGATCTGACATCTCGAAATAACTGATAAAAGATAACCCAAGGGCTATGTAATATGCTATTTCACCTGTTAGTTCTTGTATGTACACCTTGTGTCGTCTTTGAAACTATGAAGGAAGGTAAATATTCAGAACACTAAATCATATAAAACGTAAACAACAAATATACATGAGATCAGCATTTTATTAATATATGACTGGTGTATTTGCTGTTTTTATTCGACCATCCGTTTCTCAGAAGTATTCATCAAATACAATCTCAACCCCGAAATCAGTGGCGAAAAGCACTCAAGGAAACTGGACTTAGTCCAGAATGAGATGTTATATTGCGAGTCCAGTAATCCAGTATCAGAATTTGATCGAGGGAATCTCCCCCAAGATGTGACATCATAATCTCTAAAGCCTATAAAGGGACTTTCCTTCTTCAATGACGTCAGGATACAAGAAGCAATGATATCACTTTTTTCAACTTCATCGGGGTATGAAAACATTTTGTTTATAATTAATTTTTGAGACTAGGCCCTACAATATAAAATAAAATACGTTTAAACGTACAATTTCATTGATTTTCCAATGCATTAATTTTGTTACAAATCTATACCCCATACGTCGTTGTTTCTATTGTGACGTCACAATAACGTCAGGGTTTCACGCCGGGACACAAGTTAAAACTTAGAAACGCCCTCCCTATTAAAATTTACAACACATATAATACTGTATATATCATATAATGGCTTAATTATTTTTATTTAGGCGGAAGAGATAAGAGAGAAGGAAGAGGTAGATAGATAAAGAAAGAGGGATAGTGGACATAACATCAGTAGTTTACAAATTATTTGTAATCATTTGATACATGTTTTTTATGTAATAATTTTAAAAAAACAATTGCGCCATTTGACACTTCAAAAGCTACATATGTAACAACAGCCAAAACTTTCAACTTTTCTAGAGGTATGAAAAGAATCGACCAATCAGAAATACGGTTGTAGTATGAAAACAAAGAAAACTAGAATTTTCACCAACAAGAATTTTCTTTCAATGTCATTCATATAGACAAACTTGGTAGCACTAGTCAAAAATTGTTTGCAAGCTCTTGTGAGAATCACACAGTTTGCAAACATTTTTTTTTCAAACCCCGATAAAATTTAAAAAAAAAATAGTGACACCAATGCTTAAATATCTTGCCATTTCGGAGATCCTTTGTATACAAGTTTCTGTGCAGAAGAATAATAAAAAAACCAGAACAAAAACAATAGGTCTGTTCATCCATACATGAAAAGCCCTAAGTACGAATAAATAATGAAAAAAAGATAAGTATAATAGGTTAGCCGATCCAAGCCTAATTCGTCAGTTACGCTCCATATTTGTCAGATACCCACCATTCACCTAAAAATCATAACTCAGTTACGCACATTTAAAATTCTGTTACCCAATAAATATCAATTTTGTGGTGGTTTGTTTCGCTTATTCAGTCATTAACGTGTGTGTTACGCTTCAAATTTTATTTTTATACAAAATGATTCCTGAGACACGAATAAAATTTTTTAGAATATCGCAAATTACGTAAACTGAGACAGGCGAAATCTGACCTAAATCAGTCACCATTTTTGTACAGCGTAACTACAGTTACCCACATCCGGTTGGGTACAGTGATTACCGACATCAGCCAACAATAATGGTGCAACGCACTTTGGCCAATACAAATGTACAAATGTTCCAGTCAAAAAACCTAGCGACAAATATATACGTAACTTGCCGTTATTACACAGTTAGTGTTAACACAGTACATGTTTAATAGTGTTCTTTAAACAGCCAGGTTGAAAAGCGGAGGGAAGTCGAAGTACCCGGAGAAAAACCAACAACCTACGGTCGGCAAGTTTTCCGCACGCGTTTCAAACTCGCAGCCTGCTGGTGGAGGGACAAATGGTGATATATCGGGCTACCTTAACCAATCAGCCACAAGCGGTGCCGCCGGACAAAACTACATAGAAAAAATGTAGTCCAAAATCATGAATACTCAAACGTTGTGTACCTTTAGACAGAAAGATAGCTCTCAAATCAAATGGAGACTATACATTAGATAACACTAACGGTGTCCGTGTCATTTATCAGGGAAGATCGGCATCACCTAATTATGACATTCTAATTCAGTCATCGTACCTCTAGCATCCCTTTGGTTCCGAAGACCATCCACGATCACTTTCCAGACCGGAAATACAATGGGTCCATTAGGCCTCGCCTTCTCTCGTGTTAACACGTGACCCGCTAACGAGATCAGAGATGTGATTCCCTGACTACGTTATTCCGTCGCCTTTACCGCCGATAGCGATGTTACGACATTAGACAAAGTCTCATGTTGAGATTGGTCTCAAGGGGAGAGCATGCCCTTATGTAGAACTTACGTAGCTCTTAGTTAGATAAATCAAGTTCGCATGGTCCGTATGGGAACGAACAAGTAAAAAGCACTGTATGTACAAGAATAAAATTGTCATCCGAGTACGTCGATATTAGGAGAGGATGGAAGAAAATGGCGTACCTATAGACATATCTGTGGGAATAATTGCATCGTGTTACAACGACACCTACGCGAGTTGTCATGTCTTGTTTAAGACTTACGTACATGGTAAGACCAAAGAACGTGCCCCTTTCCATTTCTGGTTTCATCATAAATAACGTTTACCAGAGTTAATGGCAATTAATGCCAAAGGTTCGTCGCCGAGAAATTAACGCTGGTAATACGGTTATTGCCCAATATAAGTCACAAAAGATTTTTAAATGTTGACGGGTTATTAAAGAAATTTAGATACGTCATCTTTCAGTAGAAAATATGACGTTGTCACTTCAATTTTATTTGATGTTAACAACACAGCATTTCTAATTTTATTGGACCAATTTGAAAAGAAGGTTGTCTTGACGTGCAGCGGATTTAAAGAGAAAATTGTTTCTATTTAGAAATGTTTCCTTGAACCCTAATTGAAGTTTTTATTATCTTCACCAAGAAAGAAGCTTATTACCAACTGTGTTGCGTGTGTGACGTCACTGAGTGACACTGTCGCGTCACAATAATTCAGCCTTACTCTACGTCATTAGCCTGATAGTTCCTACAAATGGCACCTGACCAAGCTTGATTGACAGATCTCGCCGGATCTCACGTGAGCTGACACGGGAACGTTGATTTGTTGTTTTCTTCATTTACCGGATGAAAACTCGAGATGTTTATCTTGACAACACAACTGAAACAATAAGACCCGTGTATTTTATGTATACCAGTGACAACAGTTTTATGAATGAGTTAATTACTGAGGACCTCGCGCGCCATCTACAATTACCGCCTACACCACGTGACCTAGCATCTGGATGTCGTTAAAACTTTTTACAGTGACTGATACAAGCATCCAACTATTGTTATACAGTGATACGCTTCCAGTGCATTTGCTCGATATCATCATTCAACATGTTCGTTTTAAGGTTTAAAACAAAACACTTATGTGAATTTGATCATGGCATGTTAAAATGCCCATTGTTCTACCATTCGCTTCCATTTCTATGATACTGAAGCCGAACAGTCGTAAAGTCAAACATTATACCACTTGTCATCACATCCATCTTGTCCACCAAAGGCAAGTATAGAACGAAGGTGTCTAAAATTCCACAATTAGCGATCCACATTTCATTCGTGAGCATTTCGTCAAAGTTTGACCGTTTGCTAATTATTCGTAGTCGGGGTTTTTTCCAACACATTCAGGATGACCTATTGTCATCGTGTTTCGTCCGTCGTCGTGCGCCGTCCGCCGTGCGCCGTGCGTCGTGCGTAAGACTATTTATACAAAAGCCTACTCCTCCTTCATCCTTTGATGGATTTCATCCATATTTGGTTTGAAGCATCATTAGGGAAGGACAATCATATTTTATATAAATGAGCCTGGTCCGACCCCTAGGGGCTGAGGGGTGGGGCACCAAAAGGGCAAATTTTCTTATTTTAAGCTTTAAAATCCTACTCCTCCTTCATCCTTGGATGGATTTCATCCATATTTGGTGTGAAACTTCATTGGGGAAGGACAATCATATTTTATATAAATGAGCTTGGTCCGACCCCTAGGGTCAGAGGGGCAGGGCCTGAAAAGGGCAAATTTTCTTAATTTTAGCTTTAAAATCCTACTCCTCCTTCATCCTTGGATGGATTTCATCCATATTTGGTGTGAAACTTCATTAGGGAAGGACAATCATATTTTATATAAATGAGCCTGGTCCGACCCCTAGGGTCAGAAGGGCCACAAAAGGGCAAATTTTCTTAATTTTAGCTTTAAAATCCTACTCCTCCTTCATCCTTGGATGGATTTCATCCATATTTGGTTTGAAACATCATTGGGGAAGGACAATCATATTTTATATAAATGAGCCTGGTCCGACCCCTAGGGGCTGAGGGGTGGGGCCCCAAAAGGGCGAATTTTCTTATTTTAGCTTTAAAATCCTACTCCTCCTTTATCCTTGGATGGATTTCATCCATATTTGGTGTGAAACATTATTGATGAAGGACAATCATATTTTATATAAATGAGCTTGGTCCGACCCCTAGGGGCTGAATGGTGGGGCCCCAAAAGGGCAAATTTTCTTAATTTTAGCTTTAAAAACCTACTCCTCCTTCATCCTTGGATGGATTTCATCCATATTTGGTGTGAAACATCATTTGGGATGGACAATCATATTTTATATAAATGAGCCTGGTCCGACCCCTAGGGGCTGAGGGGTAGGGCCCCAAAAAGGCAAATTTTCTTAATTTTAGCTTTAAAATCCTACTTCTCCTTCATCCTTGGATGGATTTCATCCATATTTGGTGTGAAACATTATTTGGGACGGACAATCATATTTTATATAAATGAGCGTGGTCCAACCCCTAGGGGCTGAGGGGTGGGGCCCCAAAAGGGCAAATTTTCTTAATTTTAGCTTTAAAATCCTACTCCTCCTTCCTTGGATGGATTTCATCTATATTTAGTGTAAAACATTATTGGGGAAGGATAATCATATTTGATGTAAATGAGCGTGGTCCAACCCCTAGGGGCTGAGGGGTGGGGCCCCAAATGGGCAAATTTTCTTAATTTTAGCTTTAAAATCCTACTCCTCCTTCATCCTTGGATGGATTTCATCCATATTTGATGTGAAACATCATTGGGGACGGACAATCATATTTGATATAAATGAGCCTGGTCCGACCACTAGGGGCTGAGAGGTGGGGCCCCAAATGGGGAAATTTTCTTAATTTTAGCTTTAAAATCCTACTCATCCTCCATCCTTGGATGAATTTTATCCATATTTGGTGTGAAACATCATTGGGGAAGGACAATCATATTACAAATGAGCCTGGTCCGACCCCTAGGGGCTGAGGGGTGGGGCCCCAAATGGGGAAATTTTCTTAATTTTAGCTTTAAAATCCTACTCCTCCTCCATCCTTGGATGAATTTTATCCATATTTGGTGTGAAGCATCATTGGGGAAACACGATTATATTTTATATAAATGAGTCTGGTCTGAACCCTAGGAATTGAGGGGTGGGGCACCAAAAGGGCAAATTTTCTTATTTTAAGCTTTAAAATCCTACTCCTCCTTCATCCTTGGATGGATTTCATCCATATTTGGTGTGAAACTTCATTGGGGAAGGACAATCATATTTTATATAAATGAGCCTGGTCCGACCCCTAGGGTCAGAGGGGCGGGGCCACAAAAGGGCAAATTTTCTTAATTTTAGCTTTAAAATCCTACTCCTCCTTCATCCTTGGATGGATTTCATCCATATTTGGTTTGAAACATCATTGGGGAAGGACAATCATATTTTATATAAATGAGCCTGGTCCGACCCCTAGGGGCTGAGGGGTGGGGCCCCAAAAGGGCGAATTTTCTTATTTTAGCTTTAAAATCCTACTCCTCCTTTATCCTTGGATGGATTTCATCCATATTTGGTGTGAAACATTATTGATGAAGGACAATCATATTTTATATAAATGAGCTTGGTCCGACCCCTAGGGGCTGAATGGTGGGGCCCCAAAAGGGCAAATTTTCTTAATTTTAGCTTTAAAAACCTACTCCTCCTTCATCCTTGGATGGATTTCATCCATATTTGGTGTGAAACATCATTTGGGATGGACAATCATATTTTATATAAATGAGCCTGGTCCGACCCCTAGGGGCTGAGGGGTAGGGCCCCAAAAAGGCAAATTTTCTTAATTTTAGCTTTAAAATCCTACTTCTCCTTCATCCTTGGATGGATTTCATCCATATTTGGTGTGAAACATTATTTGGGACGGACAATCATATTTTATATAAATGAGCGTGGTCCAACCCCTAGGGGCTGAGGGGTGGGGCCCCCAAAGGGCAAATTTTCTTAATTTTAGCTTTAAAATCCTACTCCTCCTTCATCCTTGGATGGATTTCATCTATATTTAGTGTAAAACATTATTGGGGAAGGATAATCATATTTGATGTAAATGAGCGTGGTCCAACCCCTAGGGGCTGAGGGGTGGGGCCCCAAATGGGCAAATTTTCTTAATTTTAGCTTTAAAATCCTACTCCTCCTTCATCCTTGGATGGATTTCATCCATATTTGATGTGAAACATCATTGGGGACGGACAATCATATTTGATTTTGGTATTCCAAGATGGCCGCTGGCCCACTTCCTGTTTTAAGGTTTCAGTCTCCGATCTCAATGAAAATTGGTCTATAGGGGTTTTAATTGATGCCGAACAACATGCAAACATTTTCGTAAAGATTTTGGTATTCCAAGATGGCCGCTGGCCCACTTCCTGTTTTAAGGTTTCAGTCTCCGATCTCAATGAAAATTGGTCTATAGGGGTTTTAATTGATGCCGAACAACATGCAAAAATTTCTTAAAGATTTTGGTATTCCAAGATGGCCGCTGGCCCACTTCCTGTTTTAAGGTTTCAGTCTCCGATCTTAATGAAAATTGGTCTATAGTGGTTTTAATTGATTCAGAAGGGGGAACTTTAGGTAAGGACAATCATATTTTATAAAGGACCGAGGTAAGACCCATGGGGATAGTATGACCGAGGTCCAAAATGGGAGCTTTGCTGAAATTTGGCTTTAAAATCTGACTCCTCCTTATATTAATCCTTGAATGGGTTTCGACCATATTTGGATGAAGGGCTACCAAGTTTGTTCAACAAATGACATTTACCTTTTTCAGAAACTTACATATTCATCTAAGGAGTTCCTTGTATTGTTTATATTAATCGTTAACCAATACTTTATACTGTGACTTTGTTGTTTTGTGCCATGAGTCAGATGACCGTTAAGGCCCATGGGCCTCTTGTTTAACACATTCCGACTTTTCTCGTACAGCGCGGTATACACGGCACTCAGTAAATAAACCTTGATTGTTTGGAATTAGGTTTATTTCGTTGAATGTTATTTCAATACCTAAATTTCAACTCTTTCAGGACGTATCAGGCTTTAAGTGTCGAGGAAAGTGGGTTACACTCACTCGAATGGTCGTATGTATATATAGGTCAAACACCAAATATAATCAAGCCATAATTTTGTTTGAAGGCAGAGAGTCGTATTCCATGTACAATCTCGCTATTGGCCTATTTTGAAGTTTATTGTTCTACAATAAAATCACGTTTTAATTACATATTGGTTTCCTGGTAAAGCTTAAACAATCGTTGGTGCTGCCCTGCCTTGCCAACCACAACCGGAAGATGCTGTTATCAGAGAAAACATCGTAGAAACATTAAGCCAACTCTAGTTTTTAGTCTTTGTTTGAAAGCTTTTAACTTCAACTGTCACTATTAACGGCAACGAGATTCCTGTTCACGAACTTGATTCTCTGTTTCCTGATTTGTTCATCTGAGATAACACTGTTTGCAGAGGTTCCAGTAAGCTTGTTTGCTTATAACATTGCTACATCATATAGTGGGCGATTTCGTGTGTAGATATTCATATTATATTTTCTTTTGTGGTTTGGATTGATACGTTTTAAGTCCTATAAACATTTAAGGACGTATCAGGTTTAGATGTAGAAAAGCCGGAGTATCCGAAGAAAAAAAATTGCGACCAAGAGGTGGTGATCCCATTATTAGTGGTTAAAATGTCCCGACAAAAATACCACAAGCCTCCAACCTCTGGGTTGCGAGTTCGAATCCCATGTGGGACAGTTACCAGGTACCGCCCGTTGAACGGTGGTTTTACTTCGGTCACTTCGGCTTTCCTCCACCAACAAACCTGGAACGTCCTTAAATGATTGTTAAAAGGATGTTAAAACCAATAAAACTTTTTTGTAAAGTCACATGTACAATAATTTCAGTCAACAATTATACGCTAAAAGAGTTTTAGACAAGCATTACCTTTGTAGATCACGGAACAAAAGACTTAAATACTGGATTTTAATCCCATTAATTTTGAAGTCAGACATTATTTAGTTGTTTTTCCGTTTCGGGTTTGCCAATGATGCCAATTTCTCCAACTACTAACCATAGAATGCAACTAAAAGCAAAGGTCAAACAAAATATCTACAGCTATATATTATTGATGTGGAAGTATAGAAGAAGAACCTTCATTAAACTTTAGTTCAAATGTGGAAGTTTACTGGAGGTGGAAATTTACGACAAATACATTTTACCACGTTCTTTGCGCGTAATATCTGATTGTCTCTACAAGGTGAAGCTAAAATAACATCTCAAATTTTTACACGCGCAAATCGTGAAATTAAACACTCACGAATATATAACGGTAGCTTACTTATACATATAATTTATAAACATGTTATAAATGCTTAAGTTAAGCATGCTTTGATCTAAGACTAAGAGCATTTATGCAATGTCAATTATATCCGGATATACACCTACCCGGTCTTATTTATGCATTAGTTTGAGGAATATCTTTCCGCCCAGGTTTCGTTACATTTTACACCTGGCTTTTTCTTACCTGCATGGGTTGTTGCGACAATGATTTGAACTTTTCCGCGTTATTAATATGCGCTATGTCTTACATGTACCAAACATTCAATCGCGTGAAAAGATTCACTTGAAACAAACTACACGCAAATTTCAAAGTTGATGATGTGTCGCTATAATCATAATGTAGGGAAACAACTCTAGGCATCGTCAATAATTTACACAGAGGTCGAAACAGTGCAGCACCACTATCCTCACGGGTTCCGGAAGGCCAAGCGTCCCGTGCTTCGTCAAACGCACCCGCCTAACAAAGACGACAATGAAAATGCTTCAAAAACATCAAAGACAGACGGACATAAAAGGTATGGACATGGCTTACTTTATATAATTTGCAATTTTGAGTTTAGAATTCGGCCAAAATGGCATCAGTTTAGACAGCTACATTCAATCATTGTGAAATGATGTGGCTGTTTAAGACATTTTACTTTTGTTTCCCTTTGATGTGTTACAAATACAGTGTGTAGGAAGATTCATGTCAAGACTGTTTCTTCAGATTTCTTCTGTGATATTAAGTTTACCCGTAATGGATCACGCCTTTTGCTGCAATCAGCGATTGAAATATTACTTGTATGATTTGTATTATATCTAAAAGCTAAAATATGAAGAATACTCCAATAGTATTTTTTTTAATTTAAAAGGGAAGAAAACTAATATATTTAATTTACAAGAAGACTTTTTTATTGCGTAGGTCATAGTTGTACAATTTATTTATACGATCGAGACGCCAGCGCTATGCTCGACTTTTATAGCGGCCAACAAAGTATATGCTTAAGTAATATATGAAGAAATAATTTGACTACTGTTAAGAGTTATTTAGTCTAGACTAAAAGGCCAGCTACTCCATATTAATAAAAATATATTTTGTACACAAATGGCCATCCTGTAGCTTCTTTCGGTTGTCATGCTCAGTGCAGCTCGATATGACCATCAAGGTTTTATGGACGCTTGACAGACAGAGATTCTTAGCATCTCTATCATTACACGGAATAGAGTATTCCTACGTGAGCCATAAACGGTCATATTCATCCGCGTGCTTGCAAAATGTAGTCCTAAACGAGTATCACTTAATCAAGGCTTAATCTATCTGTTTAAGATGGTTTTTATACCGACAAAGATGATTACTTAGCATGATTTCTGTGATAGCCATGGACATTTATTATTTTAATCGCCGAAGTCTTCAATTTGCTCTTCGTTCTCAATACCCATAGCGCCCATTGCAGCAATTCTATCGTGACGTCACAAGCCGGATTGGTGAGCCTCTGGGAGTACTAGTTCCTGTGTAGTCTGTGACCGTGGTTTCTTGACTCTTCCTACGCAGAGTTTTCCTTTAAGCAAACATTCCTAGAACTTTATATCTTTTAGAGGAATATATTTTGCGAAAAAATATTTCGAATGACCAAGAGCCACATTCAAAACAATCTCTTTGATTTAGCGTTAATTGGGTATCATATATATACTGGTATTGTCTTTTTATTGCCCATTTTTTACCAATATGTTCAATTGGCCTCCCTCAAATTATATGCATGGTGGCAGTCTTTTGCACGAGTGCCGCCTTTGGATTGAGTGAGGATGTAGCTTTAGTTCTTCAAACATTGTTGTCATGGCTGATCTTTGATCCAGATCATTGTAGTTTCCTGTTACTATGCAACATAGTTTCTAAATTATTTTAACATTGTCAATGTTTTAATTTTGGATGGGTCAAAATTTTATTACTGAAAAAATATATGTTGTCCATAATTTTTGGACAGAAACTTTGATTGCGTGTTAGGAACAAACAGTTGATCGGACTGTTTTGATGAACGTGTAATGACCTTCATTTTACACCATTATCTATTACTTCCAGAAATGTTTTAGAAGAGATTTAGTGAAGCTCCAATGTCGCTCTGATTGTGTTGGTTACGTCCATTGTGTTCACCAGGAAGATTACTTATCATAAATTATACATAGTCACTCTGTTTTCCTTTATTTCTATTTTTTTGGGTAAAATTTGATCCACTAATAACCCCTTTCTAATTCCTATATATCATTGCTGTTACATCTTAGTATTGTGTTTGCGCGAATTTATCATTGCACTAACTTATTTGTGATTTGCTCTAATATTCCGTCACACGAAATTGATTATGTTGTTAATGGTGATATTGAGGTGACCAGAGTAGCCCTATAGCTTCATTGTTGTGTTCTCCATGGCAGCCTATTTATTTAACCAATGGAGATCTTTGATTCGTTTGTGTAATTTATAGAGAATACTAGAATTGTCGTTCACGATGTTTTTGAATTTGTCTCGGAGGGTATCGCGTTGTAGTGTTTGTGTTCTGAGAACGTTTTTATGTTTCCAATGAAAACGTATTGCAGTACCTCTATTGCAGTGCTCGCCACTTCTCAGCTCCCAGGGCCACACGTACCAGTTTATGATGGTGAACTTCGTGATCGGTTGGATAAAGCGTCTATAAATGTCTGCATGCCAGTAAGTGATCTGGGAGACAGGGGTATTCTGGTGGAATCGTCACTGTTTTTCTTCACCCCAGCTCCATCAAAATGGAAACTCGAGGGAAAGTGAGAAGGAAATTAATAGAACAGGTTTATTTGAATATAGCGATAACATCGCCACAACGCCACTCTGAGGAAAAACAGATCCTTGCTGATGAAACTATAACTGGAAAATACATAGGAAATTACGTGGCGAATTAATGTAGTAGCTGGTACTACAGATCTCGAGTGATTTCTAAATGCATCAATGAATAAATAAATTACTCTTAAAAACGTCGGGAATCGTTCGTGCATCTCCGGGGATTGTTTTCTCCTGCATAAACAAACAGCCTCGTGGCACGCACGTGCGTATACGGTAGTATATACAGCATCAGGAGGTAATACACAACTAAAGTCTGGATCAGATTCTACTGGCAATGTCGGCAGATAGACATTTAATTCACAAAAGTAAAATACACATGTCGTATGTTCATCGATTGTTAGGATAAAGTTCTAGGCATCCTACTTCGGATCGTCTGCTAATTCATGGAAGTCATTGTCTTCTGTTCTATTCATTCCGAGGCCATTGCACTCCGATCTCACAGTTGCACTCATTTCGTATCAATATAAGATGTCCCCTTATGCCTCATTGAGTATTTCAAACACAAAACTATCTTTCCTTGTAAGCTAGTATTGCAGCACGCCATACGTTTGCACCAGGAAGTTTTGATTTCATAAATCAATGACGTTTTCCTCAAAAATGAATGACGTAATATCCAAAAGGAAGCATATGCGTGATCACGTGTTGTCAGAGCTTTTTACAATGATCCAGTTATTAGATGTAATCCATGTTCAAGGATGACTATCGAAAAAAAAGGACTTGAAAAGCAGAGATTGTACAGTGGATTGCGGTTATACGAACTCGTAGGGACCGAGATAAAACTTCGAGTTATTCGAGTGTTCGAATTAAGCGAGTTCTCATGTCTACTGACGATTTCTTTACTTGGTATATATATATATACTAGTTCCATGTCGTAAAACGATGTGAAACAAGAGATGTCAAAATCGCCGATGGTAGTTGCAAAATTATAGCAATGAAACCGAGATATATATTATGAAGGTTAGTTCTACGGCAGATTTATGAAATCGACATCTTCGGCGATCTCGTTGTTCAAAAAATCTCATTTCGAATTACAAGAACATTTTATGTATGATTTTTGTCATTCGGACCCAAAATTTACTTCGTATTATCCGAGTTCTTCGAGTTTTCTGAATTCGAATTATCCGAGTTCTTAATTCGACCGGGACCGGCGAATTACTTAAGCCGGTTTTTCGAATTATCCGAGTTCGTATCATCCAAGTTCCACTGTACATTGTAAGTAACATATATTTGTATTTCGATTAGGGTTTCTTCTTTCGAAAAACGTTATGTTTTTTTGTGGGGAAATTAATTATAAGTTCTTTATGGAAATCAAACTAGTTGGTCTATTTCAGTCAATTATCTCTTAAGACAATACCATCGCAATCACGGGGAAAAAAATTATAAAAAGAAAAACCGTAAAAAAATTGGTATATTCGAATGTGTTATGGTCCAGCGAACAGGAAGTTCTGGACTTTCCTGTATCTGTTACATTATTGTAACCTAATTCTACGCGTTCAGACGACCTTTCCCGCCATATTCACTTCAATTCCTGTAGAAGTTTAAAAGTCACTCGAGTTATAGCTTATTACTCATTCTTACTGAAATGGCATTCAGCAGACACACAGACAACATTTTAACAAGACATTTTCATATACTTGTCTGACAGAATAGGATAGAATTCATAACTCTCAGGAGGCTCATGTAGATATAGCTTGACACAAGTACCTCTATCTGGAAACGTATTGAAAGAGAACTTACACCAGGAAGTCCAGATGCCAAAATAACACATACTCAATAAAATTTCAACATAGACGCAAAAGTTTTTTTAATTTACAAAATTTTAGTTGAACCTTAAATCCTGAAATAGGCCTACAGTTTAACCATGTAAAGACTATCTAGGGACCAAGAAAACCTGGTCTTTATTGCGTTAGTATCACATTGCTTTAGTTTATGGATAATGTCATTTTGACGCAATGACTTATCAAAGTGTCTGATATAAAACATGATTGCAAGATTTAAGATCTATCATTATTTGTAAGGTGACAATAATGCTGGAACAACAAACTGTAAAACTAAACAAAGGTATCTAAGACATACATAGTGTTCTGTCCCTATAGCACTGCTAACCTGTGTAAAATAAACTTAAAGTTAGTGGAGGAAAAACGACTTAAAATGTAATGATATTCGCAATAGATCTAGACTTGTTTCTCTCTTGTTCTGCTTCCTGAAACCATTCCCCTTCTATGGCTTTACACCTCTGTGCACCCTGTAGCGCCCTCGTCCTCCCAACACCAGTCAGGCTGCAGTTTGGCAGTACGATCTTGATATAGGCCCATATCCCTCTCATTTTACTAATATCTGGCCCTATGGCCCGTATTATGCGCTGTTTTCGTTGAACTTTCCTTCTATCCTCTAGGGCAATATTGTTTCGCCAACAAAATAAATCAGCCAAACATTAATTTCCTAGCACCAAGGATAAATAGATGATGTAGTTATGATTTTATAATTGACATTCACTGTGGGAGTGAGTAGCGTGGAGCTAATTGAATTCTCCACGGAGCGCCGGGGAGCCTGAAGTCAAGTTAATAAAAAAAATATCCTGACCCAAAGACCATTGTCTGGACTTAAATGCACTAAAAGGATTAAAAACGCAATTCAAAAATCTTCAGATGTTGATATCCAAAGGGTTTCGTATTAATGATTGACCCGATATAAACTTAACCGTAATATCAAATAAAGCCTCATAAGAATTTTTGAAATTCTAACACAAAATGCGACAGTCGAACATAGGTAATTAAACCAGAACAGGGGATTAAGAACTACTTTAATATAGAAACCCAAAATAAGCACCATAATCAAAAGAAATAAGATATTTGTAGAATGTTTCCGGTATAGCAGTTTCGGGCTTTGATTTTCTGGTGCTTTGATTGGTTGTTAATACTGAGGCCTGCGTGGCTGAAGGCAGTGTTTGTTGATCATGCTTTGAGTTTCTCATCATTATTGCGATCATATTTTCTTAATAAATATAAACCCATCATTACTGATATGTTCGTTTCATCTACACAGCTTAATTTTTCAGCAAAGATGTACTGGAAATTGCATATAATAAGTTTACAAAGAACGTCAGTTATTCCAAAATTACATCTGCACGTGCATTAGAATGCACATCATTCAGGCATGTCGTATTATCAAAACAATCGACATGCATGTAGCCATAAAGATTCCAATACTTTATGGAATTATCTTGTTTACGGTGTACTTATCCACGGAAACATTTTTGATGTAGATTAATCATAATATTTTATTACTGGCAATATCCCTAAGATCAGTAAAAACCGACTCCTAGAATGGAATATCGAGACATAAAACATGTGATGATGTATAGCCCTACCATCTGCCATATCGGACTGTCGATATGATATCCAACAATCTGTCATTAGACGTTCTTTTCTTTTCCACACAATGTCTGGATACGTTGGACAGTTGCCAGGAACTGCTCAGTCCATGGTTTTTCGTTTATTACTCCGATTTTTTCACCCATCAAAATAAAATTAAAAAAATAAAAATTAAGATCACCTTCAAGAAAGCCAATAAACCGATTTTTCGATTTTTATAGCATGGGATTAAATGTTGAATCAAAATTGGGTTAGACATCTGTATACCATTTCTGCAATATTGGAATCTCGAGGATCTGCGTCCTTGTTTGGAATGAATATAAGCAATTGTGAAAACAAGGATGAAATGGCCAATAGTTTGAATCTTATATAACACATTGTCCAAGAAAAATGTTTAAAATAAAAGTTTTAAAATCAATCGTATCATGACATTTTGTAACCAAGCAATCTGGTCCCAAGAGAGAGTATTATCCAATCATTTGTAAGCTTACAACCAGGTCCCTGAGCATCCAATCAAGTACAATCTATAGTAAACATTCTCGTTTAAGCTAACAAGCTGATCCCCATAGGATAGAATTTCGAATAAGAACTTGAATGGTTTGGCCGGAGTTAATCTCATTTGCTTATAAACGTCGTTTTAAGTTAAACCTAGAAATGTAAATGTTATGAACCCGACTTACAGAGAGTATTTCATTCCAAATAAATACTGTGTATTGTAACGGAGAACTGGAAAATATGAAGATAAAACTTTACTAACCAGACGGAACTTACCTTGTATACATGTTTGATACCATTTCCAGTTGTCATTTTTCGTGTCAACAACCATAACAACGTTATAAATGGCCAAATCCGGTCAAACGAATGTCCTATTTGCGTGCCATAGATACATACCGTCTAGTGATGGTAATACTTGTGTGATAGTTAGTGTGTTTTTTATCTGAAGCATGCATTTGTCGCATGTTTTCTGGATTTTCAAACAACTTATAACAAATTGCATGTCAACAGTAAGACTCATGACTACCAACAACTGATTCAATGTACGCCTGCTAACCGACGCCACGAGCGTTATTTCTATCAATAGACTGGTAATTGAATGAACCCTAACAATATATATTTTATTTGGAATGTTTTGTTTTCTACTCATTTTGGATAAAATGCACTTAATTTAGTATTATTTCAGTATATCTTTAATATATATCACTCATTGGCAAGACTATTTATGTAATGCCATTCCTATTTCGACCGGTTGTCACCCTGACAATATACCTATATTTTGGTTGGTTGTCACTATAGCAACACACTTGCCTTACTCCAGGCTCCAGGATCATGAAACAATCTTAGACTTAAGTTTAGACTTAGCCAATCATTAATTGTGTAACATTTTGTAACGTCATCTTTCATTGGCTTAGTCTAAACTTAAGCCAGTTTTGGACTGAAGATTGTTCCATGATCCCGGGGCCAGGACTACCGGAGTTCGATTCCCAAAATGACGTGGTGAAGTAAAGACTGCTTTCTGACCACTTATGGTCACACCGAGTACTCTTGACTTTTCTGCACGCTACGGCATACGAGGGCCAACAAACTTGATTTATATAGCTTGAATTTTTGGCAAAGAAAATTTATTAATTTATTTTATCATCTTCTTTGCATAATATTTACATATTCAGCGTAACACTTCTCCTCTTTCATTATTTATTAGCATACTAGTTAAGAAACGTGTTGATGAATTGATGAAGCGTTTGGATTTAGTCCTTCCATGATCTCTACCATATCATACGTACATTTCAGAATTGATCGTGTGGTTGTTCAAGGAATTAAAGTGAAACAGGATTCCGAAGCATGTTTCAAATATGTTACACGAGTTTGTTTAAAATCAGACAAAAAACTGGTTAAAACTATAAACGAATGATTTTATATGTAACCATGTTCCGCTCCCAGACGTCAAATTGTCAATAAGATGTGCTGGACCCTTGCCAAGGTCAATGAAGGCGCGTCCCACTGCAAGAAAGAGCGCTTCATAAACTCCCCTATCTAAATAAATAACTGATATACAAATAAGAGAATCCTGGCCAGCAGACTGTCTGCCCGGTATTGTCTGTGTTAACATAAGGAATCTGAAGATACCAAAACCAACGCACGAGCAACGTCCCTCCTATAGAGACCGTATCGACTATAACCGATATGTACACGGAAGCTTGCTCTGCAATAGGGTCATATCAAACTCATGTAATTCACAATGGAACCAGAGGACAAATCTATGGTCGTTTATATATATATATATACTTTTACTGATAACACTCGATGAACTTCGGCATCAAAATAGAGATTTTCTCTCATTAGGTAACATTTCCTGTAAGTGAACGAGCAGACATGCTCCGAACGTTACCATAATCACGTCCATTGAGTACGGGCCTAGCTCCATGATAGTGATCTTGAATAGTCCCACTGCGAGATTTAAAAATCAATTTATCTTTATAGAGGAGAAAGCTAAATGTTTTATTTAATGATTTTTTATAATGACTACAGTAAAAAGGCATTAATTTTGATGAGTTTGTGTTTCTGACAAGCTGTTTAGTGAAACAAAAATTTATTCATTTAATATCTCAAGGACAATTACGTTTTAAACGGTTGCTATGGTACCATGAAGAATTGGTTGAGAGACGGATGATGTATACCAACACATGACAACAATACCATACATATTTGTTGATTACGGCCATCTCGTGTTGTTGTGTTGTCGCCTTGCCGAGTTGTCGCGGTCTCAAACTGCGACAACCCGAGATTTAACAGTTAAAATGTCCACTTGTCGCGTTTTCGATCCGCGACAAGTCGACAACACGACAAGTCGACATTTCGAACACGCTAATTAGCGCATACAGAATCTCATGTTGTCGCGGTAAAATGTCGACTCGTCGTGTTGTCGAGTTGTCGATTTGTCGTACGCGTGTTGTCGCCTTTTCGTGTTGTCGACTTGTCGCGTTGCCGAGTTGTCGACTTGTCGCCTTCCTGTTACACATGCGCAAACAATGGATAACACTCGCCATATTGGATAGCTAATGGAAATAATTGTGTGCATGTGTTTGTAGCTAGATGAAGATATTTGATAGCAATTTCTTTACCGAGAGTTGTCAAAGTATTTTTTCTCTGAACTTCTCGTCATCTGTTAATTTTAAGGTCACTTGAACCGCTAAGGCCTAATAGTTCGAAGGCCCGTTAATCCGAAAATTAGAAAATATTCCAATTTATGTAGTTGTTTTACTTCATGTAAATTGATAGTTTGACATGTTTTCAATAAATTGTGATAAAACGAAGACCAAGATAGAATTTGCAAAATTATAAACATATGATGATGACAGGTAGCTGATTATATCTTCTTTAACTCGTCTAGGATGATAGGGGGTAGTCAGTTGTTTCGTTTCGCCATGCTTGTGTTTATGATTATCCCACAACACAATTGCTTCGTCCTTCTGTGACTTTATATCGACGTTAATGGTATCATAGAGTTATTACATCATTTTTATAATTCGACATGGTACTACTAATATAGTTTCTTTGTCTCTCTATGACTCGACATTTTGATTTTACCTCAAAGGCACTGATAATTTGAGATGATCAAAAACAAAAAACATGGAAAGCGAATGGTCGAAATCCGGTATGCAATGGTCGTAAAAGATTTTCGGAAAAAATAATTTGCTAGAAATTAAGGGTTGCGAAAAAGTTGTGTGTTTATTAAAAGCGATCACAGTCCTCTACATGGCAGTTTAGTGCCCAGTTTTTAGACTGCGTTAGACCTTAAGGTTACCCAGACATTGAATACTGAAGCTTGATATACACATGCATTTTTTATTTCGATTTGTCACTTTCACTTACTTATTTCACGATTTTCTTTGATGGATTTCTGTGAATTCGATTTTTTCTGCTTTGCTGCTTGATGTCATCTAACGACCAACAAAGCGACAGAATAGAATGAAATATTATTTAACCGCCGTCATGTATGTGGAGAATATCAAATTATTTGCTCATGGTCAAAATCAGACAAAACTTTTTGTGTAGATGCAATTGAGATTAAAACGAGCCATATTCTAGAACACTGGGATTAAGAATCAATAGTTCTTCATTCTTTTAATATCGCCTGGTGTCATTTCGCGCTGTTACCAGGAAAAAGTATTAAGTTTTGATGTCGTGTGATAAAGCCTAGAAACAATCGATTTATGTTAACAGTCTGGACGAGGTATTGGAAAGACAGAAATGGGGTACTGTGGAACCAATACCAGATTACCGTGACAAAGTTTTGACTGAAGTTTAAACCAGGACTAGTTTTTATGGTGATTTTGTCTCACATTGTGATATGTTACCACACATGGGGCACTCGGTCGCCATGTTCTGACAATGACCGATACCAGAGTCGCTTACGATGGGAAAAGCGTGCGTATTGCAAGGGTGCGGTGTAAACAATAGCATCTTTGTTTGTTATGGTATTTACTTCACTCTCAAAGCAAATTTTCAAAAGTCCAAATTTGTGTAAAATTTAGGATGTGTTTGAATTGGGTTAGGGTTTTGTTAGTTAAACGTCCTATGAACAGCCAGGGGCGTTGAATTATATTTGAATTTTATCTTACGTTCAACACAAAATTTTCGAATATTACAAAAGACACTCGCTGATATCTGTGCTTTTGTTCATCTATCACATGAATATACAAACTTGTGAATGTAAATAAAACGCTGTTTTCTTTTCGATTTATTTTTTCCACTTTTCGTTTTTAGTATAAAATACCGAGAGAAAGAGAAAATCGATTGTTAAAATCCTGCTGAAGAAATTAGGTTCAAATCAACGATGGGCAATGTTTTGTGCTTAACTCATATTATCGCTTCTACAACCCAGGATCGTCAATTCGATACCGAGCGAGAGAATGGCAATATTTCTAGATTTTTAGATAATTAAATCAGGACTTTACCAAATTAAAGTAAAAAACTTTTAAACTGAATCAATTCGGAGAATTTTATGACGTTGTTTCGTGAAATGAATTCGTCTCTAACGGATTCTTCGTTCTGGCGTTGTAGCCTGCTCGTATTTCGGTCTATTAACGAAATGTCACATTGTAATAGCGAATGATTAATGACTTTGTAACAACTTCGATGTGAATTTCGTGATGTAAAGAAATGTTATTTCGTTTTCTTTGACGCTATTAGCGTGTACTTTAGTATTTTAACTCTAATTATTTCTTGTTTCTTTTGTTTTGACGTTATAATTGCCTCTAGAAGTACAATATATAAACAAATATCAACAACAGGAATGTTTGCAACGGTTTGAATTTGATATAAAAGATTTTTATCCGGAAACGGAAATATTGCTCTTCAATTTCGCTGAATATTCACATTTTATATTTCTGCATTTACGTTCGTTTTTGCTGCATTTGTTTTACTGCATTTGCTTTCGTTTTACTGCATTTTCTTTCGTTTTGCTGCATTTGCTGCGTTTTCTTTCATTTTGCTGTATGTTTTTACTGTAAACATTCTAACGAATGCACTCTACATGTTAAAAAGTTTTGACGTAAGCTATATATGAGTTGGTCTGAGATCTTATACATATCCCAAGCGTGTACATTACCTAAACAAGGATTACCCATACATCAACAAGCGCCTGTCATTTGAGCAAAAACCGTAAGATTTCAAACATTATTAGGCCTCCAAGCACACAGATTTTATAACATCGCGACTAAATTTTCTCTGAAAGTTTACATGTATATGGATCGGTGTAGCGTGACTCAAGCTCATTATATATCAGAAAAGCTATTTACTTTACAAAATGAAACATTACTCGTTTCAACGTGCGATTCGCTTTAATGATGCTAATGTACGTATATACGAAATGCACAGAGCATTATTCATATCTTGTATTTCAAGATATTCAGCAAAAACATAAACATTACGTCTGTGATCGATGATCCAGCTCGTACAAATAGCCCCCTCCCTACAGAACGCCGTGGACGTGTTTGACAAATGCGATCGAAAGATGCTGCTTACAAATCTATAGGTTACACATATAGTTTTTCTCTTTATGGACAAATTCTGAATGTTGGGCCAACTAAACGAATCTATTTATGTAATTCTATAGATCGGTATTGCCGATGTAAAGATTCTCGATTTGTGCAACGGGTCAGAGGATAGACATTTGTGAAATAGTATTATGGGACAGTTGAGAAGATGAAGTATATGACGTTAATGGGATAGATTATGAAATTTATGAAATCAATACATTTCATGAGATAGATAACATCTTTGAGCTTCTTGAAAACTTCCCTTTACAATTCCAAGGAAGGCTAAGAACGGTTTGCGAGCACGCATCAAAGGTCTAATTCCACAATTTGAGTTGGCGGAGCCAAGCACACTATTCATGTTTTGCTGACTGTAGACAATGGACCTCATCTTCAGGCACACATATCCATCGGGCACACCGAACCAACAGGCCCATAGACCTATCATGCACACCGAAGTAACAGACCAATTCGACACACCGAACCATCAGGCACCCAGACCCATCGGGCAGACATGCCTACCTAGCTGTAATATTGTTGCTCAAATGACTTTAAGGCAGATAATGGAGTCATCTTTAGAGCTACAATTGGCGCCTATTACTGCTAATGGGGCAAAGTAATGATTATGCAAACCAATTTAAATCATTGTATGTATTTCATCTTACTTGTTTTATAATGCTTACCTACTAGGCAATAAAACTCACAGCGAAACATTTTTGTTTTCACATATAAATATGAAGGTTTTTCGAAGGAAAGTTATACGACAAGTCTACGAACTGTGAACTTGACGTCTTGTGATCGATACGGTGGATATTAAGAATAATCATGTTTGTTTTCGACAAAAAAATATATAAATGCATGTATAAGAATAAAATTATTGGAGTTCTACAAAAAATGTATAGAAAAGATTGTCCGAGTGATTTTCTGAGGCAGACCCACAGACCCACACAGACCTACAAGACACATCGGTACCGAAGCACCAGACACAGACCCACCAGACACACAGACCCACCAGGCACACAGACATACCAGACACACAGACCCATCAGACACACAGACCTACCAGGCACACAGACCCACCAGACTCACAAACCTACCAGGCACACAGACTTACCAGACACACAGACCCATCAGACGCACAGACCTACCAGGCACACAGACCCACCAGACACGCAGACACACAGACCCACCAGACTCACAAACCTACCAGGCACACAGACTTACCAGACACACAGACCATCAGACGCACAGACCTACCAGGCACACAGACCCACCAGACACACAGCAGACACACAGACCCACCAGACACACAGACCATCAGACACACAGACCACCAGACACAAACCTACCAGGCACACAGACTTACCAGACACACAGACCCATCAGACGCACAGACCTACCAGGCACACAGACCCACCAGACACGCAGACACACAGACCCACCAGACACACAGACCCATCAGACACACAGACCTCCACCAGACACACAGACCTACCAGACACACAGACATACCAGACACACAGACCTACCAGACCCACCAGACACACAGACCCACCAGACACACAGACCTACCAGACACACAGACCTACCAGATACACAGAACCATCAGACACACAGACCCATCAGGCACTCGAACTTAATAGGTATGATTGCAATGAAATATCACACATATTTTGATAATGCTGTCTACACCTATATTTCATAGTACCATGGAATGTATAGCGTTATTATACTGTAATATCAAACCAAAAACAAAGCGTTAACTTGCAGTTTAGAGAAATATCAAATAGTCAGTTTTCTTGTTAGCTACGGGATCCATTAAACAACTGATTTTTTTTTTATAAATTCTTATATATGTCTCGACGCCGCAATATTTCTCTTATGATAAACAGTATTTTGTTTTTAAAATATTTTATGTCATATGAACAATTTCATTTATTTGGGTGTACCCTTTCGGTAATGGAGAAAACCACAGTTCCGAGAGAAAAAAACCCACCTTAAAACCTACGACAACTGTGTGACAGCTTGAAAACCTTGTGTGGTACTACAATACCGGATACCGTAACATCGTCACAGCATCCCCAAGAACACGGGAATATGAAACCTCGAGGAGCTCATGTTTCGCAAAAAGATGATTTTACTTAAACTTCACACGTAATTACATTATATAACATCCCATTACAACGAAAGCACGATTCTCATTAGGCCATAACAGCGAACAATCGTTTTGAATTATTTATGATACGAGTTATCAGATCATTTCGTGATGAGAGACTGTACAGAGCTCTTCTGGAATCGTCATCCCTTATTTATCACTTCTATATCGCAGCGCCAAGATTAGATGTGAGTTTCAATTCCTTGATTCCAATATTCTAGAATTTCAACCAAGTCCATGTTAATCTTATCGACATAGCGCCATTTCTCTGCAAATTGTCACAATATGCCAAAAGCAGAATGGCGAAGATTTAATTAAAAGTACGTTTCAGCAATCGTTTTCCATTAAAGAAAAAATATCTGCCGTAATATTTCACAAAAATGAAAACAAATTACTTGCGGAATATTCTCGGTGATATACATAAAGAAAATCGTAGTTAATAAAACACACACATTCACGGGACTTAAAAACCAATTATCTTCAAATGATGCAACGGGCAACATATGATGAAGGCTTATGCCAAAGCAAATAAAATTCACAAATTTTGAACATGTGTGTGCCCGAGATATCGTTCACGTTAAAATATTAAGGGCGAGACTAGCCTTAAGCTATATAGCCAACTTTTAATGAGTAGTTTTTTGGCTTGCTATTTGCATAACATATTTTGATATTTTTGTATCTGAAGAAAGAATTCGTTCCTTTTGATCACCTTCTGTTGGTTGCCGGATGAACATCGGTACAAAATTGATATTAATTTTCGGAGATAAAACACAGGGCGGAAGGCACGTTTTCTATATTTCCAATTATCGTCTTTGCTGCATTCGATCGTGTGAACGTCTGCTTTTATACCGCAGCGTAATGCTTTACATCTATGAAACAAGATGGCGGCAACCCTGTGTTGCCATGGTTTGCACGTGGAAAAAGTCGCCTGAACAAATTTGGTAGTTTCTTGGTTTTACCGACGTCAGATGATATTAAAGAATGGTGCAGAACAGTGCCACACATAATCATATACGGAAGATTATTAAGAGTAAATTTAATAAAAAAAAAAATAAAATAAAGCTAATTTCACTTAATTACGAGTATGGCGCTCTCTACTTTCGATAAGATTTGGGATATCAAAATCAAATAACGCTCCCCGATTTGTCAAAACAAAAATGTTAGAAAAGTGTTCCATTCTTTTTTCAAGTGATGAGGTAGACATCGTAAATTAAAGGTTTATTTTAAGGCAAAAATAAATCTAGTCTTTTAAAAGCTTGAGAGATTTGTGGCAGATAAAAACTATCCAGAGAATATAGTCGAAAAGCCTCGTTGATGTGATTGATAAATATATGATGTAATGGGTATATTCCGGTCGAGCAGACGACAGCCACCTGTGAACTTGACAGATGGCGGGAAAAAGTCTCCTGACAGACCAGATTTGTACCCGTCAGTCGAAATGTCCTTGAAATGGCTTTCTTTGCTCCTTTGGAACCACTTCCTTATTCCTGCTTTGGACCAGCATTCACGACGGAGTCTTCACATAAACTGTCGGCATTTCCTGTCACCAAGGAGAAGACAGGATGAAGGTAATGGGTCAAAATATAGTTGACACACAAACGGTCTTAGAAGACATTGTAGAGTCGAAACAGGGTCGTATACTTACTTTTTATTACAACATTATCAGTTTATTCAATCGCCCTCGTAGAGAGTCCAGAGATCATTTAGTCGACGAAAGGTTAAAAAAGCAGTAACTTGACTTCACGTCTTTGGCATGGTATATCAAATGTGAGTGTCATTAGCATGCGGTGACTTCTTGGCAAGCGTGTGGTAAAGTTGTACGGTGTTTCACTCGCAAGGAGCCAAAAGAAATAATGTTTTAAGGGCAATTGTTGAAATTAACAATAAGAATTGCTGAAGGAAAGCAGCAACACCTATCTGATTAGTTTGACTAGTTGCAATTAATTAGCGTTAGCCATATATAACTATGGTTATTAGTTGGTTGGTATGGCTTTCCCTTTTGAAAAAAAAAATCAAAGGACATGAAGAAATATCAATATTATACAGAATTCTCAGAATACGAAATAACAGTTTGGAATGTACTTATATATGCATGATATTGCATCAATAATGAGTGGAATAAAATACGTTTTTTTTTTATTTTTTGACATATATGATTAAATAGGTCATACTGATAAAGTCCGACCAGGTTTTCCCCGGAGACAGATTATGGCATTTCGTATCCGTTGACAAGTGATTATTTAAGTGATTTATTAATTTTTAGGGACTAATTATGAAATCACCTAGATCATTCTGTAATATCGTGCGGTCAAGCGTCTAGCGCTTTTTGACTGAGCCATGAATCCCAAGACTGTTCTCTATGGCGGTCAAACCTTGAAATAGTCGTGATCAGATTTAAACGGAATATCACCAGACAAAATGACAGTGTACTGTTTATAAAACAAGGAGATGTGAGCGACATCCAAAGGTCTAAAACCTAGCCATTTATCTTCTGGATAGGGCAATTATATGCGCTTTGTCTGTTAACATTGGAAAATGAAATAATTTCGTCTTTATATAATGTAAAGATATTGGGGTTAAATGTGTTTGAAATACTTCCACCGCTTCGATATACATATGTAATGCTTTTATTTTGATGTATGAGAGATGTTTGGCTTTTGATGTCATTGAATTTCTTCTTTCCTTAAATAAACAACCTTGAGCAATATGTTAGAAATATATATATATAAAAAGAGGCAAAAACAAAATTTTGGAAATGTTATAGAATCTACGTAACGATGTGGTACCGGTTATGGATTTGTGCGATGGAAATCTCTAGGGGTCTGCTGTCTACCTAGTATACACTTCATAGATTCTGTTGTAATATTGGAAGAGTATTTGACTACTTTAAAGCTTCTGTTTCAACTGCAGTCTAAATGTCAAATGCTTCTAATCATAAAAGTAGCTACATAATATGTTCAGTACAGGAAGTAGTACACAGGATAGCAGACGATCAATGCTGATATTGTTAATCAAACGAAGAATTATTTTGCCATGTGTGCCATTTCATTATGATGACACTACGGTCTGATATTGGCTTCTGTTTGGACTGGATTGCCTGTCGTAGTTTTCTATTTTCCGCTAGGCGGCGCTTCGAAAATACACTAACATTTATGAGCGATGCCTAGCGGAGAGAATTGGTACTAAGGCAGATAATCAAGTCTACCTTCTGTAGAGCATGTTTTTCTCAGTTTGTCAGTATGTGTTAAGTGTAGTATGTTTCTACAGTCAAAGCTTGTTGATAGTGGAGAGGAAGTTAATTTCAAATCTACAAAGGTGACAAAAGAGTTTCGTTAATAGCTCAAACATAACACAAGTAAAAATATATGTTGTGAAGTTCTTTGCATAAATTCTTGACTACTGGAGAGTTCGAATTCAATGTCTTGGAGTAAATGATCTATATTTGCTGTAGCAATCTTGTATATCAACTACATTATCATATTTTCACTTTAAGTGAAACATTCTGTGCGATGATATCTACATAAAACTGTAAGGTTACTGGTACTCTAAGTCCTCCCCAGTGTGCCATGGTTATCGGCATATCTACGTTATTACAAATAGTTACGAAGTAATTACTCGCAGCTTATGTGGCCGGTGATGAACAATAACAGGAGTTATCGCCCCTTTAAATACAAAACTATTCCCAAATCGTCATACAAGTCAGAATTTCGTTTTGTTTCTTTATTCAATAAGATTTCTATAATTACAGATGAAAACGAGATAGATTGAGGGTAAATTCTGCCATTATTTCAGTACAAGTGTACCCAGGGAATATTTCCTTATAGCTTTGATCCCATAACATCCAGAATAAAGACCATTTACCTTTATCGTAATTATAAGCTACAGAAATGTATCATGAGACTTCGACTTGTAAATTTAATATATATTTGCTGATTGTTTAATGTTATTGTGTTATATGGCATTCTTTATGTTATCTTCAAAAGAGAAAGAATAGATTCGTTGAAATATTACTTTCTTGCAGAAAATTGCATTCACATTCATCTCATGATTTCGACTTGATTTTTATTTTGTTTCCTTCATAGAAATCACTGTTAAGAGGCAAGCTAATAGTATCTTAGTGTCATCGCAACTGTTTGTTATGGACACTAAAGTTAGGGATAGTGATCTGGAAATGTTTGTGTCAAAAGAACTGACGAATTTAAAAAATAAAATATTGCAACAAAACGTCTGAAAATCACGAGGCTGTTCAAAAGGTGTTCTGCTATTTTTTCGTAGATTACGACAAAACGATACGTTTTCTCGGTGAAATAAATAAAACACTTTCAAACTTGGAAATAAGGAAGGAACACACCTTCATGGCAACGGTACATACTAGCTGTAATAAGGAAACTTTAAATCAATTTCTGGCAGATGGCTGTCGTCAGACGAAATGAAAGCGGGATCCGATTCATTGGTTACACAGATAATTGTACATGTAGACGTGTCTGGGGTCAAGGACCATGCATTTTAGTAACTATCTAGACCCCAAAAACGTCTGAAAATGATCGACGAACAAGGTTCCAATTCGTCAAAGATTTTATATAATATAGTTATTCATTTGGTCTTTTTTACAGTCGTCTAAAAAAAAACCAAACTCTTATGGCCCTGAATGGCATGGCAGTATGGAGCAGTGTCTTTTTACAAGGTCATAACAATGATAGCTTACATAAAGCCATGATCTTTTAACAATCATTGTCTATTGCACCGTCGGTGACTCTCCTATACATTTCTGGTCGATCTTGATCCAGAGGTTTGACGTTTGTACTTGTACAACTGTTAGTCTTTTGTGTATATCCAAAGTCTTCTACATCATTTTGCAAAACATTTTCTCTTTTGAAATATTTTTTTTTTTTGTAAAATGTGTCTTTTGTACCAACCCAGTGTTTTGTTTCAGGAACATTGATTTCTTCTGTACAATATTGATTTCTTTGAAAGAATACTGATTTCTTTTGTACAACATTGATTTCTTCTGTACAACATTGACTTCTTTGAAACAACATTGATTTTTGTTTTTGTAAAACACTAATTTCTTCTGTACAACACTGATTTCTTTTGTACAACACTGATTTCTTCTGTACAACACTTTTGAACAAAACTGGGGTCTATACAACACTTCATATCTTTAGTACATTTTTTTTAATTCGTTTGTACAATTCTTGTACAATCTGAAGTTCTACTACAGCTAAGTATTGGAACATGAAACCATATAAGGTACAAACGTTTATTGGAACATGAAACCATATAAGGTACAAACGTTTATTGGAACATGAAACCATATAAGGTACAAACGTTTATTGCATTTGCAATAGATAAGAAACAAAAGAATATAAGCAATAAAAATAAATATTTATTTTGATTCTTTGAGCTGACACATATAAAGTTACAAAAGATGCATTCTCATAGGACTCAGGTATTTAGACAAACAGATTTGTGTGGTATAATACCACAAGGACATGGGGAAACACAGCAATGCCATGTCAGATACATACACTAAAGCACAAGGATTTCTCCTATATACACAACTATTTGAGTAATTCTCAGAGCAAACATTTTCACACATTTACATATTTTTTTTATGTCACAAATAATTTTGAATTTGTTTAAGATAACATCAACTGTTGAGCGAGTACTATGTGTATATTACAATAAATCCATTTCTGAAATTCTTACTTATAATTAAATACTTAGGAATGCTAAATCTAAATATGGAATGAACAAGCTTAAACCACAGTGAACTCTGACCTTTACAAATTCCATGACTACATGGGACTGATCCATACTTCTTATATGGACATAAGACATATGATGTAGTGATATACTGATTCATTCAAGCATATAATTTATATGGTATACACAATATTGCACACATCACATGGCAGTCTTCAATGGCATCTTTTTGCATTCATTGGTCCATAAATGCAGTTGTGTAAAAATGAACAGTAAAATAATGAATAAATACAGTGTATCTAATGTGATGTAAACTTTACCCCAATGATTTTTTATTTCATATCCCTTAACGGATAGCAATGACTATATCCCTAAAAAGGCAATCATTATTCCTATGTATAGTCATTAATACTTCATATTATTAACGATTGATACCTTTATCATCTGCCAATAGTAGCACACAATCTCACTAGTAACTTGTATTATATTTGATCTACCATAATAATCCCAATGAACACCAAAGTTGCTTAATTGATAAATTTGAGTTCACTAATGTGGACCAATTGTAGACCTTTCACAAGAGTATTGTCAAAATTAAACTGCAAATAAATTTCCAAAAATAAGATATATAAACTATGTTATATCCATATTTTCTGCCTGGATTTTATAAAGATTTCAATTCAAGGTATAACTTGAGGCCTCAAAAAGAGATCGTGTGTAGGACATGGGCACTTATTGGGTCTAATATGGTAATTCTATTTCAAACATATTTTTTATTTTCACATCCATCGAAAGACTACAATTAAAGTAAATGGACACCAAGTAAAAGAATTTTTATAGTTTTAGTAGCACATTGTTCATTTCTGAAATGATCTTAAGAATTTTCTTGTTTTGCAGGCCACCATAAAAATAGCCCATATTAGATAAATTCTAAAAATAGACAATTTCAAATCAATTTTGACAAATTAATCTAATTATTTTAATAAGAAATGAATTTTTCATTTCTAATCAATGTCTCGTTTGAAAATTGTCGCTGTATAGGGCGCAGTGTCGACACTAAAGATGCAATCAAATTAACAGCTTTTACCAATGAAATAATTCCATCAGAGCAATGGCCTGACACCCTGTCACCATTTCTCTTCAACAGCAATTTTGAGGAGGAAATAGCTTAAAAATGTTGATGAGTTTGGTCCCTTCAAATTGCTGGTAACATTTTGAAGAAAGTTTTCCCATAATATTCTAATTCAAAAGAAATTTGTCTTCGAAAAAACAAAAAATTGAAATTCTCATAAACGTTTCCTGCAGAATGTCAACCCGTTAACTTGAATATGTTTTATCAAAACACATTGCTCATAAATCTAAAGGCCATGCTTCCAGTTTGAAATAAATTTGATGTACAAGGAAACTCTATTAAAGATTTTTTTATTTAACCTTTTTGAATTTTTTTTTCTTTTTTTCCCCCTTGTTTTTTTATTCAAAGATGGTTGCAGGAAAGCAGTTGAATGGATTCTCAAATCTACAGAGTATCATGTAATTTATGGCTACCAGTTCTTTACATTTCATTTCACAAGTACATTTGCTTTATACATTAGAGGATATATCAAGACTACAAAAAAAGAGAATATATTCTTGTGACAAATCACTTTTGACAGACAGATCCTTGGATTTTTTTTGTTGAATGATGTAGAATCTTGTCAGCTTCAATTCGAAATATGTATATAACAGGGGAATTTAACATTGTTTAATGTTTAAAAATCTGTTCACAGCATAACCTTACAAACTATTTTGTGTCATAAAACTACATTTTGTATATTAAAAGGATTTTTTTATCTTGTTGTTTATCAAAAGCTAATAAACAGTAAACTGATTGAGTAATTTCACAAAAATGGTGAAATACAAATAACAATTCCACTATTTGAAAACAGTATTGTGAAACCGTTTAACTGACAAAGTTGACCAAACTTTAAAATGTCAGCCAATTCATTAATATATCATGCCAATAGACAATTCATCAAGATTAAGACTCATTGAAAATTCATGATTTTTGGGAGCAGACACATATAAACTACAGCAATAGATAGAAAACATCTCACTTGTGAAAGAGTTATGCATTCCAACTAGGCTTCAATTGTTTTGCCTTTTTGCTAAAAAGCAAAAAAAATTGTCTTGGGAATTTGTCAACATAAAATACCTCTGTCTCAATCTTACACTGTAAGTACACACATACCGATGGTTAAAGCCATATATAAATGCGATCTAATATCCTCAAATCTAACTTAGGCATTGCAAAGTCAATAACTGTGGATCAGCAGCTTCAAGGTGCAAGTGATGTTACGGGTAAACACATCTGACAATTTTAATGCTTAAAATTTGACAATTCTAATGCTTTAAATCTGACAATTTTGATAAATTTGCTAAAAATTCCTCCCCTTCCCCCCTCTTTCAGTGGTTAATTTTTCTGAGCTTTTGTATAAGAATGAAACCTCTGGGGTCACCATTTTAGCTTCATCCCACCCTACACCCACCAGCCCTCCACTTGTCCCTAATTTAGTACCAAAGACCAGTTCAGCATTCTAACATGTCAAGACATACTGGTACATGTATATGAAGATTATGTTTTTAATATTATTTTCGAAAATATAAGCAGCTATGTTAATGTCAAGAAATCAGTAGCAGCTGAGAGCGAATCATTAAGACATATTATACCCTCTCCCCCAGAAGCTTATATACAATTCAATTAAGGGTTGATGCTTCTAGTACCAAGGTCATTGACAATAAAATGTTTTTATCACTCGAGCTGAAATCGTTCTATTCTCGTTTTAAAAGGGTGTCAGTATAGATCATTTAAAGAAAGATATTGGTATAACCTAGATCAAGTTGTGTGCTGTAATAGTGTCGAATTGTTTAATGGTAGCTCGCTGGAGCCTAGAGTCTACTGTCGTCATCAGAAACTCCCCGAGGATGAAACAGCCCCTAAACACTTCCACACTCCAGCCCTCCCATCAGGAATCAGTCAGGCGTTCCCTAACATTACACTAAGCTTTAAATTACACAAAACAAAACTTTACAGAGTGACTAATGCAGGAGTTTGACCATCCCTGACAGACAAGGTCGTCCACAGCATCCCTACTGTCTACATTGTCATGGTTTCTCTTCTCTGACTTACAGGCGTGTACTGCAACGCTGCAGATATAAACTTTGTAGAGGGACATACAAAAATATTTACACATCAAGCACATAACTCACACACTATCTCCTAATTTTATACTCATGTTCGCTGCGATCTTTCATAATAACTTAATTTGTTTCTATGTACGATATTTTATATGATAAACAGTGCTAAGGAGCCAGTTACCATTCCATGCAGGCCTTCCTCATAGCTGTGTAACTGGTGGTATTTACATGCTGCCCCCTTTTCTCTCATACACATTGAACAAGGAACGCTGGTATTCATTGAGCCATCTCTTTCATATGTCATCAATGTGACATGTAATTTTGTGGTATCAGCCCACCGCCCTGAGGACAACCCCAGCCCCGCTCTCCTGGGGACACCGCACATTACTTCTGTCCGATTACTCCAGCAATTTACTTTATAATATTGTTGGTAAATGTATGATTTCCAAATAGGTACTGGAACGTTTAATATAAAACTGAGCTTATCTGTATATTGATCTTGTGAGGCAAAACACACCAACGATGTCTCAAACAAATGGATCGGGCGAGCGTACAACAATTTGGGCGATTCTCGTGTAAGAGTGTCTATAAGGTTAGATTGTGTGCTGGAGATACTCGGAACAATAGATATGATTTATGATCTCAAGATGTAGACAGGCGATTACCCATAAGTCCTAGGTCCACACGACTAATGTTCTGTCAGCCTCTCCCAAATACCAGATAATAGCTCGTCTAATTCCTATCACACCAAATCTCCACTGTCTTGCCATTTAAAACACGACCGTTTCCATCTTCCGTGGCATTTGTGCAGTATTATTTACGGCAGTAAACGGGGACTGTTCCGTTATGGGCTCTACAACCAGTAAATCACCAAATATTCTTTGTCATTCGCAGATCTCTGAAACGATAAGAAATAGGAGTGTATGACAATACCAAGAAATCCATAACCATTCTTCAAAACACAAAATAACCAGTATAAATTGGGTATTACTCAAACACTAGATTATCATGGCTTACTATCATTACCTCAACTCCAAGACATCAATTCTTGTAATTTGTGCATCAGTGTCTTTTAAAATTCATAACTTCCGAAATATTACCACCATATAACTATTGAATTAGGATAAGATTTTGCACAGCTTTGTGAAAATGTGACCAAAATCTTCCTAGAGAGTTCGACTGTGGTTTGTCACATATACTGCACTTAGGTGTTGGTTATTGTCAGGAAAGACTGGAAATGATTTACATGTATCGTAATTACCTTCACTATGTCGTTATGACGCTGGTGGAAACGCGAGTGGCTATTATTGTGTACAGCAAGACGTCAACCTAGAGAAAAAGATTACATTATATTACTCACAAGTTATCAAATATGGACAGACGTAAGAAATAAACACTCCCTGCCGTAACGACACAGCCACATTTCAGCCAGGAATTATCAAGTCGTACTCTTTATGGCAGATGACAGACATTACGTGGCGAGAGATATTTTCACATTATCATTAACTATCAGATTTGGTCTATGATCCATTTAGCAACTTGTCAATTTTTTCGTCTAATTCCCCACAGAGAAATATTGTTCTGATCAAGGATCTGACGACATTAGCACTGCTTAGGCTTTCTATCCCAAAATAATTGGAATCCTTCATTCATTAATGTCAATATCATTTTCTAAATGAACACGACGGGAAATAGCATGCATGTACTCTTAACAGCTTCACTCACCAGCAGTCGTCAGAAAACTGCAATAAGAAGAGGCATCTGAAGGTTTTTTCTCTCCTTTTTCCTTCCATCACATTGTCTCCCATTGTTCTCACTCCAGCGTAGTTCCTGACGACCATGTGCCATGGAATTTTTAAAATTCCTAATCAGCAGTCTAGATGGCTTTGTCTCTGTATCATGTGGCTTGTCATTCTGTCATGTGACAATCTCATCTGTTGTGTGACTTGTCCCACAGTGTCATGTGACATGTGACTTGTCCCACAGTGTCATGTGACATGTCCCTGTTACTCATCAGCTTGATTATTTATTTTTCTACTTTAGCAATGGGTGAACATTCCAACCTTGACCTTAATATACAACTTCCAAAGGTGACCTTGACATAGAAGGTTATGGGTAACCTGAAATCCTAGAATCCAGGTGAAATATTCTCACTGTCCTACAGTTGTCCTAATATGAGAGCGAGAATGAGCATCAAGATGTCATTCTGTCATAAAAATAAGAATTCTAATGAAGTTCCAGCAAACAAGCACTTGAACACATTAAAGCTGTTATAATTTCGTCACATAATATATAAAAAATTTAGTTTACATTCACACCAATGTCATACAACACAATCTCGATAGTCTTGTGAAATGTCTAGTGTTGGTGCAGGCGAGAATTTTCCCGAGTCAAATGACATGTTATTTAGGCCATTTTTTGGCCGATTAGTTTTCTCTGCCGTCACATGAATCTGAACATTTGAAACAGAATTCGGCAAAAAGTCACGATAGCTGTTAGGCTTGGAGCTCGTTGAAGGAGATCCCGGCCCAGGACGATGTAATGAAAACGTCTGCATCTCCCGATTCTGTGGGCGCTGGAACTCGAACCACGATTTTTGAGGAATTGGGTCATGGAATGTACCTAAATTAAATAAATAATAACATCTTTAAAATCTCATCTTAAATCCAATTACAGCTAATTTATGCAATTATCACCAAGAGCAAATATTAACTTAAATTTGAATAATTGATTTTTGAAGAGAAACAACTGTAAGGCGTTTAATTTGGTTGTCTTTTTAAACTGTCGCTTATTTCCACTTTAAAAATAAGTGTCATTTTTCTCTTTAATGGGCCCTAGAGCTATTGGTGATTTACTGGAAAATTTCTGGATTTTGTCTCCCGAGTCTGTTTTCAGCATGTTATATAAGGAGATAATGGTATAGTTCTATTATTTAAAACACACTGATAAGGAATCGGACACATAATGGAGAGTGGGCGATCACAAATACGAATGCACAGTATGATGTTAAAATCAAGCCCCACAGCCTTGGAGCACTCACTACCAAAGCTAACAGACCCATCATATAAGCGTTCCTTCAACCCAGCAGTCACACCTTTCATGTTTCAAATTCTGCTGTTTCTGAATTGCTCGTTAAAATTCTGTGAACTAGTTAGAGTGAGGTTTTCAGTGGCTTGTCATGCAGGGGGGGGGGCAATTTAAATACTTAGCTATGATGTTGGCCATCTTAGTGACCAAAATGCAACATGTTGCAACCATGTTTAAGTTAATAAAATTTTATCATTTTCATTGGTTAATATTTTTTAATGATTTCATGGTGTTTGTTAACTATCATACACAAGTACTAAGTCACTTTGTCATTACGCCCTATAAAAAGAGAAATGTGAAGGCAGTTCCAAATACACAAAAAGTACTTTAAGCCTGAATAGTTCAATTTTTGAACAATGGTATAGGGGCAGTAAGTACAGAAATGACAACACAATAACCAGAAGATAATTGTTTGTGTTTAGGTACTGATGTTACGATCCGTACACATCTCTTTACAGCCCTAATGTGATACCTGCAGATTTGGTTTCTGGATAAGGTACCAAAAGACTTTTGGCTCTAACCTATTTAGCTAGTTCAAGTTATGCAGGATGTCAAAATACATATTTACTCAAGGGCCAAATTTGAAATGTCTGAATGCTCATGGGTCAACAAATGGTATTTTAGTGATGTTTAGTGTAGTTCTTTATCAACAAATCTTTAAATCTAAGTTGACAGATCAGAAATAAAGGTACATGTGCCATTTGGAAGCTGGTTTTAAATCAACTACAAGAATCTTTTACAGTCTTTATTTGGTTTAGAGTCTGATTTTGTATCGTGTGGTATGACCAAATGTACAGCAGTGGAGGAGGTAAGTGGAGCACGTGTAAGAAATCTTCTACCATTGCTGATTGGTCAATTGGTTTCCTTAGTTTAGCATCCTATAAAATTTATCCAGCCCCTCAAATTTCACAATGGACTATTCTAGTCATAAATTTAGAAGGGTCTAAATGTGTCTTCAGGGGAGAATGAGTTAACAGCCAGGGTCATTTAAGGATGTGCCAGTTAGATTGAGGA
The DNA here is from genome assembly GCF_041381155.1 of Argopecten irradians. NCBI lineage: Eukaryota > Metazoa > Mollusca > Bivalvia > Pectinida > Pectinidae > Argopecten > Argopecten irradians. The sequence goes on along the minus strand of NC_091140.1, from coordinate 13,599,855 downwards.
GGTGGAGGAAAGCCGGAGTACTCAGAGAAAAACCACTGACCAGCAATTAGCAACTGGAAAAAGCCCTATATGGGATTCAAACTTGCAACTTAGAAGTTGAGGGCTTGTACATGGTAATGTGTCAGAACATCTTAACCACTCGGACACCACGGCCTAATTTACATCCTCAGACTTTTGACCTTGAGACAGAAAACTATACATTTCAGACATGGGAACTGCATGGTCTCCCCTGTTACTCAATTCTCTTTCTAAGATTGCCTTTGAATATTGTAATTAATCCATTAATTGATAAATGCTAATGATTTGATATAAAAAAATGAATCAATTCGCCATCTTGAAATATAAATATATGAAACTTTTACCAGCCAAACAAGGTCAAGGTTGTTCATCAAAATAAAGGCTTATCTTAAAATATCTGAGATTTGCTAAGAAATGCTGGCCTATAGTACCAACTAAGTGAAGTCAATGTTGTTCAAACAGAAATTTATACTTGGAAGATCAAAATGAAAGCTCATTTTAAAATGTCTGACATTTGCTTAAAAAACGCTGCCTTCTAGTGGCCAACATGCTCCACAGACAGGTTAATATCTGACACTGTTTTCTCAGCAGTCAGCATCCGGTAACAGGCGTCGATGTCATTGTCTGATGTCAGTGAGACATTTCTCTCAATCATCAATTGACACCCTAATCAATTTCAACGTTCATCTCACTGTTACAGAACTCAATTTCATGCTCAGGGTAGTTGTAAGAAAGGAGTCCTGTCTGCAAATGGACAATTAGAATTCGACCAAAAGCTTGTTAGCCAGAGCAACAAGGGGAATAAAGATTTGTAAAATATGAACTAGTTGTAGCTGTGTACCACTGGGATCCAGCATTTTACAAATGGCCGATTAAGTGTGTTCAAGAGAGTTTGTTACATGTTGTAATGATCTGTTTGTTGGGGCTCCTCTGGTCAAAAGGACAAACAAACAATAAGAGAGCATGTCCAGCATCAAAGACCAGCTCCTCAGATGGACAATAAGTGACCGAGCTGACCAGTGTCCAGTGAGACAGGATTAGTCCAGCTATTGTTCGGTGAAGTGTTTCCATATCAGGTTTACAAAACTCAACCATCTGCCTCATGGGGTGGGGTACAAAACTGCACATCAAAACCCTCCCTCTATTTACTAGGGCTGTAACAATGCTCCAAACCTCCAAATAAACACCTGACTCGACTGTTCTCACCTGTGCGAAGATCGTTAATAACTACCTGGGACGTTTTTTAGTACATCAAACTGTCAATGTGGTAGAAAAATACCCCAAATTACCTGGTAAAATGCAGACTGAATTCAAATTTAATAACAGGCCCAAGTGTATCAGACATTTCAGCACACCCCAGAACTAGTACTTATGACATTAACAGGGTCAAACTGCTTTTGTTTGGAATGTCAGGATTTAATTACTTTAAATTTCCACGACAGAGGTCCAAACATATTTGTAAATACCTAAATCAATTAACAGCTCTCTGGAGGTAAACATTAGAACCCTAGAGAGCTAACACCGTGATGTAAGCAGTTAGCTGTGAAAAAGGTGTTCGGGTGTCGGCTAGGGTGGTCAAAGGTCTTGGTCAGGTGTGGAAAGTGTGTCTGTACACTCAAACTGTTTACTTATAAAGCTTCCACTGGTGAAATATTGATCTAAAAGAATTACAATCATCACAGACAGTCATGTACATTTATAACTCCATAGCTGAAATATTTGATGAGAACTTTCATCCTTCCTAGTCTGTCAAAGCAGACGGCCGGGACCATTCATAAGTCTATTGCTGATATATTTGCGGGGAAGTTTCATCTGTTCAATTCTCATGGGGCGAGAATCATTTTGACAAATATTCCAAAAAAAAAGAAGAATTAAAAATCTAAATACGTTCTGTCTTTTTCAGCAGTTAGGTAATTTGTCTGGGTCTGCAGACTGATATAAGGAATTAACGTCATGGAAATCAATGCAAAGACTTTCATACCAATCCTGCATGTACATACAAAAATATATAGCAATATGTACGACTGGAATTCAAATGAGAGTTTCGGAAAAAAATCTCTGCAATAAACTTCTGTGTAATAAATCCATTTACTTCCCACCATAATCACACAGGATATGAAAAATAATCTGAACAAACGTATAATTATTCTGTTTTCTCGTGAAGTGATCTTCTATTTTGAACATGTCTTGCTTATTACATCATCAGTTTGTGTGAGTGATGTCATCAATTTGAGAGAAAATATTTCTAAGCTTAATTACTGCAATCAAAATAATGGTTTTGCAAATATACAGGACAGTATGCAGTAATTTGTTAATAAGGTTTAATTCATGGATATATACCAGAACATTGAATAAAAGAGGGGCAATAACTCTTCAAATCCCAAAACTATTAACTTGACCTATAGTCATATAATACACTGTAATCAAATGTATAAGTTTGTTAAAATGGCTTAATGGTCCCTGGGTTTACTATATTGACAAAAAGGTAACTGTATCATAGGAAAGTGCCAATGCCATAAAAGATGTTCTGAAATAACCTGATAAAGTGCAATAGTTTCGGGGATGTTATTGATAGAATTCGCTTTAAACCAATCATTGAGTGCTTCATACAAAAAACATGTTTGTACTGAAAACATACTTTGTGTGAGTATAGACCAGTAATTATTGAGTTTTGGGATTCAGTAAGAGTACCAAAATAGACATTCTACCACAGAAATTTATTTACTAAGCTTTAGTTACACTGCTATGGACCTAGCAGAACATCCTACACCCAATACAGAGTACTTATAACGGCTTATTTTAAATTCTGTATACAGAAACAGTAGCTTTGTCAGATTTGACTGATGATGGAGATGTCAGTTTGTGCTTTACATTATTCAAATGTATCTTTTTTTTTTATTTCCTGTAGCCAAGACACCTGTCTATGTAATTCATAATGCTACATTATGATTTTATATTAATTAACTTAATTTTTTTTTGTGGGGGAGGGGTGTGTATGTCATGATGTGGATATGTTGTCAAATATTTATATAAAAGACCAATGATATTTTCCAGTTAAAGTAAATATGATAAAAACAATTAAATGTAATGTGCCACAATTCTACACTTAAAATGTGAACAGACGTTATCTTTCCATAATCCAAAGATCTATAAATAAAGCTAATATCGCGAGACACCTTAGCGTCACCTTGGAGGTAATGGGGTTAACGAGAGGCTAAGTTTAATTGAGACAAACAGTTTGACTAACGACTTATGTTGAGCTAGTTATGAGATATGACAAAGATAATTACTTGTAGTATGGGGAGGTTTCGGAGCGTGGTTTTCATCGTCACTGCCACCACGTCCACTGTCGCTGGCGTTCGTGTCACCAGACACGATGCTATGATCGTCATCCTGCTTCTTGGGAAAAGTTTTGCTCTGCAATGACAAAATGAAATTAGATTATTAATAAAATTCTCAATGGAAAAATAAAAAAACATCTGTCACAGTTCTGGAAAATGATCCTGCAAAATTTCATTCAACCTGACATCAAGAATGTTTTGTAAGTCTTATTTCTGAAATAGAAGAAATCAAGATTTAATTAAATCTCCAAGAATAATTTACTAATGTTTCTGGCTTTTTCAAACTTCTTAAGTGAAGGAAAACAAATGTTTAATAACAAAACAATACATCAACCAACTCAATGTTTGGCCCATCAGCATTTCTTCCAATGGCTTCCGTAAATTAATTAGAGACTTTAAAGCGTGAAACTGACGGTCTATTATCGTTAATCAGAGCCAAAATGATGGTGCTATTATGTCCGTGTAATAGCTTTATGTGATTTATTAAACAAACATAATTGATTTAAACTGAGAAGTATGCTGAATAAGATTTAAACAAATTAATAAATTTATAAATTTACTATTCTTTAATATTAATTCAATGTTTAGAACAATATTTCACTTTCTTGGATGACATGAGTTTAGCTTAGTGACTGTTCTGCTCAAATGTTTATAATTACAATCGCTAGCAAATGACGATGGAAGATTTTTCTATAAGTTTAAGTATATTATATGCTTTGCAAATATCAACTGAATTTACAAGAGTACATTCCTGTAGAAAAATAACATCACAAGAAGTAGTATTTATTTATAGTTCTGCAAGTTTTGTATTGATTATATGAACTGCTCTTTATCATTTCTACAATCAGTAAAATGCACACAAACATCACACTTCTGTATTTATGATATCTAAAATAAGCTAAACATCGATCTTTCTTCTACTTGTTAAACAAATTTGTAAAGTTTTTGTGTATTTCAAGATCGTATTTTAGATTTCAAGACAATGTGGTATATTAGTCAGTATTTGGCAATACATAAATGTAGGCGATATATCCTCGAGGAATTAAGATAGCCGTCGATTCTAACCAGATCCCTATAACCCTTGGGCAGGTTCTGATAGCACTGTGTCTATCTCCACTTTAAATCACGGCCATTTCTGCTTCAATTGAAGCGATAAGTTGACAAATTAAATGCTTTGTCACCAAGTACAGATGACTGTTGGAATGTCCAAACAGCCGTTATCAAATCATATTTATGTGGTGTATGTCTGTTTGTCACGTCGAGTCATTGTTGGGAGCGTTTGCCGATGAATTGTAAAGGATTGACGACAGTTTGCTGATAGTTTACCTCTGATCGTTTATTTAACAGGTTTGTAGGCACATCAATAGTGATTAAATGGACTGACAACTGTATTAACATTAGGGTCTTATTTCATGGCACATTTCGTGTTGATCAAAACAGTGTTTAATTCATTATAGAACAGGCCCAAATAAAATTCAATCATTTCTTTTTTCAGTTTAATATTTGGAGGACAAGAAGTCAAAGTTATAGGTATAAAGACTACCATTTAGGATTATCGTAAACATTTTCAATACAATCATTTGTTTTCATTGATTGAATTTCCCTTTAATGGAGTTTATAATGATTTTTAACAAATTCTGACAATGCAATTCTTTCAATTTTTCAAAGCAACAAAGTATGTTTAAAGTGTATATGAACAAATAAAATTATACAAATCTTTCATAAACTTTTATCAATATTTCAAGTGATTCATTCAGAATGCAACTGACCTTGAGAACATTTATTTAGAATCATATAAAATAAATACACAGAAACGCATAAGCATTAATTGACCTCAATGTTGCAATGGTACATTCCAATTCTTTTACATGGACTATTCCATTCTATAACCAAGGGGTGATAATGGTAATTGGCTCTGCTGGGTTTTGAGAACACTTCCAAATTCCAGCTGAGCACTTCTTTCATTTCAGATATTGAAAATTTAGACAGATATTTTTTGTACTCCTGAGAGTGGTGTTGAAATCAACCTTTCACCACAGAAAAATCTTGATAATAAATCTTCAAGGCAGTTACCGTTGGGATTTTTTTTCCCCGTTAAAAGTGAAGTGCAGTATATTTCAATCAAATGTCAGAAATATAGAGATAAGTCGTTTCCATTTAACCGCTTGCCACAATCCCGCAATACTGTCACTACTTTAAGTTTGATAACTCCCTGACCATCTGATTTAACTCAATCATCTCTTAACCTCCAACAAGTCAGCAACTCCCAAAACCGCCCGTCTTACCTTTCAAATGTTCATGAAATGGCTTTCAAGATTTCAAAGGTTTCAGGGATTATTTAAGTGTTGGAATTAAGAAACTGGAATTTTGATTTCAGTAACACAGCATTCCAAGCATTCTGTCACTCTGACAAATACCTAAGCTTCGGCAGCCAAAATCAAGACAAATATAGGAGACACATGACTAAAATCTGCTCTCAAATAATTGCCTGAGGAATCAAGTCTTTTTAAAAATAAAATAAAATTTCAAGACAATTACCGAAACTTTTTAAAAATTCTATTCCAACATGTAACACTGTCTTTGAAAAAAATATATTTGGAAGAATTTATTCCTTGCACCCATGACATGAAGGAATAATTCAGCCAATTTCTGGTGCATTTTCCTCCTTTATTGTACCACAACACAAAGGCACTTGTGTTAAAACCAATTAAATCTGCTCCATCAAATTCAAATCCCCATTTAATAGCTTTTTCAGTAGGGGAACTAAAGATCAAAACCTCAAACTTCCCGACAATAGTCGTAGTAGCTTATTCTCATCCTCAAAAGCTGCACGACAGTTGCCAATCAACAGAGAGGCTAGCTTTTCAATATTGTTCATTTTGTTACAGTAAGGTTTTGTGTAAACCTGGCTTTTGGTTGTTTGGACCCTGTGAAAGGTATCCAGCACTGTCTATAATAGCCCTTAATGGTAACCTGCGGGGCACACACACATGCTCCCTCCCAAGGGCTGTCAGACCAAATCATTGTACTCATCTTATATATGTCAGAAATAATCACATAATTTGCAGACAGGTGAAAACCACATAATACCTGCCTGAATTCGAGTGCCTGACTCTTCCTGATGCAGATTATTTTACGAACAGATACTGTAGCAATTTCAAAAGGTCAATGTGGCGCCAATTAAAAGATCTTCTATGAACAATGTTGGCCTACCCCACCAGGAAATGATGGCTTCTGTCAGTTTGATTGGACTTTTTCAACCGTACATTCAGACGAGATTTAGCTGTTGATTCCATGTAAATGCTTCTATATTAGCCTGCTCCGATAATGCTGCGACCAATTGCAATCAGCAAAATCACCATATAGGGGCTCCAGGTTCAATTTCCGGGAATCATGTTAGTTTTTTTTATGGCAAAAGTAAATTTGATTTTTAAATCATAGGAAGATTCTTTGGTACAAGTTTTTTAGTCAGATATTGAAACTCAGTGTTTGTAAATAGATTGACAAAATTAGAACCCCTGTAAAAGCAATTTAAAAACAAGCAAATGAATTACATAGGGTCCCTTATGATGAACCCTAGCCAAATGTTTCACCCAGTTACCTGTTCGATGAGCAATCGGTTTACCCTGAGGGTATTAAATCAGAACAATTTACCTCGCTTGAGACAGACCATATGTGCGAGAGCCTAGTTTAATTTTAACATATCACAACAATTCTTGTGCTACTTTTGGCTCTATAAAAGGAGCTTTGAACCGTAATAAGATATTTTCTCTATCAAATTGTAAGATTTTATGTTTTCTTCAGGTTTTTGAGATTCCTAGACCTTTAATGGGACGGAGAGGAAGGGAATGACAGTTGTGTGTGCTATCTAGCGGTGGTGTCATAGACAAAGGAAGTTATATAGTATCTCATAAAAGTCAAACATCCGAATACTGATCAATACTCGAGTCTGAACGACTACCAACATGGAACACACAAATTAGAGCATAACAGGGTAATATGGTGCAAATAAAACATCACTCCCATCCATACATATCTTTTGGCAACTTGGAACCAAGTTATGCCCCCTTTTATAACCTCTCTCTAGGACTGGGAACTTTTATGACAACAAAATCCTTTATCAGTTGATCAGAGATCATGGGCAGGAGAGGTGTAAAATGTTAGACATATAGATGTAATTGTCCGAGATAATGATGGAAACTTCATCTTAAAATCGTTTTGTTTGACAATAAGGCAACAAATAGTGGGAACAATTTAAGGAACCACACGATAACATCTTAGATCCACATAAACTGGACCTTCAGAAATGTTTCGTATGTTTGGCCTATGCCTGGGTTCCCAGCTGGAGCGGACCTTGTTAACAGGTGAGCAATAAACTGTTCCATGGGCACAGCCGACCCAAAACACTCAAAGGAAGTCTCGGACAGTTACTGCCCTTAATTCGAGCTCTCCTGTACTTTGGGTTGATTTGTTTTGACTTGTGTACCGCTAATTAGTGATAAGGAGCTATGGTCACTGCCCCATGTTGTTAATGTCAACTCATGACTACAGTTCAGGTAGAATCGGATATCCCATACAAAAAAATTGTGTTATTAAGAAGAAATCTCTGACAAACAATAAAAAGGTCGTTCCGATCCTCGGGAATCCGTTGGCTATTTTTCTCAGGGCAGCTATAAACATTTCTTTAGAATTCCAAAACCTTTGTTTTTCCTTGTAAAATTTTTTCAGATTCTAATCTGGAAGACATAAAATGGAGGGAGAATTCCATGATGAATACAGGAGCAGAGGAGCGGACATGTTAATGAGGAATGCTCGTAACTTTACTATGTCTCTAGAACCGACTGTCAGAAAGTCTTCATGGGCTACATGTAGTAAACCTGCAATTTCTGTCAGCTCATTCTCAAAACCTTGAAGGTTTATTGAGCTTTAAGTGCATCGCTCAGACAAGCAGCAGCCCGCTATTTGCCAGAGGGGACCATAACTGGACAATAAATCGGGTTCAGTGCGGAGACCAGCCCCCTCAGGTCTTGGCCTTCATCACCTGGCGTGAGCAGCCAGGAATCTCAATACATAAGGCACAGGACTATTGCTAGGCATACGAATGACTACGACATAAAATTTACTGTATATATATATAAAGCTTTTCTTCCAAAGGCAACTTTTCTAAAATACAATATATTCAACTTTATCCAACAAAAAATTGAAAAGTAGATAAACATGCTTTATTATAATGTAGAATCTCTCTGTCAGCAAAACAATGATATCCATTACACGTGGAAATTTGATTAAATCATCGTTCCCTGAAAAATAGTGAAAAAAAAGTTGAATCTATAAATTTAATTATATTGCATAAATAGGGTTTGCTTTTTTATGTTAAATGTACCTTTTTAGGCAAAATATTCGAAGAACTAAATATAAGAGAAGAAAAATACCATAAATAAAGACGTATTGGTCGACATGAGTATACAACAGATTGTGTACAAACAAAGTAATGGATTCATTTTACATATGGAAATTGAGAATAAGATTTCAGGACGAGCATTAGGAATGTTACAGACAAATGTGTTTCCTTGGATACAGCTACAATCACTTGTATAGAAATTGTAACAGTGGTGTATCATATATATCATGAATATCAGACCCGAAATAGGAACCAATTCAGAAAGAAAATAACACAATAAGAAAAGTCAATTTCCAATAGATTGATCTCTATAGCTTCGTCTCGCTTTTGTTACAAGGATATATCCTGGCTTCCTGTCAACCTATCAAAAAGATACTGTGAGAAGGAAGTAGTAAATAAAATGATGACGGAAGGCAGACATAATTTTTCCAGATAACGCATCATATTCTTAAAAAACAGTTCAAAAGGGAATCAAGATATTTAAAACATTTATTGTGCCAAATGGAGGAAGAGTGTTTTTCTCAAATGACTTAATATGTAACATTGACAATGTAATTCTTCAAATAAGCCAAACACTCGGAAATAAATAGGCTGCCAAATACTTCAAACCGCTTCCTGTTGTGACTTTGAGGCCGAGACAGATGCTCCGCACACAGGAAGTAAGCATAGTGAAATTACTATTGTATTAAAGTAAAAAATCGGAGTTAAATATGACAAAAGCCAGGCGATGTAACTGGTTGAGGTTGCTATGGTTCAAAACAAAATGGGGCATGTGGCTACTGACGGTAAGGGGAGGGTTTTCATTGAACCGTTTCCTCAGAGTGCTGCAGAACTCCCGTTGGGAGGGTAGGGGCCCCAAAGAAGGCAGACATGGTGCAGTTAAAAATTTGAATTGAATTGATGTGTGTAGGACTCCGAAACACAGTAATTGAGTCCGACCGTTTGTAATGGTTAGTATGTGTCTGAGGGAAGGCGAGACTGCAGAAATTACATCAACACACAATTCAAAACATAAGCTGCATATCATACACATCTGCATAATTTCAGCAATAAAAGGAAAATTTGAAAAATGTGCAACTGTACAATGTCTGCAGTAAATTATTTCAATATTTCACATTCTGTTTTAATTTTAACGCGTGCCCATTACTGAAAAATCAAACAAGAAATCCTTAGATTATAAAACCCACTTTCTTGGTTTCATCTTTAATTATCTACAAAAAATACCTTTTCTCTTCTTCAATTCATGCTCATGTATCTAAATTTAATTACGAAGCATGATAAACGATCTTTTCGGCGATGTGTAAAAAAATAGCATACTTGTGTGCATGGTGTGGATGATTGTAAGGAGATTCCGTGGCTCTCTGTGAAATGTGATTTATTCCTTGCTTTATCTCTTAAAATGTGACAGACCATTACTTCCTTCAAGTTTCATATTTCTTGCTTCATGCCAGTGAAACATTTCTGATCCATTGAAAGCAAAGTGCAACACAAAAACATCTCCAACATTGTGCTGTTAGGTTTTGAAAACAATGAGTTGAATTGAGCAGACGTCATATACCAGTATGTACAAGAGTGATGAATTAAATTTAAATTTAACTTCAGTCTATGGAGTAATAGTTTCTTTATCAAGGGCTGTTCAACTTCAAACAACCCATAATTTACCTGGTAAATTGTGAAGGAGCCATTTTGCGATCTTGCCGTCTACTTGGAGAAAATGTTAGGATTACACTTGTACCTTAACTTTCTTATCTAAAGAATATGAAATAGTATTTTTATCTTCACCACAGACATGTTCAGCATTATTCATTCATTTGCAGTATGTGACGCTAATTCCTTTCAGGAGGCTGCACTTAAATATATGAAACATTAATGTCTACATCATTTTTTCTTTTCTTATCTTGATCATTAGATGCAATTTTTCATCCTTTGAAATTTCTTTAATTCATCTGCAAAACCTACTTCATCAAATTGCTATCTTTTAATTTGCCCCAAATTGTCCAAACAAAAATTATTAGATTGTTTTGATAGATATTTCATGGAAAAATATTCTTGAGGATCATGTTACAAAAATCGACAAGATAGCAAACTATAAAAAGAAATGGAGGTTTGTACAGTAAATGAAGATATCAATACAATCCTTTTCTACATTGTAGTCTATTTCCCAAAATAAACCAAGAAAAAACATTAAATCTCCGGCTTTATGGAAGTCAATAACATTTCCTTTAGTGCATACAAATATGTAACGAAGATATTTAACAAAAACTCACTCTTGACAATAATTTCCCTGACACCTTAAATTTAGCTCTTTTGTAATTATGCCATCACATCTTGACATATTACCCCTGACACACGTTACAAAACTCCCTTTTGTAATTATGCCCTCAAATCTTAAAAAATGCCCCCAAACCTTGATATACTGTCTCTTTAAACTGGATATACCTTTAACCTTAATATTTGTTGCAACATGCACAATTGCAACAAAGGTAAATTCTATAATTTGAATCCGTCTCGTTCTTTTGTTTCTTTATTGATATCGTATAGAAACTTTATTACAAACACACAAAAAAAAAAAAAAAAGAAGATGTTAGAATTACCTTCACAATGGTGTCTGGGCTTGTCACGTACAACATATGTTAGCCAATCTGGCTCAGCTCACAGAACTGAGACTATCCTTCATGACCGAAAAACATATCAGGAAAACTCAAACATACACCAAACAATTTACTTAGGTCTGTATTGGTTCTCCATAAAAATACTGGTAAAAAAGTTTTAATCAGAGGAATTGATTTCCTGACTTTGGTTTAGAGAATAAAACACTTTGGTTTAGAGAATAAACCACTTTTTTTTGTGTGCAAGGTCTTTGTTGTACCAATAGAACAGGAAAGTAATGGCAATCTCTCATGCAATAGACTTTGTCAATCAGGTACATGCGTGATATGATTTATCTAACAAACCCTTGATGAAGGATTTGTCCCTTGGGGCTTGTACTCATCTGGGTCCCCTCATTAGGCCCACATATCATTGATTGGATGATCTACCGTCCCCAAATACTCCACCGATTTTATTGACCTCTGCTCTAATGCACTTTGAGGTCATCAAGGGAAAAACCAGATAGATTCTTCAGAACTGTAGACAGATTTATTTCTGATTTCTTCTGTTGATGTTGTCACTGACCACTCTGGGGAAGACATCTGGACCAGCATTGGTCGTAACCTAGGTATTATCTTATCTATACCACATTACCATTATTTAGGACATCGACCTGTCAAGGTTAATCAAGGTCATGATGATTTCATGATGTTAATCAAACTTAGAAATTTGAACTTGATTTTTGAAAGAATCAACATTAACGATGAACATTTTTATATACACCACCTTTGTATAGAGACCACATGTTTAGTAGGACCACTTTCTTTAGGTCACGAAATGGACAATCTGGAACTCTAAGACATTTCAAAACACATTTGACCTGTGGATCAAGACTAATGACCCTTGGGTGGTCTTTAAAGACAGGTTTGACAAATTTGTTGTTTCTATGGCAACCTATTTGTGCTGAACATATCTAAACAAAGAGAATTATCTCGTTCTTGACGTAGAAAATAATTCCAAACTAATAAAACCTATGGCATGAATAGTAATATGTCTTCTGAAACAATATAAGCCTCAAACTGTGCATGTAAGACTCTGATTTCCCATACTTTACTGAAGTTTTACATGCTAAAAACAATAACGTCAACTTATCATAAGACTTCTATAAAAATCAAATATAACCTGCAAGATTTATTTGTCTAGCACAGAGGGCGACATTTAGGACTAGAAAAAAACCGAGAACGATTAAAATTGGGAAAGAAATCAGCTTTGTGGATGAGACTGTGAGAATACGTTTTATTATCTTTTTGCATTACTACACGACCTTTCTTTCCCTGAGAACGCAAGTCTTTGGAGACCCTTCATCAGCTATAATTGAAAGTTCAGGCTGACGAAGACTGAAAAGCGGTGTATATGTACATGTTTTAGTGACCACTTGAGACGAAGCTTGAGATGATATTCTTTTTCTTCTTCGGCAGGTTTTAGTACTATGTACTATTTCCTGCTCATTAGCTGTCAATAACTCAGAGACTGTTCGTCATTACCCAAAAATCACAGGTCGTTTGCTGCTTGAATTAGTAAAAGATCACAGTGTATGTACAACAATTTCACGCATTTATTACATCTAGGATTGGGACTTTCCAATACTATTTGGAAAACTCTGTAAACACAGCAGTCATAGAATATGTAGAAATGTTTTTTTTTTAGCAAACTAGAAGATTCAAGTTTCGTAAAATCCGCAAGTCGGTAGTTGTTATTTTCTGGAAGCCTTTATGTAAGGAAATTTCATCTTATGGTACCCATCAATGGAGTTAAGTAAATTCAGTATCTAAGACGGATTTCGATTACTGGGTTTTATATTCTGTGACTGGCAATTAAATGTTATAGACATATCTTAGTTCTAAAGGGCTAAAAAAAGAAAAAAAAAAGTCAAATTAATTCAAAATTTCCCTTAACTAGTTATCCCCTGCAGACAAATTTAGACTGTTCTTATTCAAAGATTGGACCAGCCCATTATGAAATTTTAGGGGTGAATAAATTAATTATGATGAACTTGTACAACACATTATTTTTTTTAGTTTGATAAAAAATTGAATTTAGAATTAATGCCAACATTTAGTTTCTTTAAAAGTGCTTTTAAGTTCATTGAAACACAGAACTTTAGTTTTCTATATAGGTCCTGCTCAAGTGCAAAGTTCACAAGGAGGCATTTTATGAAAAAAAAGAAAAAAGAAAAAAAAGAGAGGGCTCTAAAAAGAGAGGCAGGGAGATGAAAAACAACCCAGAAAACAATGAAGCTAGTAGAAGCTAAGAACTAAATGAACCAAATGTCAGTCTTCTCACATTTGCACAAATTACAGCACCATCTGCAGTACTGGAGTATAACATTTTAAGTCTGGTAAAGGAGACCACATACAAACTTTTTTCAATCTATCCATCCTTCTTGCTTCAAGGTTAAAATTTCAGTGAGAATGATGAATGGAAAGTCAATGCCAAACTCCAACTACATACAGTATTGTAGATCTACACTATTGTTAGAGGCCAATGATCGGGGCCCAGGGATAAGCTTTGTCAGATTAGGAGACCGATGATCACCATACCATGAAGTGGCCAAAGGCAATCAGTGTCCAGCGGAGGTTTAACTGGAAGGTCAAATGGTCATCTGATATATCTGTAGATCAGTAAAACTCTTGCTAACAACCCTATATATATATCTTATGTTTCCAATCCCATCTGGTTAGAGAGAAAACCAGAGATTATCAGATTAGTGAGATTTTTGACACATTTTTGACAGTTAAAATGTGCTCCCTATAGGGCAGAATCTCCATAATGGCGGTGTCTGGTATAAGCAAAAAGCCATCTGCCACATGGCTGTATAGTTTGTCCAGTGCTTGACCATTACAGGTAGACAGGCTAATTAGCTGCTGCATTTCTAGCCCCTATCACCATTAAAACAGTCAGAGACAAACAAAATGTCACTATCCTGATAGACATCTTATTATTTAGATAATACTCCCACAGACAGTGCGAATCACCATCAGCTTCCTAATGGCATCATCCTCCATCTGATAACAGTCTGGTATTAATAGCCTCACAAACAGTTTGTCAATATTCAAAACAGCAAGTATCACTGGAGACTGACCATATCGGACAAGATCTGACTTTTGTGAAATGATAAGTCTTTAAACCAATAAGCTTCCCTAGCAGGCAAGGTGTTGTGGATGCGGCACACACCACCAAATCTAAAAACAAGCGGCAATGATCTAGCCCCTTTATACATAAATGGTGATAAAATTAAAAAGTCGGAGATAAGTGCCATGTGATCTATAAAGTAGAGGTTAATTCTGATTTTTAGCCCACATTATGGGTCATTAATTCGGCAGTGATAAGAGGGATATAATGGAGATTTAGGAAATCAGTGTATCATGACTGTCACAAGTAGCCATCAAAGCTAGACTCCTGTGTGAGCCAATGGGAGGTCTGGGATGGTGCTGGTGCTCTGACTGGGCCCTGTACTATCTCTCTGTTTGCCAACCTGAGGTAACCTCGCAGGATATTGACCAGAAAACCCTGATTAGCGCCACTCTATTATGTTTGATATCTTTGCACTGTTTTACAGTCAAAACACCATTTAAATTGGGTATTAACAGACGGTCTCCAGAAACCTCAAGTACACTTACATAAATAAATCAAGAGAAGCTCAGATGTTTTATTCATTGAGGAATAAGCTACATATGATTTGAACTTTTTACGTCAAAAGTTTAGATACATTTTATCCCAATTATCATTGCTTATTGGATTAAGAAATGAATTTTGACAGCCCCCTTCAACTTATGTACCACTTCAACTTTTTTATCACTACCGTTTTTTGTTGTTTTTTTTTTATTTTTTTTTTCATTGGATATTTTTTTTAACTTTTAGATTGGAGATTTGAATCAAGTGTTCCTATTCATCTATTCATTTCTTTATACCTGTATTATTTATTTTTTTACACAATTATCATTGTATCTTTAAGCTAGCAAGCACTCACATACTCATATAACCATTGCCTGTATGGTTTCCTCACGTACATACTTATAAAAGATTTTGTCCTTTTACAAGATTATGACTTGTAAAAGGCAACAATTTCCTTTATTGCACGTGTGTATTGATATGTTACTGGCAAATTAAGTGCCATTTTGAGAAAGAGTCAGTTTTTATCCTGTTATTTCTGCATTTATACTTGCAAACAAGAGTCGTTTATAAAAATTACCTAAATAATAGCAGACTATTAATGTTTGGTTTAGCCTTGCAATGTCATTACCGTGGCAACCAAACAGATGTGTCTGTTACAGGCCATGTACTGTCGCTCCTGAAATATTGACTTCACTGAAGTGCAGGTAGTTTGAACTTCTATCAACTCTGAGGTATTTAAAAACATGTTCTTACTTTTTGACTTTTTCCTTTCATTTGACTTTTTCCTTTCATTATTCTTAATGGAGAAAATTAAGATGATAATGAACAAATGACAAGAGTCGAGATTTGTTAAGCCATAGCCAAGCTATTTGGTTATTCAAGACATGGTAATCACAATGAAGTAATGTTATTACTATAAATTATATTAAATGATGACCAATTTTTTACTGTTAGTTTACAGGAAGAATGACAAAATATAAGACGACACTAATTATGTTACTGCTTGGGTTAACTAGAAAATATATTCTAGGACACCATAGCCATCCATAGGGACACTGAATGGAGGAAGTTGAAGGCCAAAGAGGGGAGGAGGAGGGAATTATTGATGCTAGTCATGAATAAATACCATTTTGATGGATTGAAGAATAAAAATATCTTGACTTCTTGGCCTTTCCCAAAGGTATGCAAGCGAGTACAAAGCAACATGTGGTAAATACTCTGAGATTTGATGATGAAAAATAAAATACATAGACAATTCTGATAATGGATGTATGAAAATTTACTCTTGGACAGTTTTTAAAGTTTTAGTATTGGAAATCATTTTAAAAAGTCATCAGAAATTGAAAAAGTTTGAAAGCATTTACACGATATTTAATTTTCATATTTTCTCCTCCAAATATATTGATGGTAAATTTTAATGCAAAATTTTAGAACATCTACCACACTGAGTGCAAATTGTGGTATGGTAATTTTATCTGCTGAGGCGATATTTCCAGAAAAAATTTGTTTTTTAAGAAAATAAGAAAATGATGGACACCCTGCCCTTGATAACATTTGATATAGAAAAGGCACCACTATCGGAGATAAGTTTTCGCTTTAGTGGAACCATTATAAGAAATATATGATGGATTATAACTCAAAATGTAAATTAAACATCACACACACACCATGAAGCATTTTCCAGCGATATCGATCAATTAACACGAAGCCAATGTCGATAGAAAACTGCTTTGATGTGTAAATTTGTAGTTTTAATAAACATAAGTATGATGGCGCAAAGCACATTTCAAATATGGATATAGAAAATAACACTTACCTCGAAAGGCTTGTCCAGCGACAGATTATTGTTTTTTGAGGACAGTTGATTTGGATCAGCTATTTGGAGCATATCTTCATCGTCAAGAGAGAAACTAACTTCCTTTTTTTTCTTCTTTTCCGCCAGAGAAGAATCGTCCCCGGGGAGGGAGAAAACACTGACCCCACCCTCCAGGGATGTAGCCTGTTTGTATATCTCCTTTTCTTTGTCCTTCCTTTCACGATCATTCCGTCGTAAAACACAAATTATTATAATAATGGCTCCCGAACATATGGCTGTGACAGCCAGTAAGATTATAACGATGATGACATTTCTTTGTATTGTGTCTGTATAGTATGCAGGGGAGGTAATTTGGATGAATAACATCCTTGTTGACGTTAGTCTTGGTTTACCCTGATCTGATGCCATGATATCCAACACAATGGTTTCTCCAGGCTTCTGTGAAATTTTCCTCTTCAAAATTAATGATCCTGTTTTTTCATTTAATTCGAATAAGTCAGAATCATTTCGTTGTGTTATGAAGTATCTAATTAAACCATTCTCCTTCTCATCCAAATCAAACGCTCTGATGATTGTGACTCGTGTCCCTATCTCTGTGTTTGAAGTAAGAGAGATGGTATTATTAGTTGTACTAGGTGCTGTTATAACTGGAACATTATCATTTTCATCCGTAACGATAACTTTAACACGTGCTGAACTGTTTAAGGACGGACGTCCTAAATCCTCTGCTTGAACGATAAAGTCATACACACTTTGTACTTCACGATCGAGCTCGCGGTCACTTTTTATTTGTCCATTTGGGAAAAGGAAGAAAGGAATCATTTGATTTTGTCCCGATACTATAGAATAAGCAATTTTGGAGTTGTCTCCCTCATCGCGATCTGTAGCTACAATTTGTGCAACATTTGTACCGGCATGTTTGTTTTCAGAAATGTCAAATGTAAACACCGGCTTATTAAACATTGGCGGTTCGTCATTAATGTCTTTTATTGTCAAGGTCACTGTGGCTGTACCAGTAAGGGCTGGTTGACCTTGATCAATGGCAAGTACTTCAAACTTAATGGTTGGTGTTGCCTCTCTGTCAAATGACATATTGGCTCTGATTATCCCCGACAAAGCTTCGACGTTGACGAAATTGTTATCTGGTAGACTATAGTACAACACCATGGCATTATGGCCGATGTCACTATCAGAGGCGTGTACTTGTACTAAAACTTCTCCAAAAGCATTATTCTCATAAACTTCCTCATGATAGGAGAGCGATGAAAATATAGGAGGCGAGTCATTTACATCATCAACTATAACAAGGAAACTGTCGCTGTCATTTAACGGTGGATTACCGTTATCGTGGCACATGACCTTAACCTCATGTTGTTCGCGTACCTCTCTATCAAGACTCTCGCTGACCACGATTTTGAACTCTTTAGCATCAAGCCTCTTTAAAGTAAAGGCGTCAGCTTCTGCCCAACAGTCAATTTCACCATTACGACCAGAGTTTGGATCTTCTACAGCGATGTGGGCCACTACAGCTCCGAGGTCAGCAAATTCAGAAATTTTAGCAATGTCAAGGCCACTTAGAAGATTTGTTGTAATGACTGGCCGACTGTTTCCAACATCAATAACGGACACATGTACGAATGTCTGAGAGGTCAGAGGTTGTTCGCCTCGGTCGCTAGCTTCTACAATAATTCTATATACCTGACCAGGTATGTATTGAATAGGTTGTAATATAGACAGCTCACCTGTACGATTGTTGATACCGAAATGTCGTAGATTTGTCACCTCCTGGTGCGGACTCAGTCTGTACACAACTTCCCCGTTTCGTCCTTTGTCCAAGTCAGATGCCGAAACTACCATTATCACTGTGGAAACGTTAATGTCTTCTCGCACAGTGATGTTATACGAAGAGCTTTCGAAGGTTGGCGAATTGTCGTTAACATCCGAAATAGAAATATTTGCCTGAAGAGTTCCTGATTTCGGCGGGTTACCACCATCTTTAGCGATGACAGTAATTTGATAAAAGTCCTGTTTTTCTCTATCTAGAGGTTGTGTCACCACTAACTGGACAATTGATGTACCGTCTAAATTCTTCAAAAATTTAATCGAGAAAGGTGAAGAACTTGGTGTAACATTATAGGACTGGAGAGAGTATTGGTCACTTGTATCTCGGTCCCTGGCCCCATCAATCGTGATGGAGGTTCCACCTAACACAGCCTCTGAAATGGTCAAACTGATCGAGGGTTTGTCGAAAATTGGGGCATTGTCATTGACATCTTGGATATAAATCGTAACCTTTATTTTTCGGAAAAAACTTCCCATAGTGGACTGAGCAGCTACGTCGAGATTAACCTCACAAGAGGGAGAGAACTCACATATTGTTTCTCGATCTAATGCCCCAACTGTGTACAGGAAACTAGAGTGTTCATCTATAGAGAAAAGTGAAGCATACTCACTTCCTGTCGTAAGAAAACTATACCTTAAGTTACGGAATTCCGTATCGTCAACTATCTCCTGTAGTCGGGCGTCTGATGCTACGTTACCAATGAATCGGTCTGTTTGATCCCCTTCTGGGATGTAATAGTCGACGCCCTGGCCCAAGACCACTGCGGAGGAATACCATAATGTCATAAAAACCATCACAAAAAGCTCCGAAACACAACAAAATTCCATGGTTATAAAAGTAATAGAAACTTCATATAATTTCACATCACCTAACACTAGCGCTGTGTCAGGTGACCTGTTCCAGTGTTAAATGACCCGATGGAGATAAGCACCTGTCCTGCTGACCAGTGGTGACCACTAGCCGTGGGTAGTAGTAGTAGCACACACCCTGATCTGGTGGTAGATGAATCAGTTGTTTTAAACACTTCCTACACCATGTGCCTAGTTCACTTGTATCTGTCTCGTTGATCTCTTGTACTGACTTTTCATTAGCTGACAAAATCCATATCTGTTTGCCTGTAGGGCTTTGACTCTGTTTTAAATCTCCCTTTCCAGTTGAGTGGTCAGTCCGATTGTGTGGCTATTATCTGGTCACTGCAATAGTGTTCCTGTAGATGTAAAACAAATATTGACCATTAGTATAAATACCGCCCTGTTCACCTGTCAGCCAGCCTCTGTCTCTCTGTACACACAACGAGTCTGCTTTCACTTTGCACTACACAGCTCTCTCTTATATCAAAACACTACACTAAGCGTCTTTTCAAAAAATTCATATACTCCACACGAACTTCAGATACAGAAAGACTTCCAGATCATTAAATTCAATTTTCTCTTCACATATTTGTAGAAAGTGACAATAAAGTTCCGTAGTGGTGTATGTGTTTGTTGTGTGGATCCATTGAAAAGTTTTCCGAGCTATAATTACCTGGCCCCATGTGGCCGTATTTACCCACACCGACCAGTGATGATAGGCACGATACCTCCCCCTCAGACCAACAGCCAATCCTGGGGCTGATAGCCGCACAGTGGGAGTTTTATACAGATAGGGGCCCCAGTAATGAACACAGCTACCATGTGCTAAGTATTTTATCCTCATTAAAGTCAAAGACAAGCCTAGCTGCAGGATTCTATTTCCAGTTCCTGATACCAAGCATAACAAAATAGATCCCATCTACGTTTTGACTCAGAGCAATAGAAGATATGGTTTATGTTAAACTGAGTAGAGAAAAAAAAATCACCTGCAGAAATGTTAAAGACTTCACATTCGTAGAATTTATACCAGTGAACAGAGTATTAAGCCTGGGTCTTTACTATATAGCCATATACCTTCAATGTTGTAGCGATTATCTAACAATTCTTATACAGTGTATTCTCCAATCTATTTAAAGCCCACTGTATCTATACACAGCAGTGAATGCATAATCCCGAAAATGTGAAATTCTTGTTTAGCATAACCTTGTAGCTTCAATATCATTTAATTTTGATTCGCAATATAACGCAACAATTTACTCATTTCATTTCTGTAAATTGGTTTGAATTCCTCCTGAGCATTATATTGTGAATTGTTGTTAAGTGGGATGAGGCAGTCTCCAGTATACAGATGAAACATATAAGTCTGTATGGCCAATTTGGCACAACTCCAAGTCACATAATGTTTGAATAATTGTTACCATCCCTTTTTTATCTTTATAAAGATAGATTTTATCTTTTTTTTTTTAGAAAGAAGCCTAATTTTTTCCTATTTTTAAGCATCATTAAATCAAACTTATTCAATTTAAATGGACATTTCCAATATTTTATTGGAAGAAAATTGGAACAAAGAGACTAATAAGTGAACAAATTGTTTATGTTTGTTTTTATAGTCCGGAATTTTTTGTTTGTAATCTATCTTTTTATCTTTAAACCTGTGGAAAAAGCCATGAATCCTTTCTCTCTGGCGATAGCTTTTGTGTCAGATTTCTTTCCAAAGAACTACATTTTATTCTTAAATTATTTAAAAGGTTTTTTTTCAACAGTTTATCTTCAAATTTAAGTTTTTGCCCTAAACACATTTATTCCTCCATATAAATGTTACTACCTGATAAAGCACAGTTTTTCTTTGGCAGCCACCATCTACTTAAATTAATTCTTATCTCTTTTGCCATTTCCAATATAAAATGAACAGGTATCCAAATACTGGAGATAATCTAAATTGGACCATTATGTTGTCATTAGTAATATTAATTTTCATAAAAAATGTATCTGTGAAAATTTGAAATATTTGAGTTGTTTTTCTTATTTCAATTTCCTGTTTTTATCAAAATTTTAAATTAGTTGTTTTGCATGCATATACATACAACCCCCACTCTGCCAAAATGATGTCTTTCATATTCACTTTCTTGAAGTTACATCCAACCCAAACTAATTTTTTCTTTTTGCTTTAACTTTTCACCTTATTCCAAGTTGTTTTATAGTCCTAATTAAGTTTTCAACTTATGTTTTTCTCCTTTCATTTTCCTATGTTAACCTTTATTTGAAGTAATTTTCGTCCTGATATAAATGTTTTTATGTGAATTACATTTCCCTTGTGTTAAGTTGTTTGCAATTCTCATTCATTTTTTCTTCATTTTTCATCATTATAAAATATTTATGTGTTGTATTATACCTCTAGTGTTTCAAATTGTTTGCAGTCTTCATGAATTGTTCACCTGGTTTTTTCTTTCCATTTTCACCTGTATAAAGTTTTCATCGGATGTGCCCTTTGTTTTAAGATGTATACATTCATACCCTCTAAGGATAGCCCTAATGATATGGTGATTATATCATTACAAGCCTCACTGGTTTCCCTCTATAACCACCAGTTGTGCCATACAATTTGCTACCACAGGCCATAAATACTGTCACTTTTCACAGTCCACAGAGAATTAGCCACACCATGTGGCCCCTAATTCTCTCCCTGCAGCCCCTTATTATAACATATCCTGCTTAGCCCCTAGAGAATACCCAAGAATAATCTTCAGAATTCATCTATAAAATTTGTCAGTAAAACCTGCCTTAAGAAATCTAGGCACCTTGGTATAACAACCACCTTCTTGATAAGAAACCTGCCTAAGTGACTGCATGACTACCTTTGTACAAAGACCACTCACTTAACAAGAGACACCTCGGTATAGTGACCTGCTTAATAAGAAACCTGCCTAAGTGACTACATTTGTATAAAGACCACTCACTTAACATTAAACCTGGTTTAACATCCAACCCTGAATAAAGACACCTGCTTAATAAGACCACTTTCTTGGGGTATCTGGATATAATGGTCAATTTCAACTTACCTCACCTCTGTATGTTAATTACTCTATTTGACTAAAAAATATTTACAAACATGCAACTCTTATTTATTCCACTTTCATTAAGAGTCTCTTTACCTAAAACAAAAATCAAAAGGATTTATTTTATGCCACTGGGTTTCAAAAGATGATCCCTCTTGCAATCAACTTTCATTTTAGGAAAAATCTGACTAATGAAATCCCTGATCTTAATTTTTCGAATATTTCAAATTTATTTTATGCACCAAACTTTATACAAATTGTATATCAAAATCAAATCACTTATACTTTCATTATACAGGAAAAAAATCTCCGATACAAACTGGTTTAATGTTTGGTTGTTTTAAGTTGATGATACTTTGATTGAGTGAAGTTGTACCCTCTGATCTGGTATATGAGTAACATAGCCTGGAGAGCTTGTTTGTCCAGACAAAAGCCCAACTGTTAATCTTTATCACATTTCCTTCCTTTACACCTGGCCAGACAAAAACTGGAGATCAACATCTGATCTGTGAAGCTTTGCATTCCGTGAAAATGTTATTAAAAAAAGTATCACTTTTAATGAAACATTCTCAAAGTCACAAAGAATTTCTTCACATACTTGAAAGTAAAAACATTTAACACGTGATAATCTGGAGTTAAGATCTCACGATTAATAAAAAGAAATGAATGTGTTGCGTATCAGGTTTTAAATTTCTGAAATCGGAAATTTATCAACAATGCTTGATAAATCGTATATTACAGAAACATGAATGAATTATTGTACGTAACCATCTAGCAAAAATTTAATTTCAGTTAATTGTTTATTGGTTTCATTATTAAGTTCCAGGTACTCAGAGATTAAGTTACTGTTTATCAAAGTTTTTATTTCCATTCTTATAGAACTGAAGATTTATCACAACTAAAAATGCCCTCAATCTTCTCATTCAATCTCCGGGGCTCAAATTTCTAATCAAATGAAAAAACAGCCAGCAGTGCAATCAAATTTTAAATGTAGTCCCAAATATTCTGATCTTTGTACTTTTAATTCTAAGTCAGAAACTTTTTCTGTAATATTTAAGTCAAATAAATAACTGCAAATAAAACTTAATGAAGTCTTTCATAAAATGAAAATTTAATTAATGAAAGTAATTTTTAAAAAATCTTAATTAATTCATGCGTTAGATAGCTTATTAAATCAAAATAAAAGTACAGTCAAACCTGTCTATAAAGACCAAGCAGGGGACTTAAAGGATAAAGAAGCCTTTATCGCCAGGTGGTCTTTATGCACAAGTCAAATTGTGTTAATTTCTGTGACCATTAACCTGGGACCCTAAATAGTGGTCTTATTAAGCAGGTGGTCTTTCTACAGAGGTGTTTGCTGAGGCAGATTTCAGTGTAGCTGCATGCACTGGTGGACAGGTGATTTTTTTTCTAGCTCTCAAAAAATTTGTGTATTACTTAATTAGCAATACTGTGTCTGATGTGAATGTATTCAGTTAGTCCAGCCACAGCTTATACTGAACATTTAAATTGAAATGAATTTGGGTTTTATTATTACACCTGGAAGTTACGAAGAAAGAAAAGATAGGGCACATTAAATCTTGGTATATTTTTTCATATCTAATATCAACTGTGCTTCTTCATTTTGACAGAGAATGCAGATTTAAAAAAAATGAACCTGCTAACTATAATAATAAACAAACTGAATTTGCAGCTTTTTACAGTATATCTACAATGCCTGAAGGATTTGGAAATATCGCACTGTCATAAACACTGTTATTTTTCTTGTTAAACTCTTTGATTCACAATTACTAATGTTTGACACAGACTAGTGTAGAACCTCTCGATGCCTAACAACTTAACATTTATCTGTAATACTGCGCTCTTTCTCTTTAGAACACTTTTTAATGATAAAATACTGAACAATTAAGGAGACACTTTTACTGTTTCATGTCATTTTATATATGCCATTATCATTTATTTATTGGCCCAAATGATTATCATGGAAAACGTTAGCCTGATATATTTGATATCAATAAGATTTTTTTATATTCCTAATATGTTTTAGTATATGTAGAGTTTAAGACATGTCTGTCGCCAACTGTCTGGAAAATTGTGTATATCATATATAAAAAAATCATAAAGCAATATCATCTAACGTAAATGATATGTGAAAGCAAGATAGATTTTATGACCCTTCCCAATAAATTATACAATTATAGAACAATAGTTTTTTTCTCTCTGTCTTTTTTCTGCAAGTAAGTGACGGCATGGTTATCATATACGTGGTACCTATCGGACATTGTAGCCAATCAATAACAGGATTACTTAACAATATAAACAATCAAAACCAAGTATACATAACCCATTTCACTGAAACCAATCAAAACCCAAGATTATAAAAAATATATCATACTTTGATCATACAGACAAAACATAAAACCATATTCAATGTGAACCAATCAAAATCCTGATTAAATATCAAGATAGCCAATCAAAAGTAAGGTTGCATAACACTGCAACCAATCAAAACTAAGATCATTTATTAAAATAACCTATCAAAAGTATGATTGTATAACACAATAAGCAATCAAGACTGACTTTATACTATCTATATTGGAATCAAACTCATGACCCCTGATCTCTAGTTGCCTCTCTATAATATATCTAAATACACTTTATCAACACACAAAAATATCCATGTTACGATAAACAGAAAGGAAAGATAACTCTCCTGGACCCCATGGTTCCATTTTCCAGTACAGTGTACACGTCTCATATCTATATTTATATTTGCTCCTGTAATCAATTCAGAATTTAGATTATGGGCTTGCTTTATATTTCCATTTGTCATTTCAATAATGTAATGGTACGACAGCTGATTATAACCTTTGTCTTGGCTAGTGACAAGTGATACATCACCAACCCGAATCACATATATCCATCTTGGATGTTCCGTTAATTGATCTAAAGTGGAACTCCCTGGAGTGCCATACTCCAACGTTGGTGGAAAGTCCTTGTTTTTAGACCCTCCTGAGTATAACTATGTTTCGGAAAGCATGCTCCAGGAAAGATTCTCACGACAATCAGATCACTACGATTATATCCCGGGAAATAGCAGTAACGAGTTACTGGGATCAGAACAAATTGATATAGGATATTTAATGCTTTTCTGCATGTTTAAACATCTAAAGTCATCGCAGTGACCATGCAACTGACAGTGACAATTTTTCCTCACCTCTTCCATGTTCCTGCTATACTGCTATAAAACGGAGGAAAGGGTGGGACATAATGTGTTTCTCACATGTGACACATCATGTCCCATCCCATTCCAATTTCATACAGAAGCTAAGGCAATAATCAGGTTCCAATGCTCATATATGTACAAGACTTTCCCCACACTGGATTTCCGTTTAAACCGAATTGACCTCTAACTTGGCTAATGTATATTGACCTTGAAATCAAATCCTAGAGGACATCAGTGGACAATAGGGGTAAATGTCGGGTATCAGAATGTCAGACACCTTAACCACTAGGCCATAGTGTTAACAGTATGTATTAACAAAGAAAATTAAGAATTGATTCTGTAAGTACCCTAATAACGTTGGATACTTTGGGTAGCAGATGGACTGTAGATGTTATAGTAAACCAGAGAGACTGATTATCAACACCAGATTTAACAATCCCCAACGTAATCTGATAGATGTGTGGAATATTCAATTCTCCTAACACGCTCAGATTTAATCTGAGTAATTGTGTGAAGGCCGACCCTATAATTCCTCAATAACCTCCCCGGGACATTTCTAATTCAATTTTACGTTTCTCAAACTCCACAGCATCTCACCTTCTGTTGAAATACTCCCCATGCAGCTCCAACTCTGGGCAATCGGAATCATTTACATAATGTCAGTATTACACAATACACATAGATATATTGGCCAATTATTTTTGTTTTACATAATGCTGTAGATGCCATCTAATTTCGTGTAATGCAATAAAGCAACAAAACACGTTTCTTTATATTGAAATAGAATTCTATATATAGAATTGCATTAGCGGCTATCACCAATAGTTTTTACAACTACTAAAATATGTCTAATGAAGTTTATTTGACATCTCTTCCATTCTTGCTTTGATTCACTACTCCTTTGTTTTTGCATTCAATTTTCTAGCTCAATGAATCTAACCTTGGCAGAACTTATACAAAATAGTATGTGGGTTGTTTTTGTTAATTTAACTTTATTGAAAGCAATATTCATTTCGATTTGACAGTGTTTGCATATAATGTTAAGAGCAAAATATCAAAAATAAAACTAATAAGGATAAAAGAACCCTAACACTTGATAATTGATGTTTGTTTATGATTCAAAGTAATGTGAGTATGAATGAGGGAAAGTCAAGTTACTGACCGTAAGATTCAGCAACTCAGTTTGCTGCTTCTAAGTTACCTTTTATCAATGTGGGTCCATCTGACAGGTGATTACCTAACGTTCCTGGAAAATTCAATCAATAACACACAGCAACCCTTAGATTGATTTGTTGATGATTTTTTTAATGAAAAGAATATAGAATCTTTCCATTTACAGGTACAAATGTTTTAAATTCTGTAGGAAATTATACCCAAGGTAAATGAAATGAAGAAATGCTGACAGAAAATGCGATATATTGATATTTTCACACGAAAATAGCAGGATTTCGTAGCAAATTTAGACGTTCGTGCTTAATTCTTTTCATTAACAATCAAGCCAGCAACACTGTTGCAGATTTGGCGATAGGAAGAATGCATTTTTTCTCAAAAAAAAAACAAAAAAAAAAAAATGGCAGGAAATAAAAATAAAAAGTTTTTATTGGTCGGCCAACATTGTCTTTTGCTTTTTTAAATACAAACTTGCAATTAAAAATCCTTAATAACGAAACGGGAGGAAAATAAGCATTTACTCAAAAAACCATAAAAGATCTGAAGCGATTTTCCGAATAATCTGAAATGTCTCCATGACCTTGAAGGTCCCAAGAAAGCCATAGCTCAAGCATTTTACTGCTTCTGAATTTAATTTGCTATCAATATTTTACATTAAGCTGGAAACTTAATGATCATCAAGAAAATGCTGAAAGTTAAGTTTTCAAACTCTTGGTAATAGAATGTCACCTGAATGAAAATACGATCTGACTTACATCCTAAATATAATGATGAAAGTTTGCTTTTTGGCATTATTTTTCATTGAGCAATATAATAAAGTGTTAATGATAAGTAAAATTGATTCAATGTTTTACAACTGTGAAATAAATTTTTTATTTCTTAGGATGACACTTCTATTGATGAGGATATCTTTGTAGGCATTTCCCATCAATAAATCTTAGTATAATGATATAACTATAAAACCAATAAACTAAGTAAGTTCCATTGACATACTGTGGATGGTTTGGCAAAACAACGGTTCAAATTACGGTTACTTTGGTTTTTAAATTTAAAATTAAAATACTTAGATCAATAGTAGTCAATAGTGAGTTAATGGTGAGTGTTAAGTTACAACTTGCAATTTTTTTGGGGGGTGGGTAGGTGAGTGGGGATATGGTGATTCAATCACTACCAACTGCCATTAAGTGTGAAAAACTCTGTCAGAATTTGACTGAGACATTTGATTGCGACTTCAAAAACAAAAAGATCCTGTCTTAGAACAACTACCACAGCAGTATAACTGCAACATTTTTTAATTCATATTCTCATCATTATAGATAGTACCCTATCTAAGCTTTTCAGCTTTTGCAGATTCTTGCTATCTACGCTTTCACTCACTGAGCTTGTGGAGAGTTACCAGACTGGCTTCCAGAGTTTCTAGAGTTTCTTCAAGCTTCTACCATATTAAAACGAGAGTCACTTTATAATTCTGTAACTCAAATTAGAGTTCCTTCAAGCTTCTGTCCAATTAAGCTATGTGAATATCTTCATACTTCAGCTACATCCACCAACTGAGCTTGAGAGATCATGTAAGCTTGTACCAATAGGGCAATAAGAGGGTTTTTTGTTGTTGTCGTTTTAATATTTGCAGACTACAAGCTAGTACAAAAATTCACAGTCTCCACCACCTGAGCCAATTTATGTTTATGTGACTTCAGAGCAAAGCTTTGAGAGTCTTACCAAACTTCCATCAACATCTACCATTCAACTTGGGGCCGCGGTGGCCGAGTGGTTAAGATGTCCCGACATATTACCACAAGCCCTCCACCTCTGGGATGCGGGTTCGAATCCCATGTGGGGCAGTTGCCAGGTACTGACCGCTGGCTGGTGGTTTTTCTCCGGGTACTCCGGCTTTCCTCCACCAACAAACCTGGCACGTCCTTACATGACCCTGGCTGTTAATAGGACGTAAAACTAAACAAACCAAACCAAACCATTCAACTGAGCTGTCAATCACAATCAAGTTTCAAGAAGTAATATGTGAACAAAGTCTTTGGGTTGGTTTTTACCTGTATAGTGTCTGCCTTTGAGACAGAGCTAGGCAAAAAGATCAACAAAGGGCAATAACTCTATTTGGATACACATTTTCAGTGAATTGTGCCCAATACCAGCAGGTACATATGTACCAATGCAACTGACTGATGCCCCAAAAATTGCACAAAAATCATGAAATATAGTGTAGGTCATTTGAAGGTCATATCAAAAATGGTGTGCTATGTAAACGATTTATCAAATAGTAAACAAGGGTAGACAATTGTATACAAATATTACACAGGGCAGCTAGCCATTGTACAAGCTTGGTCTCAGACAATATCAAAGGTTTCTATTAAAATAAACATTTGGATTTCTAGACATCATAATGTCAAGATAATTGTACTTTGTGTACTAAAACACTGTATATTTTTTTCTGATTATATATACTTTTGTGTTAGATACCATATTCACTGTATCTTACATCTCAAAGGGCAACTGATGTCAGCTCCAATTATGTTACTTGAGCATATTATTGTGTCTTTCTGTCTAAAATAGAATTTTAAAGCTTTTTCCAATAAAAGAAAACTTTTACTATGCCATGCTTTGATAAGAAGCGTTCCGAGGAGAATTGACGATATAGACATTCAAAGGCAGTTTAATGTCAGTGAACTCTATAAAATATTCCCACACAGCCAACCCAAAAATATCTATAATGTTATACAGTCAAACCTGTCTATAAAGGCCGCCCTCTTAGGGACAAGGTAAAATGTTCTCCTTATATATAGTCAGGTGGTCTTTATACATAGGCTGATTGTGTTAAATTGGTCATTTTGAACCCTAAAAAGTGGTCTTATCAAGTAGGTGGTCTTTATACAGAGGTGGTTGTATGGCAGGTTTAATGTATGTTTTACAAGCATTTCTTCTTCCCATACTCCACACAGACACATTTAAATAACTTAATTTCTTAATGACTGTGAAAATTGAAAACCTTTCTAAATGAGAAAACTGAGCAAATTTTGAAATCTTTTTATCAGCAAGGATGATTCAAGAAAATTATTCGGTCTTAAATAAAATTCCAATATCAATTAACAAATAAAGATAAGATCGCTTCCTGTAATACAGGTAATGGTTTTATAATGAAGCAGCATCTGCAGTTTGCTCTATTTATATACTGCATCAACTTACATATGCAAAGAAGTTTTATATTACTGGTATTGAAGCGAAATGAGACTGTAACTTGCTGCAAAAAGTGCCCCTTTTATATTCCCAAATAAGCACCCACTCTAGAATTGAAACAACATGAAAACTGTATTTGCTGTAAAAAGTGTCCCTTCCTATAGAAGCACCCACTCTCCTTTGGGTAGCAGATATAAACAATCTGTATACCTCCATGTTATAACTAAATTGTCACATATCCTACCAATTTCTATTTTTGAATCAAATAAACAATTTCTCACTAAAGGCTAAAACCCCATTAATAAGAATTTAAATGTTTTCTGATTAAAACACAATGAACTTGATAACTTTGATAATTACACAAATTAAGGCAACTACAGTATTTGTAATATATTGACAGGAGGAAACTTATCTTAAGAAATATATAAACTTACCGTAACAAATACTTGACAGAACTGATTTGTCCCAATGGAGTTGTCAAAAATCCTCCAATTTTGTCTTTGTATGTTATAAAACACAGCAGATTTTAATATGTTTCCCCTGTTTCCTTTGGGATTGTGTGACCTGACTGTATTGTCCAGTTATATGTCCGACTGGTCCAGACGGTCTACGGCACGTCTGATCCTCAGACCTCCAGACGGTCTACGGAACGTCTGATCCTCAGACCCATCGGCATTCCTTCACCATCAATAACACCAGCCTGTAACAATCATAAACAGTATGTTATATTGTAATGCATGACTAACTCAGAATGGATTAAGTTTCCAGTAAAACACTTCCTCACAGAGTTCCAAGGAATCGCTCGACTTCATTGGAACAGCCACATTCTCTAAAGATTTTCTTTAAAGGATTGCCATCTTACATAATCAAATGCTTTGTATTAATTAATTTTGGGAATCTTTTTTATCATGTATAAAGAATTGCACAAGGAAATTTCCTGAAAGAGATTTCCAAAAAAAAACCAATGTCCTGCAGAGTTCCAACAATTGTGCTAGCTAGTAAATGAGAGCATTTGAGGAAATATTTCCTGTTGTCTTTGAACATGCAGTCTTTTAGGGATTCATCTGATGACAGATTCACAGAGTTTTAAACAAAGCCTTCTTTTGAAATCCATGTAAACATCTCATAAAAAGAAGAAGAGTGCAACACCTGAAATTATAGATTTCCAATCAGTATTCTAAAGTTCTACACCAGCTGGTTGTCCAGTTTGCCTATATTTGTAGTCCTTGTTCTAACTTTGTACTTTGTCATGGTGATGTAAGTTACAGACGACATCAGAGGTACATAACAGACCAGCTAATATACAAGGACTTGTTTGTTTATACACCCCATCCATTAATCCCACTCTCCCCTGACCAATGTTTCTCACTACTGGCCAATGTTTAGACACAACAAACAATACAGTAGGAAGGCTCCTCATCATCATAATGGCATTATACACTAGGGGGCGCTATCATAACAACAGGGATACACACCAGGGGGAGCTATCATCACAATAGGGATACACACCAGGGGGAGCTATCATCACAACAGGAATACACCCCAGGTGGCGCTATCATCACAATAGGGATACACACCAGGGGGACCCATCAGCAGTTTCTGACTGATTGAGGCACACGTACATACACACACAAACATAAAAAGTAATAGTTAATTATCCAACAATTGCAGATATTTTGCGTCTAGATAACTTTTCTAATTAGAGAAGAAATTACTGGTCATGTGATCCAAGTGAAAATTTTCTCTTTTCTACTTACAAAGGAATGACAGGTCATGTGATTCAAGAGAAAATTTCATGATTTTAAAATTTTCAGACATAAAACACGTCCTGAAATATTGATATAGTCATAAAATCAATAAAAGCAAATTAAAACATTATGTGCTGTAAGAAACTATGAACAATTTACATGAAAATAAAAAAAAAAAAAAAATCCTTCAATAAAATAAGAGATATCTGCATACCTGTATTTATGACTTCCATAGGTAAGACTCTTTGTACCAAGAATAAAAACTCTTTCATATGACCTTTGATAAAATTTTAATCTTACCTTAGACACTTCCTGTACAAAGATATATATAACATCCTTTTTCACTTATCCGCTTCGAAAAATTGTCCGGCCATCACCACAAAGTCAATACGAGAATAAACATCGAATCAAAATATGGCCTATACAGAATTAAATTCCCGAAACTGCCTGACAAAAGCGGAGCTATCAGTCGCAATTAATCGTCACACCCGGCCGTCTGCCTTTTAGTCCATGTACTAGTATGTGTTACACAAGGTATCACCTCTATTGACACCCCTATTCTACAGCCTTGGTGAGATCAGATAAAAGCAGGAAGCGTACCGCAAACCCCGTTAGTTTGTATGTGGCGATGAACTGGATAAAACTGTTACAATCAATATCGGTACCAATCTATACCGATCTAGCGGCTTGTCTTACAATCGTCAGGCAAAACAAAAGAAATTGGAGAACATCATGACAAACAACAATTTTCTCATCACAAAAGACCCATAAACTTTAAACCGTTAAAGCTATACAAGTTTATAGTTTTTTCCTTTTTTCACAATTGAAACAAATCTTTATTTAAAGATGACTAACTGAAATGGAACCCTGTCGTCGTACAAAAATGTTCACACTTATCCATCGAGAGGTGCTTGCATTGTTTTTAGAAGGGGTGTTCAGTAATCTATCATCGATCATGTCGTTAAAGAGTTGTGCACACCAAAGGAAGTCACTAACCCAGCACATGACACATTTTAATAATCGCACCATCGGTGGACAGGGACAAATTTGTCCCCAGTTGTTATGAGGGAAGCGAAGACCAGATCTTTTGATTATCCCCTTATCATCCATAATGCTCGTAAAGACCAATGCAGACTTTTAAAACATAAAGCTGGAGGTTTACCAAATTATCTGATATTTGAAAAATCGAGAGATGCAGAAATGCTGATAAATTTACGTTGAGCGTTTAATCTGTTTAACTTGAGTAATATAACACGTTACTTCAGAATAATGGATTCTCTCCTATTAACTTGAGCTGTTTTAAACACTGATAATGCAAGCGCATTGTGTGAAAAGCTTTGCTGATCTGGGTGATAGCTACGTTTTGATATAGGGGAACAATATGGCAAGTGGGAGAAGAGCTCCGTGATGAGAGGGTAATGGAAAGATAGCGGGGACAACCGTCCATACAGATTTGAAATGATTTTCAAAATTAAACTGTCCCAATCACATTTTAGAACCTATGTTTATATAATTTCTTTCTGCTGTCAGGATTATCTTCAAATGGAATCATAACTGACTCTCCTTTGAGCAGTTTTATTTATCATGAAGCCCTTTAGAATACTATCCTTGACTATATTGACTCTCCGTTCATTCACAAATGTCAGTAAATGTCCACAAAATGGGAGATACAGACATACATGCTCAAGATCAATCCCAAAACCTCTGGTTACTTGACTACTATTTAGCTAAAAGTCATGAGAGTTTTATGTATCTTTAACTTAAAGCTCCAAATGAAATTATGATAGCTCTTTCTATCATAACATAGCTTTAAAACTATGTGGAAAAAACAAGACACAAATCAAAGTCGAGCATTGAAAGCTCAATAAAGAATATAAGAAATAGTCTATAAAGACCACTAAAGGACAAGGATTAAGTGGTCTTTATACACAGGTAATGTTGAGTTGAAATTGGCTATTTTTGATCTAAAGAAATAATCTTTAATATTAAAGCAGTTGGTCTCGCCTAAAGGCTCTTGGCATATCAAAATATTGAACTCATTTGATAAATTTCATATCACATAGTCACTCATGTAAGATCCTCTATGTATATAGTTAGCAAAATAGAGGCTTACTGGTTAAAGTGTCTGATATTTAGTCACTGGCTCTCTGCCTCAACATTGACATCAAGGTGTAAATGTCATCTTTTCCCTATAAACGAAGGAGGTCTCGGGTGGGGTACAAGATACAATCTCTAACATCAAGTACATTTAATTACCTGTATACTCTTCTCTGAACTAATGGCACTCTTTATAATTACCTGTATTTCCATCAATTTGATCTTGTCAATGTCATTTCCTGCACAATTTTGTTATTTCCCAATACATAAGAAGGTGAATGTCAAATCCAAGATTCCTCAGCTTCAATTCCACTTCTATAACTGAACTGTCAGTGGAAATCCCTTAGACCAGTATACATTTTGCTATATATATATACTTCACAAACTAAATATCATATATTTGATCTTTCGGCAGTAAAAACCCAACACTTCTGAATTCTGATTTGAATTGCCTCCTTACTAAATAACAAGTGTGTGTCACTGCCTAAACCAGTCTGATAGAGTCTTGGCAGGAGCTATTAGAATCCCCTAATTATTGGGTTATCATGTAAGCCTCAATGACCAGAAGAGGGGAGTTATGCACTTCATGATAATCCCTATTTACATCATAGCTACCCCTAAACTCAAAAGGCCAGAGATTTATTCCCTTTAGCTATTATCTCCCAAGTACTTGTGATGTCCCTAGCTACAGTAGATATCTTTCTTCTGACAGTTAGACTTTTGTATATATCTCCCTGTACTTGTATATCTCTCCGCTACTGTGTGATAACCCCTGAATACAACCGTAATTTAAGAGGTTAATATTTAACTGTTCAAACAGAGAAGTAAATTTCAGGCGCTGGCTTTGACGGAGAAGCAAAACATTGTTGGCATTATAATTGGCTTCTGGACAAGATAAGGTAATCTTTAACGATCTTAATGATACAGGGATATTATTGATTACAATCCACCAGGAAAACCTGTTGTCCTGTCAATAGATAAATAACTTAAGTCAATAAAATCATCTTCTACTACATCTTGTTCAAGTTCCTCCAATCCCAATCCTAATACCTTAATTTTGTTATCCACCCTTCACCATTGTTACTTACTGTACAACCACCGGGAGCTACTTTCAACCCTATTTTTTGGACAGATATTTGTTACTTTCCTTCCGTCTCCTTAATCTATGGCCCCTAAAACTACTACCAACCTTACAAAGATTTATTTTAGGCATCAATAAATAAACAACCCCCTCCCCATCTTCAGCTCTTAAAACCTATCTATAGGGAGTTCTAGGTTCATACCCAAAGATCATCAGTAACTCATATAATCTTCCACCAAAAGTTTCCCCCTCTATCAGCTGTTCTGCCTTTGTCCATTTTCAGACATCACTTAGAAAGAAGGCTGGGGAAAACCCTGTCTGTGTCTACCTTATCATATCTATACTATTAAAGTTAGAGAAAGTCAATCACTACCCAGATATAAAACCTGTTATTTGTCGTAATCGGCCAACAGTTAAAGGTAACCTATAAGTCCTCTATAGAGCTACAATGAAAGTCTCTCCTACCAAGGAGATAAAGTAGACAAAGTCTACAGATTTGGATATCATTACCAAAGGAGATTTAATCCACCAAATGTCCTATTTAAAATGATATAAATCCGTGAAATTTGAGGTCTATGATTTGCCTTACTACATTGTGACTCAGTTAGTACTTTTCGCTGTTTTTCGGGTTCCAGTTAGAGGAAACTGGATTTGGAGTGAGGTGGGTGATGGGTAGGAAAGAGATTATAATGTTGGTTGGTTGATTATATATATATGCCTGGTAATTACCTACATCCTATTAACAGTCAGGATCCTTTAAAGATGGCCTCCCACATATTTTTGTGCTGCATGTTTTGGGAGACTGTGGTTTGTTTGTGTTATGACTCTTTGTAAAAGTTAGAATCTCTGTTCCATATACCGACCATGATTATATTTCTACACACAAAATACATTAAAAATATCCAAACCACAAAACAAAGTATACCCACATAGATTTCATATATTATACAGTATATTAATTTGATGTTTACCAGCTAAGCTCTATTGATTAGGACTCAAGTTATACCATGATTTGTGTGGAATACCTAAAACAAATAATGTATCATTGTACAACTATAAGCTCCATAGTCTTACAAAAAAAACCCTGAAAATTCACTGAATTATAGCAACCAGCTATGACTGTCTTTGTCTACTAGTAAAAAACAACATGGATAGGGTACAGTACACAATACATTAGACGACTACACGAGCTATTCACGCAATTACTTCCGCAGCTTAAATCTGTTAGGTAATTAAACTGGATTCTAGAATTCGTTAAGGTAATTAAACACGACTTAAAAACTGCAAAAGGACTATTTAAACTTTGTGCAAGAATTTTTCATGTTACTGTGAAATGTTAGCTGGGTAATTTTTCCGAAGTTGATGGTATGCTAAAGAATTGCTTCTTTGAGGAAAATTCTATCATAAAAGCGAAACTCAAACAAAACTCCTAATGAAGTTGATCAGTAGCTCCCAAAGGAACTGAGATAATTCTGGAAACATGTTTTATGTTTCAATAAATGAGGAAGGAAATGATGGAGTTAATTTATTTTCTATGGTCTTCTAAGCACATCCCTCTAATGTAAAATAGCAGGAAGATTCCTATGGGATCTTCTATACCTACATCAAAAACCGACAGCTTTAGGTAGGCATCTGGAAAATGCTCTCATATCTTCTGAAGAAATTAACATGTAAACAAAATTTGAATCTAGAATTTGTAATGAGGACATTTCTCACTGAGTTCTCAGGAATAAATTTGAGTGAATTAAAAATATTGCTAACACTCCCCACTGGGAGAGAGAGGCCAGGGCATGGCTAAGGCTTATACAATCTAAACATATACAGTCTGATCCTAGCTAATGTTTATTTGTATTAAGGCTTAAATAATTGCTGCAGTGTGTTGGAGAAGTACACCATCTTCAATGAGATTCTTCACCCCAGTTTTGTAGTTTGGGAACATTCTGTTGAAATATTCATTGAATTTCTAATATCATTCTTTTTCAATGTTCATGAATAAACTTTTTTCAGAAAAACTCAATTGCTATCTATTTTCATAATTATTGCTGTTTTACACATGTTTTTTCATTTCCAATGGATTTCCTTTTAAATTTTCATCATTCTTTTTATGGAAATGATTCTTAATTGTTTTCTGGGTTTTTTATATAAATAAGCTAGATGTGGTATGTTTCAATGTATATAACACCTAAAGATATTTCATATTATCGTTATTGTAGCTATAACCCAATAATTGATGAGAACTTATAAGGATGGAGGAATTTGTGCTTGTTTAGTGAGGCATCTTATACTGTCTTAACAATATACCACAACTTAATCTACAAATATTCTGTATTTGCATATTACAGAGTTGTCTGCCCTAGCGAGTAGGTATTGATTGTGACGTTGTGTGTATACTCACAAAAAAATGACGTCATGATGGATATCTACCCGAAAGGGGGGGTAACTCTGTAATATACAGAGACAGAATAATAAGAATGTGTATGTTATTTTCCATTTAATATGTGATAGGCTAGGCAATCCATCTCTAGAATGATAAAACCATCAATAAAACTGGTCTTTATCATTTTGGTGTATGAGATAGGTTGATCTGTCAGATCCTAGCCGAAGATTCAAACTCAAGGGGAGATAATTCAGTATAA
Organism: Argopecten irradians; assembly: GCF_041381155.1. Classification (NCBI taxonomy): domain Eukaryota; kingdom Metazoa; phylum Mollusca; class Bivalvia; order Pectinida; family Pectinidae; genus Argopecten; species Argopecten irradians. Next base: position 13,562,118 of record NC_091140.1, on the reverse strand, counting down.
GAATTCAACAGAGATACTTATCAAAACTTATTGGTCTAGTGAGCAGCCTAAATGTATTATACATGTAGACAGTGACAATATCACTTTATCTTTATTGTTGGAAGTCTTGGTGTGTGATGACAAAAAATTGTTCAATCTTTATATTGGAATCCAAAAATAAGGAAAAGAAAATTTAAAGGGATATTTGGACAATGTGTCAGTGGAAGATGGCACTTACTGTAAGCACTTTCAACTTTGTGGCTACTGTGAACGAGAACACTTCCAAGAATTATAAAATTATAAAAATATAAAATCATATTACAAGTAAGACCACAATACCTTAGATGTAAGTTATTCTATGAGGACACATAAAATGAAAAAAAAGAGACTAAAGTAGAAAATAGCGTCCACAGAAAAACCTTTGCACTATTCATCTTAAGGCCAAAGTTTACTCAGGCCAATAGCAATGTTACAGAAGTGTTCCTTTAGGACCAATATAAGAAATACAAAAAAAGAGCAAATCAATTTAATTTTCAGCTTAAATAGCACTTTGGAGGTATCCAAGACGGAGAGTTTTGAAGCATACTTGCGATTTTTTACGACGACGTTACTAGCTTGCCCATTTAGAGTACACTACACCGATAATAAATATCAGAGGGGGGCTTTTATTACAATTGACTCTTTCTTTTTTGACACCAGAAAATTTCCTAATTATGACGCTAAGTTTCTTTGTCTTCTCTTTGAAATCTGATGTTTTTATCGGCATATCATCAGGGACAGCTCAAAATCAATGTAATATGTTGACTGGAAAACTCAAAATTCCTTCCAGGTAAAAATAAAATTAACTTAATCTTCCATGCTGATGGTCTTAGAATTAAGTCAAATCCCTACCAAATCAAACTTTAGTGTCAAAGTAAGCAGAGCATGCTTGTTCAAATTAAATATCTCCTTTGCTCAATGAACACAGGGGAATGGGAGGATGAACATGAACATTAAAAAAAAATTCTGGCCATCTTGTATTTCTCAAGACAACTTTAAAATCCTATTGCACATCAGCAAAGAATATTTCCACATGCAATTTATAAATAATCGGTCCTACAGTTTTTTAAGAATCTCTGGGATCAAATTGTCGACGGCCAATAAGACATAGACGAACATGGTAATATCTACACAGCGATCTGACATCAAAGATGCGGGGCCCATAATAAATGTAAATTCATAAAGATGACTGAAGAGCAGTACAATGCAGATAATTTGATAAAAGAAATAAGACATACTACATATCACACAAAATTATGTAAGTAAAAAGGCCCTGGTATAGCCTTGTTTACATGTACCAAGGCATTGTAGCAGTTGTATGTGCATGGGCAGTTAAAGCAGTGAGCAGGACTGAGACAGTGAGAGTTTGAGAAGTTTGAGTTGACAGTGATTAGGGTACAGCAGGTCCTATAAACATCAAACCTGTCCGACTACTGTGACTGATTAAACATTTCTATAGATCAGGTCATCAAACATTTAAAGCCTATGTCTTACCATGGAGGAGTGTTGTGGTGATGTATGGTAGGGTACATTATTGGCAGAGAAACAAGGCATACAAACTTAGAATTGCAGTTGTAATGATCCTAGTGAAAAATGGGGATCAGATGAATAACAGGACAAAAATACAGAAATGGTGTAATCATCTTAGTGAAAAAAGGAATAGATGAAAGAACAGGACTAAAATACAGAAATGCAATGATTTTAGTAAAAAGGAGATATTGGTAGATGAAAAATAGGATAAAAGTACAGAAATGTTTTAATGATTTTGGTTAAGGTGGAACATAACTCAGAGAAAATCAAGGAGATCAAGCAATGAAACACAAGGGCTATTAGTAATATTGTTGGCTTAAAACACAAGGCACTAACTACACTTTGATTCAATATAGTGAAAAAGGTTCAATAGCTCTTAAAGCTTAAACTCTAATTCAGGTGCAGTGCACAGGGGGCTGTAACTTTGTATTACGCTTGAAATGGTATTAAGGGACCATTACTCTGCATATAAATGTTAAAAAATGTCTGCAAGACAAAAATTCTTTCACCTCTAGTTACCGGTATATTAAAATGGAATGAGCCAGCTACTGGTGCAGTGGGAAAGACATGGTCACAGCTAGGACATCGGAAACACTATATCCTTCCATTATATTGCTGAGGCGTATCAAAAGGCTATAACTCTGTACAGTGGACCCTCGATAATCCGGACACCTTCGTTCCCAGCCTAAACCATCCTGATTATGAATTTTCTGGACTGCCGAATTTCATGTTTTTAGTCAATTTTAAAATTGTCATGTACAAGTTCCTCTCCTTGATCTTGTAATCGATATCATAGGTTATTATGTAATGTGAGTGTACTAAAATAAATACTTGGCTTGTTCTGTTTTAAAGTTTTATTTTCATATCATTACGTTAAGTATATGAAATTAAAGTATTTCTCTTTTAAAAGACGAAACCAAAAGCCATCGTTGTTTGTGTGTACAGTACCGCTCTTGATCTGATGTACGGCAAATGTTTCAAAATGCCTAACCTAGCCTGTTCCCTGACATTTCCGTCCGGATTGTGAGTTTTCCTGACTATCAGCATCCGGATTATGCCAGGTCCACTGTAAAATGTTAGATATAATCAAAGATATATAGCCATAACTCTGATCTCTGGTACACAAAGATACCAAAATTTCACATGTAAAATCTGCACAGTAGTAAAAAAAGAGATAAAACAAAGGGCCATAACTCTATTTTTAGATGGGTATGGTTTTAAAAAAGGGGCCATATCTCTAATTTCAATTGAGTATGATTTTTAAAAAGGGGCCAGAAGTCTTGTTTTAGTTTGGGGGCCATAGCTCTAGTTTTAGTTGAGTATGGTTTTAAAAAGGGGCCATAACTCTAGTTTTAGTTTGGGTATGGTTTTAAAAAGGAGCCATAGCTCTGAAATTATTTTGATAAAATCACAAGTTGTGCCTTTTATTCATTCCAGAGGTTCCAAATAATTCACAGGTGAATTTGTTTCATCTTAAGAACTAATTTGTAGCCTCTTAAGTCAGTTACAGAATATATAAAGATGAATGAACGTTGACAGACAGACAGACAGATAGATGGACTGTATTAGTGAAGCTGCCTCCAGAAGGGTTAGGACCAGGCCAGCACTCTCAGCTATGGACTCTCCCAACACATATACATCAATAAGATTTTGTTATGCCATTGACAGGAACATTTGTAACAATTTTCCACTCATCTGACCTACTCAGGGAATATCAATATAGGTCACAGTAAATCTATAAGAGTTCCACCAAACTTCATCAAAATTAGTGCAACTCGAAACTTATTGTTCTGATAAATCTGGAACAGTAAGTTATAACATGCTTTAAGAATATATGTGGATAAATTCAGCTTGACTCAAAGCTTATTGATTCCAATGTATTCTGAACAACAGTAACTGCATACTTGTTAAGAAATTAACTTTGAAAAAATGAGAGTAATCTGAAGAATATGGAACAACACAAGTAGTAACCACATGCTTTAATCATAAATATGCATCAACTTCGTTAACATTTAATCGCCTCAGAGATTTTTGGTTTATATATACTTTTGTTTGTCATCTATACTTTTGTTTTGTTTGTCGCAATAATAGCTCACAGGAGCTAATGTAATGTATGAAATATGCAACTTTAAATAAAAAAATAAGGGATTTAAGGAACAGAAAAAAAATTATTTGTGAAGATTACAGAATGTTCTTTCTCTTTATATGACAGATAATACCTGTGCCTGAGACTTACACAATTTACGACCTCGTTCCAAAATGGACCACCAATGACCTTGAAATTGGAACAAGGTCGTAAATTGGGAAAGTCTCAGACACAGGTATTATCTGTCATATAAAGAGAAAGAACATTCTGTGACCTTTACAATTTTTTTCTCTTTAACAACTAATATTCCATGGTCTCCACACATCCATGCCTTCCAGCCTAATTTGTTCTTGGGGAGACTATGACTGGAAAGGGTCAGTATACGACCAAGTTTATCTGTATTGGTTGTTAGCTTACTTTGGTTGAAGGTTATTGTGTATTCACTTATTTGCATTATATTTAAAATAATCATTAGCTATACATTGTCTTCTGAGAGCAAGACAGGTTTTGGTAGTGTACAAATTCTTTGAAGAAATCCATGGACTGATGGTCATGGTTCACTTAGCATGCCTGAATTGCTTCAATTTCAGAGGCTTTGTTTAACCCCAACAAAAATCTAACATATATATTATAAAATGCAAGCACATTGTGATATTAAAAACATGAAAATTCATTAATAACTTTTCATACTACTAAACAACATTGAGCATAACGGTTTTACACATTGTTTTAGCATTGCTATTCAGTATGTAACTACACCAATCATCTGAAGATCATGATCACAATCAATTCAAGTCAAGCTGAATTCATTTGAAAACCAAAAGAACAAGATAATGACACATTAAATAGTAATAGGAATCAATTGTTATTTTCACCAGACAAAGAATCATCGAGAAACCTTGAGTTAGGCACTATAAATTAAACCGAAAGTGATAAAGACTCTTGGGGCCAGTCCTGGCTTGCTTCGTAGCTCCAGGGTGATCGGCTCCAATTCCATTGGAAAAAAACATTATTTAGCCTCTTTGACTAATTTGATAAAAACAATAGCCAATCGACAAAGTTGAGTAGCCAAATGAGAACTATTATTATACCAGTCCCAGGAGAGGGGTCGCGACAGACCTATTATTGGTCGTGTCCCCGGGGTGGGGATGGCGATTTAAACAATGTGATAGATGGTCACTAGGACTAAAGACCATAGGTGAAGGATGTTTATATCAAACACGCCAACAGATGGTTCTTATATACCCTGTAAATTAATTTGGTGATTTCCTGTATGCTGTTATCTTTCAGTGATTATTCTGATATGATTCAATGATTTATAACCATGGCGATAATTCTGAAACTAGGAGAATCATGTTAAAACATATAAATACATTATGGGGAATTTGATTTTCCTGGGAACTGCATGAAAAATTTGGGTAATTCATTTATCAGGTTTATCTGGCCGTGTCTGTGATGCAAGGCCTGGTGATGGGAAGGGAACAATCTGGAACGTACGTCAGTCCAGGGTCAAAACATTTTTAAATACACTTTTAATAGATGAATGATGCGGAAAGTTTTGAAATCAATAAATTTGATTCGGCATAATATCTTTGTTGAAGTAAAAGAATACAGATCAGATTATTCAACATTTTCCCGTAAGATTCTCCAATAAAAGATTTTCACTAATCACTTGAAATTGTACCTATACATTAATGCTGATCCCTGAATGAGACATGAATACCTATATCTCTTAATTCCTTTGATTTTAGTTTGCCTAGCTATAAATCCTTATATGCGGGGATGAAACAATGAATAGACTAAAGTTGCACTGTAGCAGGAAAGAGATTGAGTTGTTCTTTGGGACCCATGCACTCCTAATAATTCATAATGGACTGTTCCAATCTTTGATTTGGAAGATTTCAAATTTGTATTCAGGGATAAATGAGAGAAGCTGCAGTACTCCGGGCTTCCTAAGAACACTGAGGTGTTCGTGTAAGAGATACAAATTACTTTATAGGATGCATTAGTTCATCTATTTTCCTCTCGTCACGACAAATTACTTTACTAATGGTAGAGAGTTAATTTCTATAAGCAGCAAATTAGATGGCTACAATAGTAGATCTGTGTGTTATAGAAGTAATTGATATCAGTTGCTTAATCCTGGTGGAGTATACATTCTATAAAAAAAATTAACAAAAATTTCTTGATGAAACAAATTCCAATTCCACTATTTAAGCAAAAGCATTTTATCTTTTGTAAGATCTATTGAGATTTTAATTAAAAAAAAGAGTACTTTTCATTAACAGCTTTATTTGAATTCTACAATTCTAATTTGATTATCTCTAATAATGAACTAGGTAGTGAGTTTAACGAGATACAGGGAAAGGCATACATGTAGGTAATCTACCGACTTAAACGCTTGAACATTCAACAGCGGTAGCCTTGAAACTTCCAAGTATATATAGAGCTATATTTGTCAAAGTCTAAATTCTTGACAGGGAAAGCTTATAGAGAGATAGGTGTCCAAATTAGCAGATCAACATGGCATTTAGACTGTAGGCAGCCATTAGTAAAGCTAGTCCGTCTGCTTGCTGTTTTAACGTTTGTATTAAGTTACACTAAGTTACACTTCGAACTGCATCTGCAGTGTGACAAATCACCTCGGATCTCAAGGATACATTTTTTTTACTTACAAGATATATTTCTGACCAAAAACAGTTTATGCAGACATGGTGTTAAATTGGCAAAAGCCACCAGAGAAAATTGAGACAATAATTAAAATTTGAATCTTATCCATTCCCTGGCGGAATCTTTAAACACTTGAACGTCACATGTATATTTGATTATATACCCATTATCGACCAATCAGATGCTGTCAAGTCTGGTACTGCGAGTCTGCGAAGGTAAACAATGTCGGTGACACATAGTATGACGTATATAACATGCGCAGGCCTCTTAATGGAACACCCTGGTAATTAGTAAAACAGCAAAAGTCTCCAGTTAATTTTACTTTTCTATTTTACTACGCAACGGAAAGTAATTTTGTGTCAAAAAAGTAGTAAAGTCAAATTGTTTCTTTAAAATGTTGATAGCAACGGTAAACTTTTCAAGCTTCTTTCCAATAAAAAATTTTCATCTTTCTCTAATTTTTTTTTTTTATAAATTTCAGATTAACAATTGACATTTGTGAAATCTAAATTCTAAAGCTTTGCTCAAAATCCTTCCCAACACTTAAAATTAGCCAAAAAATTTCCATCTGAGAACTGCTCAGTTAAATTGAGAGCTTTTTATGTACATAATTTTCTGTGAAATTCTTGGAAATGATTCAAAGTCCAACACTGAAGCTGATGATGATGCCATTTGATGCCAGCCTCAGTTCATATATACCGTAAATTTTAAGTGTCACAGTCTCTATGGTGACGATAACTGTAGCCAAGCTTACTCCCCACCATGGATCAACAATTCTTCGACCATCACGAAATCAGTCTTTACGGTAGAAATTTATCCGCAAAGGGATAGTAAGATGTCTACAAAAAACACTTTATTACGATAAATCAATTGAAATTTTTTTATACCCTTCAAACAGTGGAGGCAGTTATGGCAGACAAACGATGTTAAACAATAAACGCTGGAGGTCGACGCGATGACACGGTGTCTACTGATCAGAAACCACAACCTCTGCTCAACATCAACAATTATACATGGACCGCTTTAAAACACTTGCCTGTCTCTGAAAGCTTCCACTTAATGTGTCAGTATTTTAACCCTGTATGAAATTGTCGGGAAACATATTGATAATTTCAAATTATGTTTCTTTATTGTCTTGTAATATTATTCACTCCAGCAGCCACCGACATTTGCAGTTGTTTTCAATTATAAAATAATAATTATCAAATAATGACTTGCAGAAGAAGAACACAAGTTTAAATTGCAGGGTTTCAGCACACCATGTGCTGAGAACTGAATTGAAATAAATGACTGATGCAAATATTGCAGGGTTGAATTTCTTGTCTTTGAACTTCACAAGTTAAAAGAACCTGCATCAGGAAGAGAGAAATTTCCTATAGAACTCAGATGTAGTTAAATGTTAAAAATACATGTGAAGTGGCCAAAAGGAGGCTGCAGATGTCCTTGTTAGTGACGCAGGCTTCTGTGTTACGAGGGGGCGGATTATAATTTGGACATGTTTTACACGTGTTATTTTAATTAACTGTGTGTGCAACAGATTTAGCTTAATAAACTTCAGGTGTGTTTTAAGCCTCATGATGATGGGGCAGGGGAGGGGTGAGTGATGGGGATGTATTTATGGATAACAGATCAAAAACATCATGACTAAATTGTTTTTTATATCAATGTAAAATATATTAATATAGATTCCATTGATAAGAGGCTGTTTCCGAAATTTTTCCAAATAATTGCATTGAGGAGAGGAAATCAATGTCTCTAAAGATATGGTTTAAAATGTCTAAAAAAGATATTAAGTTCCTTCCTTGCTATTTTGAAAGTAAGTTATTGTATATGTATAAACTTCAATAATTGTATGTCCAGCAGTTTGATTGATGTGAAAAGCGAGTCATTTTAGTAAATTACTGGTTAACTGCCTACATAACTCCACCTATTACCAGGCTTTAAGTGAGTAATGCTAAAGATAAGGTTATACATAATGTCATATTAGATCGGATATTCCATTTGATATTGTTAAATAAGACATCAAATATGTCTACATGGTCATACTTATAATTTATGGTAATTTATCTCCCTTTGCAGTGATTTATCTCCCATAGTAATGGATTATCTCCCTTTGGTTTTGGACAGAATATGGTGTTATAATTTTCTGTTGACAGCATGTGAAAAAATTTTGAACTGAAAATGTTATAAATTATCTCTCTTTGTTTGAGTATTTTCACCATAATTTTTTTAATTAATTATCTCTCCTTAATGTAGAATTTCCAACTTAAGTTATTTTGAATGATCTCCCTTTTGTTAAGTATGTGATATTGTTATATTTAAGTAGTAAAATGATATACCTTCAAATATTCATACAGTAAAAGCTAAAAACCTTTTGTTATATGAGAAGTAAATTGTCCAGGTTACAAATATATAGGGCTAGGATTGATGATCATGATTAATTTTCTGACTCAGTGTTCATAAAACTTTGATGGATACAGCTTGACATTGACCTTGTCTGGTCCATTATGGAATGTCTGCTGAGAAGACCTTAATGAGAAAGAGTTATCAAATATGTATACTCAAGTGATATCTGTATATAAAATATACATAGATTCTCTGTAGTTTCATTCTAGGAGTCGCCCAAGGAGAGTTGCTGCAGAATAAAAGGTGTGAGGTCAGCACATACAGCATCTATATAAATATTGTACAATTCATTATGGAAGTGATCAAAAGACGGATGGGAGTTCTGTTTATTGTGTAAATATAATTTAGAAAACATATCTACATTAAATAAATGTACAATTAATGCTTGCTTATACACACAACTGTTAAAACTAAAATTGTAAACTAATACCCCTCCAACTATCCCTTATATGAGAACATGGCACCCAAAAGTTATTATGTTTCATCAACTGACCAAGTTTGAACAAAATTGATACGAAAACTAACGAGTTAATGACCATTTAAAAAAATATATGTGTATATTGATCTAGTAACCATGGTAACCAAAATTTCATCAAGAAATTTCATTGAAATTGACCCAATAGTTGAGGAGATGTTGTTTCAACAGAAGTTTTCAATGGACAGACAGATGGACGGACAGACAAGCTGATATAATTCAACATTCCACCACCAGCTTTCAACCTGGTTTTTGAGTTTGAAGTTGACATGAGGTAAAATAGCCAGACACTCATCTTGTAGGTTGGTGCTTTTTTCTCTGGTTACTCTAAATTAATCATTGCCCACTAATCCAGGCATTCACATCAGTAGCAATAATGTGATGTAAAACACAATCAAACCAAAGAATTACTACCCTTATCTTGTTAATCAAGAAACTATAATCCACCTTATCATAGAAATGGTATGTTTGTTCCGAGGGCCTGACGACTTGGAGAATATTAACGCAAAGATTTATGAATGCTGTAATTGGTGTATGAGTACAGGAAAAGGCAGCCCTATACAGTAAGCTCACCTCTTTGTCGCTGAGGCTTAGGAACCCATTGCCAAGGTAATTGTAATCACTTGAACATAATTGTTCTACAATGTACTTCATCTTGAGAATTTGTTATTTTTGATGATTTTTGTTTCCTCTGTTGAAGAGAGTGATATATGAATACAATGGCTTCTGTGTGTGTTGTTAACATGATGTAATATTAGGCCCAATAGTTTACTGATTAAGTTAGCTTAGCTAGGCTTGGCTGGAAAGGAATCATCCTTTTAGAAACATTATACCTCAAAATGGTGGTAGAAGACAGATAGACAAAACAATAGAAGCCATGATAGAAGAATAAAGCAGACTGACAGAAGAACAGACAAATGGATGGACAAAACAGGACAGAAAAAAATGAAGGAAGGACAGAATAGAACACACAGTTAGAACAAAAGGAAATAAGATAGAAAGAAGACAGATTAAAAATATGATGCATATGATACGGAAAAAGAGAGGAAAATAAACAGAATAGAAGGTTGGACTGACAGAAGAATAAACTTTTTTAGATAAATGTGAGTTAAGAGCAGGGTAGACATGCAGAATAGAATGAAGGGTGAAAAGACCAAGTGTGATAGAGACTGACAGAGAATGGTAGGGGTGAAATAGACAAATGAACAGAAGGACAAACAGAAGAATAAAACTGACTGACAGAAAAGAAACAACAACAAATGATAAATACAAAGATAGAAGAACTGAAGGAATACAAATACAATGTCCTCTATCAGCAGTTTTAAGAATACGGAAGTCAAACTTCGTCAATAAAGACCTCTCATTGGCAAAGGAAATGGTCATTACAGCTAAGTGGTCAATGCAATTCATGCAGGTTGAATTCTGTTAAATTCGGGACACCAAGAAAGTGGATACAGTCAAACAGGTACAGTAAAACATGTTATAACCAACCTGCTGTCAAAGAATTCATGGGTATACCCCTAGAGATTTGTTATAACCTTGTTTTACTGTAGTCACTAAGGCAGGCTTTGCTCTTAGGAAAAAACCATTGAAATTAAAGACAATCTCTTTTTTTTTTTTTTTGGAAATTCAGAAAATATTACATCATTGTCTATTAAAGAATTTGCATTATATTTCTAGTAAAATGCCGTAAAATTATCTTAAACATTTTTGTATACCATTATGTATCACAATACATTTCTTGGTTAACCTATCTGGTCCAAAGATCTATTATAAACGTATCTGGCAGTTGGTAGATTTGAAGCGACATGTAGGAAATGAGCAATACATTTTAATGAACCAATTATACCTTATGTAATAGCATATGTTGTCAAAATAACATATCTTCATCTTGCCTTCAGGATTGAATTGCTTCATATTTAAATTCCTTCTTTATGACAAAGTATTGAAAAATTAATTAAATCCTCACACATATACCATAAAGATTTACATCGATTATAGCTAAATTCCCAAACCGTAATTACTAATAGCTTTACGATGACAACAGTTTTTATGCCTATAATGTTGTGAAATTTCTGATTTCTCTTCTTTTTATTTTTGGAAACAGCTGCAGGAAAATTTATAAGGTTTTATATTGCAGGCATATGGTGTGCTACTCAATATAGAACTCATTCACCCCTGTATACACAAATGGTCTCCTCTTATTCTATGGCTGGAACAGTGCATTATAAAATTTCAGGGGTAAGTGAGTTAAGGTTTGGAATATTTTTATTTTCAAAGTAACTATTCCATACTTTACCAAAAATTTCCAGGGTCTTTAAAACCTCAAATAGTAAAATTTGATTGTCCGCTTGCAACAGTTTCTTTTTCAGAGGAAAAGACATCAGTCTAGAATTTTGAGCGCTCTTCTCAAATTTGAGATGTAGGATTTACCAACTAATCTGTAGATGTTTGCATTGCATGTAAAGCAGAGAAATGGACTTGTCTGTACTATTGTGACAACCAGCTACAGCATAGATATATATGCTTCTAAATGATGCTAGCAGTATCAGCACTAGACTTCAGCTGAGCCCATTGAATTCTGGCTAATTGATTTCTAGGGTTTAAGTCTCGGTTCAATAAAAATTATGAGCTCCATAGATATATGCCTGAAGAATTATGACACTACATAAGAAATTTAACTCTGAAACACAATTATGCTTCTAGAAGATAATTATACAAATTAACAAAACCACAACGTTAATAATCTTCTCTGGTATAAATTTTCAAAAAATTAATGTCAGAATTTTAAATATACAGGAGTTTCAGCACCACATCTAATGAGGTTCTGTGCACTATTGAAATAAAATATTCTGATTTTGTTCTTGTACTGTTAATACAAGGGTTATACATAACCAACTTTGATTTTATTCGATACATCTTGGCCGCTGGCCACAGTACAGCTGACCTGATGCAATTATATATGTACAAAATGATGTATAGTTCACCCTAGTTTGGCCATAAACATTGATATAGCTATGTCTACAAATATATCAAACATTAAACGTCGCTTCCATTTACCAATATACGTTATGATTAAGACCTGTAAACTCATTCTGAAATACTTACAACGACTTTAACCGTCTTGTTGAAAATGTGCCTTTCCAATTTAAGGTGTATCTCGGACAATTTGTGGTAAGTGGATCTCCGAGATGATGCTAAAAGTCTGGTTAGTGTGTTTGTCGACGTGCTTAAACAATCAATGTCAGGGCCAGGTTGATCCACAGACCAGAAATCAGCTATATAATATCTAACAACGTATTTCCTGTACCAAGTAAAATATTGATACCCTTATAGACTTTAATCACAAAAACTATTTATAAAATATTGGCTATGATTAACATTTCAAATTTGTTTTACAATTTCCATAAAGCTTTATGGATTTAACACCATCTCAAGCTGAGAATTGTGTAAGCATTACCTAGCAACCGTTTTTTTTTATTAAATAATTTAAATATTGATACCCTTATTAACTTTGATCACAACTATTAAATAAAACATTGCCTAGGATTAAAATTATAATTTTTTCCATAATATATCTTTTAAGTTTTCTGATAGCGAACCATATTAAGCTGCAATAATTGTTTTAGCATTTCCTAGCTAGCAAACCTTTTTATTGAATAACATTTTTCAACTAAAATGAATTACAAATGCTGACTATTCTCAACTGACTTTGGAGGATTCAATAAAGTATCTTTGGAATAAAATCAAACTAATTTAATGAACTTTTGCACAAGTGCTGTTGGTGAGAAAATATACTTTTGTTAGTGAAATATTCAGGTCAGTGATACAGGCCCTCTGAGCCTCTTATTAAATTCTTATTAAGTTTCATTATACATGCTTTGCAATCGATCAGGTGTCTCTGGTTTCAACAGATGGAACATGTACATGTACCATTACCATTTCATACTTAAATTTAAATTTTAATTGCATCAATATGAAGTGTAAAGTAACTGTACATATCAGTTTAGCCCAGCAAGCATGCTTCAAGTCTATACAGAAACTCATTTACAGTGCTGGTTTGGCACTTAATTGTAAGCTACAATTGAAAATCAATTAAAAATTGGTGAGATGTTGTTTATCATTTCCATACAAGATCTCTGTACAAGTAAGCCCAACCTACTAGATGATGGAGATATATTTGTTTTAATTTTAAATTTTATAATGTCTATGATGTAGAAGAGACATACTAAATTTGTATTTTCATTACAGGATTGTTTGAGTATATGCCAGAATCGGCATGGAAGCGAAATGGAAATTTTAGAGTCCTTCCCCATCATTGCATCGCATTACAGAATCGTATCTATTTTATTTCAAGAGTTAATTATAGTCAATGATATTCAAAAGATAATTACTGAATCTATGTTTCCATGACCGCCATGTACTAGGAAGTAGATGTGATGCATGTGAGGCCTGTAACTTGTTATACTTCTCCCAGTCAGAGACAAAGTTTCTATTTCTGGCTACAATGACCTTGACCTTTGGCGTGTGGATATGAAAAGAAATCCAAAGCAAGCATTTTTGGTAAAGAAGGTGTGCATGAAGCTTGAGCTTGTCAGCCCATATGAGAACTTGAAAATTTTCACGTAAAGATATTTTAAATTTTAGTGACCTGGACTTTTACCTACAGAGAGGAAACTCTATGAAGACGCCCCTGCTGCCACCTGACACAGGCTTATTTTGTGTTTGTTCACCAGACTGAATTGTACCCGTATCAAAATTGATTAAATCAATGCTTCTCACTATATCGGTACACACTAATGTGTAAACCATCTCAATATAGCATCTTACATTTGTAAATAACTTCACTCAGCATCTCAGGTTCTGTAGACACCATACAGAAGAAAGCCTTAGAAATGTTTTTATTGACATAATGTTTGCTGACAGTCTGAGAGTTCTAATGAACTTGACTGGTCATTCTGACTGTCCAACCTCTTAGACTAAACATGTATTTCTAGCCTCAAAATATGTTTCTTTTACATGACTATGTCATCTTTGACCTTCATTTAAGGTTAAGGGTTCCCAGGGCTCAGTTTTCACCTATATAAAGGGATTCCAGGTCATCTATGCTTGGAACCTCGTGTATAATTGGCAAATATATCAATATCACCTATTTTTAGAATGTTGCCATTTTGCTTGTTATTTCTGTAATCACCAATCAATTATGCAGAAAAGATTTTTGGGAAAAATTGGATGAGAGGAATTGTACCAATTATCATTATATTGTGGTTGTAAATTCTACTATAGCCCTGAGTGGTCACACTGTTTACGTAGCTATAAGATGGCTGACATTCTACCACTAACTCTCCACCTCTATACTGTTCTCAATCACACTGTGGCTGAGTGGTTAATGTGTCTTGACATTCTACTAACTGCAGCCATTTGTACCTTGGAGTCAAAATGACTTAGTGGCTAAGGTGTCTGACATTCCAATACTATGTAGCTTTCTACCACTATAGGTTGCACTGGCTTGTTGTGTATTTTAATGCATTATTTTTAGCCTACTACCTCTAGACTTTGAACCTTAATTTATAAAAACCGAAATAGATACTATTATACTCTTTCAAAATCTATAGTTTAATATTTCAACAAAGCGCCAAAGTATGAACAGAACAAACTTACCAAGGTGTTACTTATGGTATATCAAGTATTCAAACTAAGCTGTATACTTTATGAATGATGTACCCGAATAAACATCAATTGAAACTTTCTTCATATCCCTGCTGGCTAAAAAATGGTTTTAACAAGATACACTAACCACTATGCCCCTTGATCACAATAGAATATTTAGATTAATGCTCCATCAATTCCTATTCTGATGATGTTCTGTTAACACTAAGTGCTGGGGAATAATACTGCTGATCAGAGTCCTCAGATGAATTTCTCTGTTTGGGATCAGACACAGTTCCAGTACAATTTCTATTGCATTATATCATAACCTTAATAGCTAAATTATTCCTAAATTCACAGTTTAGTAGACATTACAATTTCTGTCTCTTGAAATGTCTACTGTAAAATGAATATTATCCAAATTATAGAACATTTACAAGGCTTGGCAGAAGAAAAAAATCCACTCCCTCCAGAGAACGGCCTATGTATTTCATCTTAATAATAAAATAGAAATGGGGAGAAATTGTCAATTCCATATTTTAAATCTAATCAAACTTCCAACAACCAGCTTCCAAGTTTCAGACATGGAGACCATTTTCCACGCATAACCTACAAATATCCAGAATTTGATTTGAATATATTTTCGTCATAACTGCATCAAGTAACTATTAAAAATTGGAAATTGTTCTGGTGTATTAATCAGACAGCTTGATCAATACTGTTACACAAGTCCTTTGAAACACAACACAGTGTGGTATCACAAATGTACAAAATGTACAGTTAGGATATATTGATAAACTTCAGGTTATCCTGAATCAATGTTAATCCATTGTAATCAATTTTCAGATCAAACATCCCCAGTTTGTTTGCTTATCAGTATTATAAGATATGGAGAGACAGATTTTCAATGAAATCCAAATACAGATTCCAATAGAGAATATTAGAGGTCACAATGCGTCATGGTTTGTATTGCTCTACCAGTATCATTACCCATAGTAACCAGGATACTCCACCAAAAGTAACCAGAATACACCACTCCTAGTAACCAGGATACACCACCCATAGTTACCAGGATACACCACCCATAGTTACCAGGATACACCACCCATAGTTACCAGGATACACCACCCATAGTTACCAGGATACACCACTTATAGTAATCAGGATACACCTCCCACAGTATGCAAGATACACCTCCCATATTAACCAATATACATCACACATAGTAACCAGGATACACCAACCATAGTAAACAAGATACATCACCCATTGTAACCAAGATACAAATACCATAGTAACCAGGATACATCACCCAAAGTAACCAAGATACACCATCCATAGTAACCAGAATGCAACACATATAATAACTAGGATAATCACCCATAGTAACCAGAATGCAACACACATAGTAACCAGGATACACCACCCATAGTAACCAGGATACACCTCCTGTGGTAACCAGGATATTCCTCCCATAGTAACCAGTATACACCATCCATAGTAACCAGGATACACTACCCATAGTTACCAGGATACACCACCCATAGTAACCAGGATATACAACCTATATTAACCAGGATACACCATCCATAGTTACCAGGATACACCATCCATAGTAACCAGGATATACAACCTATATTAACCAGGATACACCATCCCTAGTAACCAGTATACATCATACATAGTAACCAGGATACACCAACCATAGTACACAAGATACACCACCCATTGTAACCAGGATGAACCACCCATAATAACCAGTATACACCATCCATAGTAACCAGGATACACAACCCATAGTAACCAGGATTCATCACCCATAGTAACCAGGATACACCTCCCATGGTAACCAGAATATTCCTCCCATAGTAACCAGTATACACCATCCATAGTAACCAGGATACACCACCCATAGTAACCAGTATACACCATCCATAGTAACCAGGATACACCACCCATAGTAACCAGGATACACCACCCATAGTAACCAGGATACACCCAGCAACAACACACTTACAGTGAAAAGGATATAAAAGGATACGTCCACAGTGACTGGAAAGAAACACAGCTAGTCACAGCCTCTCAACAATCAGTGTCATATGAAGATGTCTATATAGGTATACATATATAGTATTCGATTTTCAACATTTGAAGTCAGATAAAGACGGCTGTAGACAATAAAATCGCCAAGACACATTATCCTATTGTTAAATGGAGCCACATCCATTTAGTTTAATGTACCAGGAAAAACAATGGTAATGTAACAGCCTGGAAACACATCTAAGTGATAAGTCTACTCTCAGACCTGCTAAAAAGACATTGTCTAACTATAAAATAACAGTGTCACTGTTGTCTTATCACCAAAAACACCTTTAAAACAACTTAAGACCAGCCAATTGTGCCTATTCTGTGAAATCTCTAGCAATAAAATCCAATTGGTTTTAAGTACTGGTGTCCACACTGACCTCACACAGATATGTCCATTTCAAAAACAGCAATGTAATGTACTACAGTAGACGCCATCAAATGTCCATTTCTGTTGTCATTAGACTGATGTACTATAGCTATACAGACTCGTATGGAAACGGTAAACCATTTTATCCCATCGTCTGAGACTCATTTAACACTGAATAAATATTGAAAACGGCAAATTGAACATGTGTCCATAAATCAGACGGGACATGTGTTTAGAGAGTGTCCATTTCTTATTATATTGTTCGAGATATATTTCCACCTATGACCTAACGGGAGAGCAACCTCTGCCGTTTTTGGCGATAGTTCCGTAGTAATTAGGGCTGCTGTACTAATATCTCCTTCAGTACAGACAGGAGAGATGGAAAACTGTCATAACACTGCTAACAATAAAGCAACGTGTTTGACAAAAATATTTTTAACTCTTACAGATGATTTTTTCTGCCGTATTTCTGAAAGAAATGTTAAGAGTGCCTGTAGGTTCATACAAGTTGATACAAGACTGGTGTATTTTGACAGGATTTTGGCATAGGCGCTTGCCATCTTGAGCTTGATTGGTATGAAATATTAACATTGCAATGATCACTGGTAGTGTGGGGGTTCTTGAGTCGGAGAATCACTGAATCGCAGGTTCCTAATGAGAGGGGATTTCAATCATAGGTGATCTGACTGTCTGTTGAAAAGGAGTGGGGGAGAGGCTTGGAGAGGAGGGGAAGGGGACTTTAAGATAATTAATGATCTCCCCTATTATCTCCCTAGCAGTAGCTGATGGACTGTAAGACCATCCAATCAACAGAAAAAAGAGGTCTTTATACACAGGCTGAATAGTGTTGAAATTCAGGTCATTCGACACTTCAGTTGAACCTGTCTATAAAGACCACCCCAGGGACAGAGTAAAATGGTCTTTATAGCCAGATAGTCTTAATTCACAGGTTCAATTGTGTTGAAATCGTTCATTTGGGACCCTAGAAAAGTGGTCTTATTAAGCAGGTGGTCTTTATACAGAGGTGGTTGCTAAGACAGGTTTTACTGTATAAGGATTGCTAAGGGACAGGAACACATATCATTGGACAGTTAGCAATCTTGAAACAGACTAACCCTTGATAATAAATATATTCTTCATTTGCTTTGCTTTACTTTTTCTATGTCCTATTAACAACCTGATTCATTTAAGAAGTGATGGAGGATAGTTAGAGTACCCAGAGAAAAACCGCCAACCTTCAGTCAGTACTTGTTAGTTTCAAACTTGTATCCATCAGGTAGAGGGATAGAGCCAATGTAATAGAACAGCGAAACACCTCTATGACTCAACCAAATTTGTTGCAGCAGAACCATTTGATATACTGCCCTTATGATATGATGGTGAAAAGTAATATTTTTGTCTGAAATTCCCACTAATTATCTAAGACACTAAATAACATTATCTCTTGCATGATTGTCAAATTAATTACTAATGGCGATTTATTACCAAGCAGCAAAACGTTATGATATTATAAATTATTATCAGATAACAGAGTCGGATAGACAGGTCATATGATCAGACGCCCCACTGATATTACGCTACTCTCAAAACAGCATAAAATTAATCATATAAGCGAAAACTTAACGGTCGTAATAAGATTTCACCCCCTTTTACCCTTATGGAGCTTTCTGGTCTAGTATCCTGTAATATGTCTCCCCATGTGGGAAATTAGCTCAGAGGCATTTATCCAATCAATTAGTCTTGCCTTAGTCCTCAAAATCAAATCAGAGCCGAATACATTAAAGTGCTCTA
The DNA here is from genome assembly GCF_041381155.1 of Argopecten irradians. NCBI lineage: Eukaryota > Metazoa > Mollusca > Bivalvia > Pectinida > Pectinidae > Argopecten > Argopecten irradians. The sequence continues at coordinate 13,543,038 of NC_091140.1, read as the reverse complement.
GGTGTTTCTTAATCAAAATAAAAAGTATTGGGAAATAAAAATATGTCGACATCAAAAGATCAAGGATGATTAGTGTTAAAAGGTCCTGTACAGGTATCGACTTCGGATTAGCGTGCTGTTGGTCAGGTGAGTCTAATTACATTGTCACACCTGTTCAGGTGTGATAATGACAAAACAACACCTTCATTCTAAGGTGCTGTGGCGCTATAATTGATAATAATGTAACTTTACCGTCAGCGATAATTATTGCAGTTAATTTTTTTTTGTAAAGTGAAATGGCTGAAAGGTGTTAAATGAGTGAGCAAGCCATTTAGAACAAAAACCAGATGTGATTATGGACCAAACATTTCTCACTTGATGCCTTTAGTTGAAGTTAACACTTGTGCATAGCGTGAAAGACCCATAGTTTAAACTTCAGTAACTATTACAAAAGAGAAAGATAGGCTTCCATATATATATATATATATATGTATATATATACATTGTCTGTGAATCACATTTTCCGGTGACAAAAACAACACTTGGATGGAATATAAAACTGTGTTGAAAGAAAAACACTTAAAAAAGCGAGGTTCAATATACCGCAGACAAGATTTAGATTTCAGCAGACATTTTACTAACATGCTTACGACAAGTTTGTATCATATTTTCTTTGATAAACACATGTAAATGATTTTTTACAATCTGCTATTATACATATACCATATTGTTACATATAAGTGTTCCCTACCAAAAGTAATTCTGGATATTGCTGATTCTCCCATACCGACGTATGAATATTCAAATCCAAAGATAGAGCTAACCTTTATAGTCCTTAATGATTCATAAAAAAATGAATAGCTGATAGAAAGCTCATCGCGTTTTATGATGTAGAATTTTCGTCTCCAAATTGTGCTTTGCTCTTACGCTGTATGCCATGTAATTAAATGAAAATGTCAGTTTTGGTTGTGTTTGATATAGAAAATGATGCATATAACTTGTTTTTTAGTATAAAATAATAGAATAACTACCAGGCTGAAAAGCAATGCTTAATTCTCCTGCCCCATTAGGCTGTTTTTACGATACAATTTTGACTCGCACCAAAATATTATCAATATGAAATTTCATATTATAAAGTCGGTCATTTTCCTAAACATGCAAGAATTATGTTCCAATGTTATTAGATGACTAAATGCTAGAACAGCTTGAATTTTTAGAAATACCTTTGGACACCAAAATGTCTGCTTGTAAAGGAGGCTCCAAACTGTGAACATGGAATTTAATTCAAAACTCATGCAATCACTTTGTCATCTATTACAGTTTCCTTGAACTAGACCATTTTGGAAATGTAAATTTTGACGAAATTCAATTTGTGAAGCCAAGAAGATGACAATCAGAAGTGCATCTAACCCTGGCCTACATAACGTATATGTAACTATTGCTTACAAATTTATCTATGTATCAAGCAATTTATTTTTACCAAGTTGAAATCAAATCCACTTTGAAATTGGACACTTTAACAAGCTTCGGAGCCTGGGTGTTGTTGAACCGATGATGTACACACCACAAGTCGGGGCTATCCTTGAGGAGCATAGCTGATAAATAACTTGGGGGAATCTTTAATTTTCTAATCTTGATTTAATTAGAAGGATTTTGGTAAACACAGACTTATACCTATGGAAAAGAGGGAGATGATTGAAGATGGGCAGGTTTTGTTGACTTGGAAACCGATTACCAACAATATACAGACAGCCAGTGAAACAATATTATTTCCTGCACCTTTGAATTGAAAGACTCACAACCAGACTGAAGATTTTGCCAAATTTTCTCCATGAAGATATATTGGATTATCTCCCCCTAGGTTAGAACTGGATATTGTGCAGTTACCTTATAAAATTCCATTGAATCTTTTGATACATTAAATATTGAAGACACTGAGATCAAGCCTCAGCTTCAAATATTGCTTTTGTAACCATCTTAAAATGGATAAGCCAGAAGGAAAATCAGTAGTGTTAATAGAAAAGCAGAGAGCAATAAGACTCCCATTCCCTGGCTATATCTATACACAATAAGACTCCCACTCCCTGGCTATATCTATACACAATAAGACTCCCACTCCCTGGCTATATCTATACACAATAAGACTCCCACTCCCTGGCTATATCTATACACAATAAGACTCCCACTCCCTGGCTATATCTATACACAATAAGACTCCCACTCCCTGGCTATATCTATACACAATAAGACTCCCACTCCCTGGCTATATCTATACACAATAAGACTCCCACTCCCTGGCTATATCTATACACAATAAGACTCCCATTCCCTGGCTATATCTATACACAATAAGACTCCCATTCCCTGGCTATATCTATACACAATAAGACTCCCACTCCCTGGCTATATCTACACACAATTAGACTCCCACTCCCTGGCTAAGCAGAGAGCAATAAGACTCCCATTCCCTGGCTATATCTATACACAATAAGACTCCCACTCCCTGGCTATATCTATACACAATAAGACTCCCACTCCCTGGCTATATCTATACACAATAAGACTCCCACTCCCTGGCTATATCTATACACAATAAGACTCCCACTCCCTGGCTATATCTATACACAATAAGACTCCCACTCCCTGGCTATATCTATACACAATAAGACTCCCATTCCCTGGCTATATCTATACACAATAAGACTCCCACTCCCTGGCTATATCTATACACAATAAGACTCCCATTCCCTGGCTATATCTATACACAATAAGACTCCCATTCCCTGGCTATATCTATACACAATAAGACTCCCATTCCCTGGCTATATCTATACACAATAAGACTCCCATTCCCTGGCTATATCTATACACAATAAGACTCCCACTCCCTGGCTATATCTATACACAATAAGACTCCCATTCCCTGGCTATATCTATACACAATAAGACTCCCACTCCCTGGCTATATCTATACACAATAAGACTCCCATCCCTGGCTATATCTATACACAATAAGACTCCCACTCCCTGGCTATATCTATACACAATAAGACTCCCACTCCCTGGCTATATCTATACACAATAAGACTCCCACTCCCTGGCTATATCTATACACAATAAGACTCCCACTCCCTGGCTATATCTATACACAATAAGACTCCCATTCCCTGGCTATATCTATACACAATAAGACTCCCACTCCCTGGCTATATCTATACACAATAAGACTCCCACTCCCTGGCTATATCTATACACAATAAGACTCCCATTCCCTGGCTATATCTTACACAATAAGACACAATAAACTAACCCACTCCCTGGCTATATCTATACACAATAAGACTCCCACTCCCTGGCTATATCTATACACAATAAGACTCCCACCCCTGGCTATATCTATACACAATAAGACTCCCACTCCCTGGCTATATCTATACACAATAAGACTCCCACTCCCTGGCTATATCTATACACAATAAGACTCCCATTCCCTGGCTATATCTATACACAATAAGACTCCCACTCCCTGGCTATATCTATACACAATAAGACTCCCATTCCCTGGCTATATCTATACACAATAAGACTCCCATTCCCTGGCTATATCTATACACAATAAGACTCCCATTCCCTGGCTATATCTATACACAATAAGACTCCCACTCCCTGGCTATATCTATACACAATAAGACTCCCATTCCCTGGCTATATCTATACACAATAAGACTCCCATTCCCTGGCTATATCTATACACAATAAGACTCCCATCCCTGGCTATATCTATACACAATAAGACTCCCACTCCCTGGCTATATCTATACACAATAAGACTCCCACTCCCTGGCTATATCTATACACAATAAGACTCCCACTCCCTGGCTATATCTATACACAATAAGACTCCCACTCCCTGGCTATATCTATACACAATAAGACTCCCACTCCCTGGCTATATCTATACACAATAAGACTCCCATCCCTGGCTATATCTATACACAATAAGACTCCCATTCCCTGGCTATATCTATACACAATAAGACTCCCACTCCCTGGCTATATCTATACACAATAAGACTCCCACTCCCTGGCTATATCTATACACAATAAGACTCCCACTCCCTGGCTATATCTATACACAATAAGACTCCCACTCCCTGGCTATATCTATACACAATAAGACTCCCACTCCCTGGCTATATCTATACACAATAAGACTCCCACTCCCTGGCTATATCTATACACAATAAGACTCCCACTCCCTGGCTATATCTATACACAATAAGACTCCCACTCCCTGGCTATATCTATACACAATAAGACTCCCACTCCCTGGCTATATCTATACACATTAAGACTCCCATTCCCTGGCTATATCTACACACAACTTGGTTTAATTATTCACTCATGTACCTTACCAATAACAACTAATTCTACATGAAATACAAGCCGGAAACAGACCAGTATTTGATTACTTTATAATGATTATTCCTGGTAACATAAAACAACACTTAACGATATGAATCCCACAATGATATTTCGTTTGTATCTCTTATTAATCCTCGAGCCAGTAATAATATACATAAGACCAATAGCAGAAGATTATATTTAGGTTTCTTTTGTTCGGGATTCATTTCCTTATTGCAGCAAAGGAAGTAGCTATGTTAAACATTATATATACAAACGTATATATATTAATATAAGCAATTAATATGTTCCTCATGTGAAATAAATTGTAAAGGGGCATAACAATGTTGGGATTCAAAGGAATTGCTTTTTTGTTTTTTTTTTATCCCTTACCAAAATAGATTCCAAAGGAAAAATCTTTTGATAAAGTGCCAAATAAATGTAAAAACTATGTAACTTATCTGTAAAATTCTCGATATTTTGAAAAAGAACCTTCCCCTTTGGTCATATAGATAATAAGTACCTGGTATAATCTATTCCGTCTCTGCATTTTACAGAGTTAGCTCCCATGCAGGTAGGTATCAATTGTTACCTCATTATTTTGTAAGCGCAATTCACGTCATCTTCTCGGAAATATGATGTTACGCTCGCAAACACATTACGTCACAGTCAATACATATGCACAAGGGCAGATAACTCTGTAATTTGCAAATACAGAATAGGCTAAAGATAGGGGATAGCAAAGGGCAATAACTCAGTAAATAGAAGAATAGAGGAAGTCTATTTGTGTGTATCACATAAACCACAAAATAGACGGGATTAATGGACAGATAGAACAAGAGATCCCAGAGGGATCTTGGTGCCCACCAAAGAATGATCTATATCTGACAAAGGAAAAATGGATCTTTTCTCTACTTTTTAAACTTTTTCAAACATACTACATATAAAATTTGAGACAGATCGCTTCAGTACCTTTTGAGAAGTAGAGGTAACAAACTTCAACTATCAAAATCCAAGATGACTCCTTGGCGGCCATCTTGTTGATCAATCGGTCCCAAATCACAATATGCATAACTAGGGCCCTAGGGGAACCTACATGTGAAATTTGAGAAAGATCCATTCAATACTTTCTGAGAAATAGCGATAACAAACTTTGAATATAAAAATCCAAGATGGCTGCCTGGCAGCAATCTTGTTGACCGATCGGTCCCAAAATGCAATATGCACAACTAGGTCCCTAGGGGAACCTACATATGAAGTTTGAGACAGACCCCTTCAGTACTATCTGAGAAATAGCCATAACAAACTTTAACTATCAAAATCCAAGATGGCTGCCTGGCGGCCATCTTGTTTTTTCGATCAGCCTCATAATCTGTATGGCACAACTAGGGACCAAGGGTAACCTCCATGTGAAGTTTGAACAAAATCCCTTTGGTAGTTCTCAAGAAATATTGATAACAAACTTCAAGTGCCAAAATCAAAGATGGTTGCCTGGCGGCCATCTTGTTTTTCCGATCAGCCTCAAAATCTGTATGGCACAACTAGGGACCAAGGGTAATCTCCATTTGAAGTTTGAACAAAATCCCTACAGCAGCTATTAAAAAATAGTGATAACAAGCATTGTTTACAGACGGACGACGGACGCAGGGCGATTTGAATAGCCCACCATCTGATGATGGTGGACTAAAAAGGGACAAAGAATCAAAGGAATGATGAACTGAGAGTTTTTAATGAACTGAGGATAAGAATTCACAAGAACTATGATTAATCGTCTTAGAGAGGGACAAAGATGCATCAAGAATTATGGACAAAATGAAGGACAGACAGATCAAATTAAAAAATGTGGACAGAAATACTAATCATGAAACAAACACATGCAGTGATTGATTTACTGACTGACATAGGGACAAATAATTACTAACAAAAATACTAGGAGACACAGAGTGTCATTCACAGTGACATCCATTCACCAGCAAAATCTAAAACATGGTTTTTTAAACAACAACATGATCATATCTCACTTAATCCCCTATAACCTCTGATAGCACATTTCTCTTCTGACTCCGGTTTTTGTTTCTTATCCTTATAAACTATCATCTTTCTACTGCAAATGCAACCTTGGCCTGCTTTAAACATACATATCTGACAAACTTAAAACTGATTACCCTCATAATGCCAGTCGGAGAGCTTATTTATAAACATATATGTACAGTAAAGCTCAGATCTGCCTGGATTTAGAATGACATTGTGTCTATAAAGGACTTATTTAGGTGCCAATTTAGCCACAAATGGTTTAGTTATTATGTAATACTATTCCTATTAAGACTGGAGAGGCACAGCTCTGCAGGTCCCAAATTAATCCCAACCAGAACAATACCTGTACACCAGGAGGCTGTCAAACTTATTATAGACAGCTTTCTGTGACATACATCTTTAGGCTATATTCTACATTTAAGTTTACTTAAAGCTGCATGCTGCAATTTTAAAAGACTAACTTCTTTCCAAAAGATGTCTCCTGGTTAGAAAAGTATTTTGTATCCTTCTGGCTGTTTGTTTGTTTAATGAAGACTGTCTCATCATTTGTGAATCATCTGAAACTTGCTTCATATTGTAGGCGTTTCAAAAGAATTAAAAAACGATTGTTTTTGGTAATTAAAAACAGCAGGGTACAAAACTCAAATAAATAAATATACAGCCACATGCTATACACTACAGTAGATCTTTATAGTGCAAAGTCAGAGAAAAATAAATTTCAAATCATATTTTCATCTAATTTCTTTTTTGACTGTATGAAATGGAGGGGTTGAAAGGAGTTGTGGGGGGATCAAGTGGAGAAGGGAGAAAGGAGTGAGGGGATGGTGAAATGATGATCACTTTTCAACTGCAATAGGGGATTTCAATGGGCACATTATATGCTTTCATATGCTATCTCTGCAGAGATTTTTACTAATAATTTCTTTCGAAAATGTAGCACATTTACTCCAATACAAAAATAGCATCACTGTATAAATTTGTGGCAATATATAGCATCCAAATGGACTTGATTGACCTATGGTTAGCACTATAAAAAGATTATCTCTGGTTAGCCATACCTTATCTGTAGCCCTCTAGTTCTGTCAAAGAGGTTGCCAAAAGGCACCAGTGTATTGACTATGCAGATATACAGCATACACACTGAAATCCGAACTCCATATATCTGTACATCAGTAATATTTAACTGAATCTCATCTTTCAAAATTCAATACAAGTTTAATTTTACGGTTTCTAGAACTTCTCAATTTTTTATATATCTATTGTGTAGAATTGAAAGCATACAATTTTGGGGGCAAAGAAAATAAAATCAATATTTTAACCTGTTATTAGAGGATAGAGAATGTTTTTGTATCTGTAGATCTCTACATCGACTGTAGACTACGCTGGAGTACCAACATACATAGGAATGGTCTACACTTGGCAACTTTATCAAGTTGAGATAACTTGTAATTCTAATCTTCATTATTTACATTTCATCCATTTTAACCAGATATTGCTACTAAATTGGATTCCCTTACATCAATCAAGCTCATCCCCTTCAGGACCACCTGTGAGGAGAAATCACATGTATCTATCTAGAGATTCTTGCCACATCAGACCACCTTTCACACAAATACGTGCAGCCTTTAGTAGCAAACCATTTTTCTTTCACAAAAAAATCACAAAAATAACTGTAAAATGAAACCACTTCTCTACAAAAACTAACAATAATATGAGACAATCTTTGGGAATAAAATATACCTTCAATATAAGAACCGCTTGCAGTGAAAAGTTGGCTGTAATATGAGACCACCTTACTAACGTCTGATGTAAGACCAGTGTTTAGACAAAGTTACCTGGAAAATGAGACCAACTTTCTGAAAAATAACCTGTAAAATGAGCCACCTACCTGACAAACATTACCTGTAAAATGAGATCACTTTCCTAAAAAGAAGTGCCTGTAAAATAATACCACCTTCTTAACAAGCAATACCTGTAAAATGAGACCACCTTTACGACAAAAGTTACCTGTAAAATGAGCCCACCTTACTAACAAGCAGTACCTGTAAATTTGGTCCATCTTCCTAACAAGCAGTACCTGTTAAATGAGACCCGCAAACAAACAATCCTTTTCAATCAACAACTATTTGACCACTGAGATCAATCTCCTACAGAAAACCCTATAAGTACAGACCCGCCAACTTTGCTGCAATAAAATACCTGGTACTCAATTCAAAGTTAAACTGTAAAATGAACCCAACTTTTCTACAAAGACTACCTGCAATGAGATCACATGCAGATGTCATCGCAGATATCGGTTTCTATCGACATTGGTCACTTTAGACAGGTATATGTAATTATAAACATTAATTGAAAGATGAATTACACATTTCAGTGGCTTAAAACAGATGTCAGTTAAAGAAAATTGTGAAATGGTAATTTGAACAAATGAAAAAAAAAATAAAACAGAAAACGTGTCAGATATTCAACGCAGGATCTGTAGAATTACTCAATTTGATAGTGAATTGTTATTAACTGAAATTCCAAGGAAATTAATTTCATGTCAGAAAGAGGGAATTTGAGGGCTGCATAGAAAGGCATTAGTACACAACTGTCTCACAACTGTTAATTTGATAAACCACTGTTAATCAGAGTTGTCAAACTAATTCTAATGTGTGTATTTAAAGAGATTGATCAGCGTGCAGACTCAGTTGTGTCTGTTAGGGTCGGCAGACGTAAAACCGTAACATAGATCATGATACATAGAACTTTTGTACGACAGTCGTCTACATTTAACGTCAGTTACACGTAGATGTTATTTGTAGTAGCAGTTCGACTTTTGTAGTTGTTTATACTTATTAACTGAAAACATGGGATGTAAATTTGTTGTAATTTGGTAATTTGCTTTCACAGGAAGCATGGTTCAGTTGTCAGAAAATGTTACATTGCCTTTTGTCTTACGTTATCTGATAGATATATAGATGTGTAACTTCACATCATAGCGACATTACCATTTCAGACTGTGAGAAAAAGTTTCACTGTCATTGACAAATGTGCACACATCATAATGTCAAATAAAACCCTTGATCATTATTTTGAAATTCAGAAAAAAAAAATCATTTGACTCACACAATTATTCATTTTTCCGACAGAGTATCAATCTTCAAATGAACAAAGAATTTTATCTCAATAGCATTTTACTAGTAAATAATATGCATACTGGTACAAAATATTCAATAACTTTTTCCATAACAGCATTTTGACAAATTCATAAAATTATTAATAACTAAGAACATTTTTCAGAAAAGGAAATAATTGACAAATAAATATACATGTATAACCAAAAACTATACTGAACAAATCTCCTTTTCTGAAGACTTCACGAAAGATTTGCTATTGATCAAACATTAATCTCAAACAAATCCTATTGTCAAAATCAATTATGAGAAATATTGCATATTTTCAGTAGCATAATTTTTGTAAAAAGAAAGTAAATGAAAGGTACAATTCAAAACTTATGAAGAAATTGAAATGTAAATGCCAACATGCGTATATGGTAAGAGCAGGATAAAGAGAATAAACCCTACCTTATGAGAGTGAGTTGATCAGTAATGGTTTCGGCTGCTGATCCTTGGATTGCTCTGCTTCTAGTATTGACTATGACTGTGGCACTGTCACTCTGGCCCAAGCTGTGTAAACACAAGGAAACAGAATCTAAGCACCCCCACCGGACAACGCTGTTTCCTATTTACGTAATCCCGCTAAAATCACACTGCAGCTTTAAGTCAGTACCACACTCATAACAGCTCGTAACGACTCATAACGGAGGTGAAATTCAAACATAAGTATGTAACAATACTCACATCATCTTTTGTTGTCTTTATTGTTTTCTATGTTTGAACGATCTGTTAACAGCTTACCCTGTGATTGTTTGCTAAGCCTTATTGGTAAACAGGCATTAAGTATTAATTAGTATTCCTACTCACAGACACACTCCCCCAATTGTGACTCCCTAAACAAGATTTACCTGTATGCTAGCCACAATCACTCAGGTGTAAATGGGTCTTAATCTGGCCCCTTAGGTATTTAGTATGGATAAACAACTACCCGTAGGTCGAAGACTTAAAGACTAGAATATTGTCACAGAAGGAATCCAATGCTTTCTCCCGTTTGGTTTGCATACATACAGTTTTCTGGAAAATTCTGACCTGGAAAATTCAGACAGGGAAACTTCTAAGTCTGAAAGGTCTAATGTATACATATCAGACATGTTAACCACTGTAACGCAGAAGTGGGGGAGGGGGGGGGGGGCTAGTGGTATAGTTACTGTATAGATATCAGACATGTTAACCACTGTAACACAGAGGTGGAGGGCTAGTGGTAGTTACTGTATAGATATCAGACATGTTAACCACTGTAACACAGAGGTGGAGGGCTAGTGGTAGTTACTGTATAGATATCAGACATGTTAACCACTGTAACACAGAGGTGGAGGGCTAGTGGTAGTTACTGTATAGATATCAGACATGTTAACCACTGTAACACAGAGGTGGAGGGCTAGTGGTAGTTACTGTATAGATATCAGACATGTTAACCACTGTAACACAGAGGTGGAGGGCTAGTGGTAGTTACTGTATAGATATCAGACATGTTAACCACTGTAACACAGAGGTGGAGGGCTAGTGGTAGTTACTGTATAGATATCAGACATGTTACCACTGTAACACAGAGGTGGATCAGTGGTAGTTACTGTATAGATATCAGACATGTTAACCACTGTAACACAGAGGTGGGGGGCTAGTGGTAGTTACTGTATAGATATCAGACATGTTAACCACTGTAACACAGAGGTGGAGGGCTAGTGGTAGTTACTGTATAGATATCAGACATGTTAACCACTGTAACACAGAGGTGGAGGGCTAGTGGTAGTTACTGTATAGATATCAGACATGTTAACCACTGTAACACAGAGGTGGAGGGCTAGTGGTAGTTACTGTATAGATATCAGACATGTTAACCACTGTAACCCAGAGGTGGAGGGCTAGTGGTAGTTAATGTATAGATATCAGACATGTTAACCACTGTAACACAGAGGTGGGGGGCTAGTGGTAGTTACTGTATAGATATCAGACATGTTAACCACTGTAACACAGAGGTGGAGGGCTAGTGGTAGTTACTGTATAGATATCAGACATGTTAACCACTGTAACACAGAGGTGGAGGGCTAGTGGTAGTTACTGTATAGATATCAGACATGTTAACCACTGTAACACAGAGGTGGAGGGCTAGTGGTAGTTAATGTATAGATATCAGACATGTTAACCACTGTAACACAGAGGTGGAGGGCTAGTGGTAGTTACTGTATATATATCAGACATGTTAACCACTGTAACACAGAGGTGGAGGGCTAGTGGTAGTTACTGTATAGATATCAGACATGTTAACCACTGTAACACAGAGGTGGAGGGCTAGTGTAGTTACTGTATAATATCAGACATGTTAACCACTGTAACACAGAGGTGGAGGGCTAGTGGTAGTTACTGTATAGATATCAGACATGTTAAACCACTGTAACACAGAGGTGGGGGGCTAGTGGTAGTTACTGTATACATATCAGACATGTTAACCACTGTAACACAGAGGTGGAGGGCTAGTGGTAGTTAATGTATAGATATCAGACATGTTAACCACTGTAACCCAGAGGTGGAGGGCTAGTGGTAGTTAATGTATAGATATCAGACATGTTAACCACTGTAACCCAGAGGTGGAGGGCTAGTGGTAGTTACTGTATAGATATCAGACATGTTAACCACTGTAACACAGAGGTGGTGGGCTAGTGGTAGTTACTGTATAGATATCAGACATGTTTACCACTGTAACACAGAGGTGGGGGGGCTAGTGGTAGTTACTGTATAGATATCAGACATGTTAACCACTGTAACACAGAGGTGGAGGGCTAGTGGTAGTTAATGTATAGATATCAGACATGTTAACCACTGTAACACAGAGGTGGAGGGCTAGTGGTAGTTAATGTATAGATATCAGACATGTTAACCACTGTAACCCAGAGGTGGAGGGCTAGTGGTAGTTACTGTATAGATATCAGACATGTTAACCACTGTAACCCAGAGGTGGAGGGCTAGTGGTAGTATAATGTATAGATATCAGACATGTTAACCACTGTAACCCAGAGGTGGAGGGCTAGTGGTAGTTAATGTATAGATATCAGACATGTTAACCACTGTAACACAGAGGTGGAAGGCTAGTGGTAGTTACTGTATAGATATCAGACATGTTAACCACTGTAACACAGAGGTGGAGGGCTAGTTGTAGTTATGTATAGATATCAGACATGTTAACCACTGTAACACAGAGGTGGAGGGCTAGTGGTAGTGTTACTGTATAGATATCAGACATGTTAACCACTGTAACACAGAGGTGGAGGGCTAGTGGTAGTTACTGTATAGATATCAGACATGTTAACCACTGTAACACAGAGGTGGAGGGCTAAGTTACCAGACTGTAACCACTGTAACACAGAGGTGGAGGGCTAGTGGTAGTTACTGTATAGATATCAGACATGTTAACCACTGTAACACAGAGGTGGAGGGCTAGTGGTAGTTACTGTATAGATATCAGACATGTTAACCACTGTAACACAGAGGTGGAGGGCTAGTGGTAGTTACTGTATAGATATCAGACATGTTAACCACTGTAACACAGAGGTGGAGGGCTAGTGGTAGTTACCAGACATGTTAACCACTGTAACACAGAGGTGGGGGCTAGTGGTAGTTATGTATAGATATCAGACATGTTAACCACTGTAACACAGAGGTGAGGGCTAGTGGTAGTTACTGTATAGATATCAGACATGTTAACCACTGTAACACAGAGGTGGAGGGCTAGTGGTAGTTACTGTATAGATATCAGACATGTTAACCACTGTAACACAGAGGTGTGGAGGCTAGTGGTAGTTAGTGTATAGATATCAGACATGTTAACCACTGTAACACAGAGGTGGAGGGCTAGTGGTAGTTACTGTATAGATATCAGACATGTTAACCACTGTAACACAGAGGTGGAGGGCTAGTGTAGTGTTACTGTATAGATATCAGACATGTTAACCACTGTAACACAGAGGTGGAGGGCTAGTGGTAGTTACTGTATAGATATCAGACATGTTAACCACTGTAACACAGAGGTGGAGGGCTAGTGGTAGTTACTGTATAGATATCAGACATGTTAACCACTGTAACACAGAGGTGGAGGGCTAGTGGTAGTTACTGTATAGATATCAGACATGTTAACCACTGTAACACAGAGGTGGAGGGCTAGTGGTAGTTACTGTATAGATATCAGACATGTTAACCACTGTAACACAGAGGTGGAGGGCTAGTGGTAGTTACTGTATAGATATCAGACATGTTAACCACTGTAACACAGAGGTGGAGGGCTAGTGGTAGTTACTGTATAGATATCAGACATGTTAACCACTGTAACACAGAGGTGGAGGGCTAGTGGTAGTTACTGTATAGATATCAGACATGTTAACCACTGTAACACAGAGGTGGTGGGCTAGTGGTTATGTATAGATATCTAGACATGTTAACCACTGTAACAAGTGGTGGCTAGGTAGTTACTGTTATAACAGATATCTAGTGTACATGTTAACCACTGTAAACACTGTAACCAGAGGTGGAGGGCTAGTGGTAGTTACTGTATAGATATCAGACATGTTAACCACTGTAACTCAGAGGTGGAGGGCTAGTGGTAGTTACTGTATAGATATCAGACATGTTAACCACTGTAACACAGAGGTGGAGGGCTAGTGGTAGTTAATGTATAGATATCAGACATGTTAACCACTGTAACCCAGAGGTGGAGGGCTAGTGGTAGTTAATGTATAGATATCAGACATGTTAACCACTGTAACACAGAGGTGGTGGGCTAGTGGTAGTTACTGTATAGATATCAGACATGTAACCACTGTAACACCAGAGGTGGAGGGCTAGTGGTAGTTACTGTATAGATATCAGACATGTTAACCACTGTAACCAGAGGTGGAGGGCTAGTGGTAGTTATGTATAGATATCAGACATGTTAACCACTGTAACACAGAGGTGGAGGGCTAGTGGTAGTTACTGTATAGATATCAGACATGTTAACCACTGTAACACAGAGGTGGAGGGCTAGTGGTAGTTAATGTATAGATATCAGACATGTTAACCACTGTAACCAGAGGTGGAGGGCTAGTGGTAGTTAATGTATAGATATCAGACATGTTAACCACTGTAACACAGAGGTGGAAGGGCTAGTGGTAGTTAATGTATAGATATCAGACATGTTAACCACTGTAACACAGAGGTGGAGGGCTAGTGGTAGTTACTGTATAGATATCAGACATGTTAACCACTGTAACCCAGAGGTGGAAGGCTAGTGGTAGTTAATGTATAGATATCAGACATGTTAACCACTGTAACACAGAGGTGGTGGGCTAGTGGTAGTTAATGTATAGATATCAGACATGTTAACCACTGTAACACAGAGGTGGTGGGCTAGTGGTAGTTACTGTATAGATATCAGACATGTTAACCACTGTAACACAGAGGTGGAGGGCTAGTGGTAGTTAATGTATAGATATCAGACATGTTAACCACTGTAACACAGAGGTGGAGGGCTAGTGGTAGTTAATGTATAGATATCAGACATGTTAACCACTGTAACACAGAGGTGGAGGGCTAGTGGTAGTTACTGTATAGATATCAGACATGTTAACCACTGTAACACAGAGGTGGAGGGCTAGTGGTAGTTACTGTATAGATATCAGACATGTTAACCACTGTAACACAGAGGTGGAGGGCTAGTGGTAGTTACTGTATAGATATCAGACATGTTAACCACTGTAACACAGAGGTGGAGGGCTAGTGGTAGTTACTGTATAATATCAGACATGTTAACCACTGTAACACAGAGGTGGGGGCTAGTGGTAGTTACTGTATAATATCGACATGTAACACTGTAACACAAGGTGGACTGTATATATATCTGACATGTTAACCACTGTAACACAGAGGTGGAGGGCTAGTGGTAGTTAATGTATAGATATCAGACATGTTAACCACTGTAACACAGAGGTGGAGGGCTAGAGTGGTAGTTACTGTATAGATATCAGACATGTTAACCACTGTAACACAGAGGTGGAAGGCTAGTGGTAGTTACTGTATAGATATCAGACTGTATAGATATTCAGACATGTTAACCACTGTAACACAGAGGTGGAGGGCTAGTGGTAGTTACTGTATAGATATCAGACATGTTAACCACTGTAACACAGAGGTGGAGGGCTAGTGGTAGTTACTGTATAGATATCAGACATGTTAACCACTGTAACACAGAGGTGGTGGGCTAGTGGTGTTACTGTATATATATCTGACATGTTAACCACTGTAACACAGAGGTGGAGGGCTAGTGGTAGTTACTGTATAGATATCAGACATGTTAACCACTGTAACACAGAGGTGTTGGGCTAGTGGTAGTTACTGTATAGATATCAGACATGTAAGCCAATGTAACCCAGAGGTGTTGGGCTAGTGGTAGTTAATGTATAGATATCAGACATGTAAGCCACTGTAACACAGAGGTGTTGGGCTAGTGGTAGTTACTGTATAGATATCAGACATGTTAACCACTGTAACACAGAGGTGGTGGGCTAGTGGTAGTTACTGTATAGATATCAGACATGTTAACCACTGTAACACAGAGGTGGAGGGCTAGTGGTAGTTACTGTATAGATATCAGACATGTTAACCACTGTAACACAGAGGTGGAGGGCTAGTGGTAGTTACTGTATAATATCAGACATGTTAACCACTGTAACCAGAGGTGGAGGGCTAGTGGTAGTTACTGTATAGATATCAGACATGTTAACCACTGTAACACAGAGGTGGAGGGCTAGTGGAAGTTAATGTATAGATATCAGACATGTTAACCACTGTAACACAGAGGTGGACGGCTAGTGTTAGTTACTGTATAGATATCAGACATTTTAACCACTGTAACCCAGAGGTGGTGGGCTAGTGGTAGTTACTGTATAGATATCAGACATGTTAACCACTGTAACACAGAGGTGGAGGGCTAGTGGTAGTTACTGTATAGATATCAGACATGTTAACCACTGTAACACAGAGGTGGTGGGCTAGTGGTAGTTACTGTATAGATATCAGACATGTTAACCACTGTAACACAGAGGTGGAGGGCTAGTGGTAGTTACTGTATAGATATCAGACATGTTAACCACTGTAACACAGAGGTGGAAGGCTAGTGGTAGTTACTGTATAGATATCAGACATGTTAACCACTGTAACACAGAGGTGGAGGCTAGTGGTATTTACTGTATAGATATCAGACATGTAAGCCACTGTAACACAGAGGTGGAGGGCTAGTGGTAGTTAATGTATAGATATCAGACATGTTAACCACTGTAACACAGAGGTGGAGGGCTAGTGGTAGTTAATGTATAGATATCAGACATGTTAACCACTGTAACACAGAGGTGGAGGGCTAGTGGTAGTTACTGTATAGATATCAGACATGTTAACCACTGTAACACAGAGGTGTTGGGCTAGTGGTAGTTACTGTATATATATCAGACATGTTAACCACTGTATGTTAACCACTGTAACCCAGAGGTGGAGGGCTAGTGGTAGTTACTGTATAGATATCAGACATGTTAACCACTGTAACACAGAGGTGTTGGGCTAGTGGTAGTTACTGTATAGATATCAGACATGTTAACCACTGTAACCCAGAGGTGTTGGGCTAGTGGTAGTTACTGTATAGATATCAGACATGTTAACCCCTGTAACACAGAGGTGGAAGGCTAGTGGTAGTTACTGTATAGATATCAGACATGTGAACCACTGTAACACAGAGGTGTTGGGCTAGTGGTAGTTACTGTATATATATCAGACATGTTAACCACTGTAACACAGAGGTGGTGGGCTAGTGGTAGTTACTGTATAGATATCAGACATGTTAACCACTGTAACACAGAGGTGTTGGGCTAGTGGTAGTTACTGTATAGATATCAGACATGTTAACCACTGTAACACAGAGGTGGAAGGCTAGTGGTAGTTACTGTATAGATATCAGACATGTTAACCACTGTAACACAGAGGTGGAGGGCTAGTGGTAGTTACTGTATAGATATCAGACATGTTAACCACTGTAACACAGAGGTGGAAGGCTAGTGGTAGTTACTGTATAGATATCAGACATGTTAACCACTGTAACACAGAGGTGGAGGGCTAGTGGTAGTTACTGTATAGATATCAGACATGTTAACCACTGTAACACAGAGGTGGAGGGCTAGTGGTAGTTACTGTATAGATATCAGACATGTTAACCACTGTAACCCAGAGGTGGTGGGCTAGTGGTAGTTACTGTATAGATATCAGACATGTTAACCACTGTAACATGGAGGTGTTGGGCTAGTGGTAGTTACTGTATAGATATCAGACATGTTAACCACTGTAACACAGAGGTGGAGGGCTAGTGGTAGTTAATGTATAGATATCAGACATGTTAACCACTGTAACACAGAGGTGGAGGGCTAGTGGTAGTTACTGTATATATATCCGACATGTTAACCACTGTAACATGGAGGTAGAGGGCAAGTGGTAGTTACTGTATAGATATCAGACATGTTAACCACTGTAACACAGAGGTGGAAGGCTAGTGGTAGTTACTGTATATATATCCGACATGTTAACCACTGTAACATGGAGGTAGAGGGCTAGTGGTAGTTAATGTATAGATATCAGACATGTTAACCACTGTAACCCAGAGGTGGAGGGCTAGTGGTAGTTAATGTATAGATATCAGACATGTTAACCACTGTAACACAGAGGTGGAGGGCTAGTGGTAGTTACTGTATAGATATCAGACATGTTAACCACTGTAACACAGAGGTGGTGGGCTAGTGGTAGTTACTGTATAGATATCAGACATGTTAACCACTGTAACACAGAGGTGGAGGGCTAGTGGTAGTTACTGTATAGATATCAGACATGTGAACCACTGTAACACAGAGGTGGAGGGCTAGTGGTAGTTACTGTATAGATATCTGACATGTTAACCACTGTAACACAGAGGTGGAGGGCTAGTGGTAGTTACTGTATAGATATCAGACATGTTAACCACTGTAACACAGAGGTGGAAGGCTAGTGGTAGTTACTGTATAGATATCAGACATGTTAACCACTGTAACACAGAGGTGGTGGGCTAGTGGTAGTTACTGTATAGATATCAGACATGTTAACCACTGTAACACAGAGGTGGAGGGCTAGTGGTAAAATGTTTGCACCTTAAGCATTCAGCCATTGTAGTAAAGAGTTAGAGCACTACTGATATATATTAGACACCTTAACCACTAAGCCATCTTTGCTCATTAACTCTAACCTCTGCTATTTTCTCAGTAACCATAGCAACACATTTCATAAAATGTAGTAGGAGTTTTGATGAGAAAGTATCCCGTCAATTTTTGACGATAGAACACCCTGTCAGTTTTGTACTTTAACAGTACTTCCAACCAAGATAACATCTCATAAAACAGACACTCAAATGTCCTTTAAGAGTGTCTAAAGGGATGTAACACTTTTAAACAAATATCTGTATCAATTAGCAGGCAGTGCTTCAATACACTAATCCTCACACCTGCTAAATGACTGCAGGAAAATCTATAGCCATCTTGAAAATAATTACGATTTTTAAGTTCGACATTCTTAAAATGTCCTCAAGATCTCATGTTTTTTCTCTATTATCAAATATATTTCATCATTCATGATGCCAATTAATAAACTCTCTGTAAAATGAAATATGGTATGCATTATTTAAATAGTTGATTTGTAGTATCTTTTAATGAAACGTCTGCAGGGAACCAATTACCAATTAAAATTTTCAAAGTTTTTTGAAGCTGAAAGAAAACTAAAAACTTCTCAAATCAAATTTTGCATATTTCTTTTAAGACTTGATAGAATTTCTAATTATTAAAACTGATTTGAATTGTTTGTATCATTTGTATGATTTCATCAATTACGACTTATTTCGTGGCCAATTTCTATCAATATTGACATTAATGCAATATGCTATTTGATTTATTCCACCTCAAACGATTGTTAAAAAAAATCTGGTATTGTCTTACATTTGAAAAGCTTCACTTTGTAGCATGCCATATTTGTTCCAAAATGTACCCGCACAAATCATTACACTGTGTACAATTCATTTTCATGATATTTTATAGCATTTTTGCATTGATCGATCATCAGGTGTTATAGTTGTTAAATGCCTTACATTTCATTTATCGGTCTGGAATTCGATGTAATCCCCTGTATAGACACAATAAAGGTCAGGGGTCACCTGCCCGGTCACGTAGCCTGGTTTTCTCCAGACACTTTGGTATCTTCCCGTGCTAACAGACCCCTTGCAGGTTTACATCTAGGCCATCAATAATGATTTGTATCTGTCTTGTTTGAAAATTGATGTAAAATGAATAAAGTTTATAGTTTATAGTTATAGCTAAAATAAGTATGGCTGTTGCTAGGTTAATGACCATAGGTCGGTGGTTTTACTCGGGGTACTGCAGCTTTCCCTCACCTCTTAAACCTGGCTTGTCCTTAGATAACCCTGAGTGTCAGCAAACCCTCTTTATTATGCTATCCCGAAAATTACCAAAATTAATGCTGATAGTGTCCAATTGGATTAATATCTGTTACTTATACTCAGGCTCTTAATGTTAAGATGAAATCTGCCATCAGAAGCAAACCCACACTAAATGTAGATAAAAGCACGTACGAAAGCACTCATTTTACCAGAAGCAAGTAAAATTCAATAAAAGTGCATGTTTGAAAGACTAGAAACTTCAAGTCCATCAAACACCAAAATAACCAGGATATATAACATCAAATCTAACAAGCTTGAAAATGAAAATTCACTAATATGGATAAGGCAACAAACTTCAAATGAGATTTGGAGATCGTAAAAAAAATAGTAATGTTCCTGAACATGCTCTTGTTTGTATTATCAGACAATGCCATAGCAACTCCGACTGGCTGTGACTTCAGAGTCTTGTGACTACAGGAACATCTAACAAAATTTGAAAGAACCTATATTATATTTACATACCTTTCAAATAGCTTGTAAACACACCTTTTATGCATTAAAAATACAAGTAAACCTTCTATAAAGGTCATACTGAACCTATATAAAGGGTATACTTCTGTATAAATTACACCTGTCTATAGAGGACATTTTGGTGTGTCCTTTTGGTGTCCTTTGTAGACAGGTTTGAATGTAATAACCAGACACTTTTTATAAAATCATAAATTAAACAAACACTGACAGATTATTTCCCTTCAACAATTTTCCTTTTCCTCTTATTCATCTTTGTATTGAATGTATAACTAATGGATTAATTGTTATACTTTCTCTTTGGATCTCTTGACAATATGTTCTTTTATCACATTATCTGCCTGATACCCAGTGATTTCGCCCATGTAATAATTTTGCATATGTCACTAGTGTAATATGACCTGGGGCGATTTTCATTGGCTGGTAATCCATTAAGACGTCAAACAGAAACAATAAAATGACGTCAGTAAAAATGAGATGACGTAATGATTACAAGGAGAGCGATACAAAATGGAATTACATGGAGAAAAGCCACCAACCACCAGTTAGTACCAGGCAATTGCTTCACAAGGGATTCGAACTCGCGTCCCAATGGTGGAAAGCTTACGGTAATTTGTCTGGACACTTTTAACCACTCAGCTACTTCATTCATCACATACTTTGGGGGCGATCGAGTTCATAAAAGAACTCTAGCTACCAGCAAAATTAAAACATACAACGTTTACCATTTACATGGTAACATGATTACTTCTGTAGACATATAAAAACTGCATAAAAATCCAAAGGAAATGGTGCCCACATATAAAAGGTGCCGGATTTCATGGAAAAGGAAAAATAAGACAGGTTTGTGGTATATGCAGGCGTAAGAGGAAAGACTTGTTTGGGTGCTGTCTTGACAGCTGAGGAACTGATTCTGTTTCTTATTCTGAGGGTTTTATGGCTTGTGAAGGCCAGACAACAAACCTCAGCAATTCCCAAGATAGCAGGTCTACCGAGGTTCTGATCTTCAGGAGCGAAAGGAAGTTATTTGATTTTGGTCATGAAATGAGTGCCACAACCCATATAAAACTTTGTGATTTAAGTTCATTGAGATAAAGCATCAGGGATTTTTGTTGTCACACGTAGGTTTAACAGTGCTAAAGAACAGGTACATTAGGCTTGCAGACCTTTAGTTCAGTCCATAGCAAAATACTGTTATTTTGTTTCTTATTCCTGAGAGGCATAAGCAAAGCACTTGATTTTGGTCATAAAAGGAGTACCATATGCGTCATACGTTTTTATAACATGGCATAAGGGATTTAATCATACAGTTAGCAGAAAAAGTCACTAACATTGTCAATCTTGATCACTGTGATTTTGTTTGTCATTCCTCAGGGACATTTCACTTCAGCCATGCGAGAAGAGGATTACCTATTTTGCACAAAAGAAAGAGTTTAAAAAACTAGTTTTTTATTTATTGTCACATATATATGGATTATAGATAAAAGATAAGAGGAAGTTCACCTTCCCAGCTCAGACTACTGGAAATCTGTGTTTAAAGCATGGTTTGTATGATTTGAGTAACATCCTTTGGCACCAGGAGTCCTTTTGAGACCAGCCAAATTGACCTTCTGGTTTGTAGTGTTAAAGTAAAGATACAGGTACCAGCAATAAGTTGCCTTCCAAAATTAAACAAATGAGAACTTTCTTCTAGTCAGGAACTTTCTGTTGCCTACCAGAAACATTTAAAGATCTGTGTATGATCCAGATCTTCTTGTTGAAGAAAAGCCAACAGAAAACCTCTGACTTAACAGTTAGTTCCATGCAGTGGACACTGTGGTTTTTTTTTTTTTTTTTTTTTTATCTTTTGGTTTAATAGGGAAGGGCTACTCAGCTGTAGACAAAGTGTTTGAATACTAAAATAATAATCGTAAACCACTATGTCCTTACTGAAACAGTCAAATCCACTATAAAAGAAAATGTCTATAAACCCCATTTTGTATACTGTATATGATCAACTTTTGTATAAAGGACATATGTCTATAATGGATAGAATCATCAACAACATTAAGTGTAATTTATATAATCAACCTTTGTATAAAGGACATCTGTCTATAAAGGATAGAATCATCAACAACATTAAGTGTAATTTATATAATCAACCTCTGCATAAAGGACATTTTTACTATGTCCCTTTGAAGTCATTTATAGACAGGTTTTGCTGTATTGCATTGTATTACTTCAACAATGGTCACTGTGTTTACTTTAATTATCTGTTATGTGTGTCTATGCTATTAACACTTCTGGCCTTGATTTCCAGAAACAAAAATGATGACTTAAAGGTATTCTTATTATGTAATCTATGTTAATAATTTTAGACTTAAGTTCATTTTGACTTAATTAAGTTTGTTTCGAGAACTCAAAGCCTGCTTAGTTCAAAATTCACAGGTTTAAGGTGAAGTAGAGGAAATGTTTTAATGACTTCAGATAAATATAAAACTTAATATTCATGACTTGCAACAGAAATTCAAACACTCCCAATGATTTCTGAGTTATAACTCATAGTTGACACTTTAACAAAAGAATTAGTTAATTATCGAAGGGGGCATATCTCCTTAAGGAAACCAGATTTTTTAACTGTGAGTGCAGCGTAGTACAGTTTAGAACTGATTGCTGACAGTTAAATACATCTTCATATGTTGTCTGTACTCTTACAGTGTAGCTGTGTGTTTCAATTTTTATGACAAGACATACTGTCCATTCCTATTTGCTATTGTTCGTGAGATTTTCAAGTTTTTCAAATCTGAAGTCGAATTTCTAAAGGTCTTCTTGCAACTTTGAAGAGGCGCGTGTTTCAATTTTTATGATAAGACATACTGTCCATTTCAATTTGCTATTGTTCGTGAGGTTTTTAAGTTTTTCAACTCTGAAAACGAATTTCTAAAGGTCTTCTTGTAACTTTGAAGAGTAAAGTAATCAAGATTTTGTAGGAAACGAAAGTATGTTGGACAAGGAGAAAGATATTTTTAAAATTTCTTTTTCATTTTGTACCTGACTCTGAAACTTAAGAAATTTCTGAAAGCCCTGTCTACACATATCACAGCAGGATGGGATAAGATATAATGATGTGGAAAAAACTTCCCGTTCCCTCACCCCCTGGGTCATAAAATCACCAAAAATCAAGAGGCAACAGTACCCAATGTGTCAAACCTTTCACCAAAGGCCTCGGACATTCAACCAATTTGCCCTCTGCCTCTTGGTCACAGGGGAGGAGTGGTTAAAGTGTCTGACATTTTACCACCAGCCCGTCATAGTGGTTGAATGGTTAATGTGTCAGACATTCTACCACTAGCTCTCCATCTCTGGGTTACAAGGGCGAAGTGGTTAATGTGTCTGGCATTCTACCACTGGCCTTCCTCATCTGGGTCACAGTGGCTAAGTGGTTAGGGCGTTTGACAATCTATTACTAGTTGAACATCTAAGGGTTGAGTGGTTAAGGTGTCCAACATTTCACCACTAGCACTCTGCCTCTGGGTCAAGAATGGGATGCCAATGTGGACCAACTAGTTGCCATGCATTGGTTATATGTATATATAAATATAGGTCAGTTTATGTTTTTAGGTCATCTGACCGGAAGGGTCAGGATGACCTATTGTCATCATCCGCAGTCTGCTGTGCACCGTCTGCTGTCCGCCGTGCGTAAACTTTTCATTCAAACAACATTTTCTCAATAACTGAAAGGCCCAGGGTACTGATATTTGGCCTGTAGCATGCTGGGATAAAGGACTACCAAATTTGTTCAAACGAATGACCTTGATCTTCATTCAAGGTCACAGGGGTCAAATAGGCTAAAATCCTTTAAACAACTTCTTGTGAATAACTAAGAGGCCTAGAGACCTGATATTTGGCCCATGACATGCTGGCATAAAGGGCTACCAAATTTGTTCAAATGAATGACCTTGACCTTCATTCAAGGTCACAGGGTTGAAATAGGCTTAAATCTTTATAAGACTTCTGAAGAACGGAACGGCCAAGAATACTCATATTGGGCCTGCAGCATGCTGGGATGAAGGGCTACCAAGTTTGTTCAAATTAATGACCTTGACTGTCATTCAAGGTCACAGGGGTCAAATAGGCTAAAATTTGTAAACAACTTCTTTTCAAGAATGGAAAGGCCCAGGATACTCATATTGGGCCTGAAACATGCTGAGATGAAGGGCTACCAAGTTTGTTCAAATTAATGATCTTGACTGTCATTCAATGTCACGGGGTCAAATAGGTTAAAATCTTTAAACGACTTCTTGAGAATACATGTAACTAGGAGGCCTAGAGACCTGATATTTGGTCTGTGACATGCTTGGATTAAGAGTTAACAGTTTCGTTCAAATGAATTACCTTGACCTTCATCCAAGGTCACAGGGGGTCAAATAGACTAAAATCTTGAAATAACTTTTTGTGAATAACTAAGGCCTAGAGGCCTGATATTGGGCCTGTGACATGCTTGGATGAATGGCTACCATATTTTTAAAAAAAATGATATTGATCTTCATTCACTGGGGTCAAATAGGCTAAAATCTTTAAACAACTATGTTGTATTGTGCCAATAGTCAGATGACCGTTAAGGCCCATAGGCCTCTTGTTTCATCCTATATGAACTTTGTTTTTTCTCCACTAAAAACCTAAAAAGATGAGCTATCATCCATCACTGGGTGAAATTTTGACATTCGTAGGCGACTTTTGAACCATGTGTTATACAATATTTAACCTTGACATTTATAATCTTCGGTAAGTCAACTCACAGACATCTCGACTGCCATACACTTGTCAGAAAAAACCTCCAAAGTTTTTCACAGAGATCAATATGCAATTCAATTCCCTTGACATTGGGTCGTTGGTGCCTTTCATCAAATTTTTCTGTTTTCTTCAGAAATGTAGAACACAGTCTTACCCTTAACCTTGGTTATCACCAAATTTTAATTAACTTTTCACACCAAAGACACAACCTTGGAAAACAGAATTTGATTACAATTGGCACATGATTTTGTGTATATTTCCTATGAAAATTATTCTTTGATTAAATCTGGACTTTGATATCTTACATTTTTTGTCACCAAGTTAAAAAAAAATTCTGTACATCATTTACCCAGACGTTTTGTGTCTGTCCAGTGATGGAAAACACTCAATTACACCACCACTGACCACTGGTCAGCAGTGACCACACAGTATGACCACTAATCATTACGTTATGTCTATATTATGACAAGGATGGATGACCACCAGAATGACCAGCGCAGCTGACGGCTCGCCCAAACTGACCGACCAAGTCATTGCTACTACAGATTTCATTACTAGTGATAATGGAGATTTAGATGTGTCAACGAGGAATTCAGCGTATAATGAGTCTGCCTCCGCAGGGAGACCAATCGGACGAAAGGAGTTATTGAATTATAGATATAGGTGTTTTGATGGGAAGTTTTGAGTCGATGATCCTGTGTTTGTCGTCTCTCCAAACTTACAGTTTCCTTCAATAGACTCATTGTGATATTGGACGGAAAGTGAGACACCAGTTGATTTCGGACACTTGTGTGTACCTAATGTGTCTATTGTGTGACCGTTAATAGTCGCCCCGCCTCCCCAAACATCACGCCAAAGTACGCCTGACTAATTCTATTTCAAACCAACATTGTCATCATATCGTTCATCTTATTGATTGCCAGCATCTTGTTATGTTAGGTAAATGTATTGATCAACAATAGTGTACATTTTCAACCTTTAACAAAGAGACGTTTCACAACTGAAAGGGAGTGTTCTATCTGGTAGGTGTAACTCGAGTCGCACCATAACTAGAGTTACGCCCCTTACCCTAAACGTCAATTACACAGTGTATAGGAGTTATTGTTAGCAAATAAAAGATAAAGATATATTTGTGGAAAAATGTTTTGACATTTGAGAGTAAGTTCTGGTATTACATGGGTGACGACTATGACATTCTCCGATCTGTCACATTCCAAATCAAACTGACGGCAAAGGACAATTATCGTTGGTTTAGAAAAAAACATAAATAGCCTGAACTCAAAAGGATAATTTACATAAACTTTGTCATCTTTGTCATCTTCAGAATTCTCAAAAAGGACCAAATGAACTTAGAAACAGACACTCCAGGGCAGGTTTATTTTTACAACCCCAAATATGTGTGACCTAATCAGACTTTATTCCAAGATTCAACTGAAACTGTCGCCGGAGTGGCAAACTAATATCCACACTAAATGGGCTAATTAGGCCTTTTAATTTGTGACAACTACATTAATATTTAATAAAACATTGGGGAAATCTGGAGGGTTAGAGGTAGAATATCAGACACCTTAGCAACTCCTCAATTGTGAATAAGATGAGGGTTAGAGGTAGAATGTCAGACACCCTAACCACTCCTCAATTGTGATGAAGATGAGGGTTAGAGGTAGAATATCAGACACCCTAACCACTCCTCAATTGTGATGAAGATGAGGGTTAGAGGTAGAATGTCAGACACCTTACCCACTCCTCAATTGTGATGAAGATGAGGGTTAGAGATAGAATGTCAGACACCTTACCCACTCCTCAATTGTGATGAAGATGAGGGTTAGAGGTAGAATGTCAGACACCTTACCCACTCCTCAATTGTGATGAAGATGAGGGTTAGAGGTAGAATGTCAGACACCTTACCCACTCCTCAATTGTGATGAAGATGAGGGTTAGAGATAGAATGTCAGACACCTTACCCACTCCTCAATTGTGATGAAGATGAGGGTTAGAGGTAGAATGTCAGACACCTTACCCACTCCTCAATTGTGATGAAGATGAGGGTTAGAGGTAGAATGTCAGACACCTTACCCACTCCTCAATTGTGATGAAGATGAGGGTTAGAGGTAGAATGTCAGACACCTTACCCACTCCTCAATTGTGATGAAGATGAGGGTTAGATGTAGAATGTCAGACACCTTACCCACTCCTCAATTGTGATGAAGATGAGGGTTAGAGATAGAATGTCAGACACCTTACCCACTCCTCAATTGTGATGAGATGAGGGTTAGAGGTAGAATGTCAGACACATTACCCACTCCTCAATTGTGATGAAGATGAGGGTTAGAGGTAGAATGTCAGACACCTTACCCACTCCTCAATTGTGATGAAGATGAGGGTTAGAGGTAGAATGTCAGACACCTTACCCACTCCTCAATTGTGATGAAGATGAGGGTTAGAGATAGAATGTCAGACACCTTACCCACTCCTCAATTGTGATGAAGATGGGGTTAGAGTGAATGTCAGACACCTTACCCACTCCTCAATTGTGATGAAGATGTTAGAGTAGAAGGTAGAATGTCAGACACCTTACCCACTCCTCAATTGTGATAAGATGAGGGTTAGAGGTAGAATGTCAGACACCTTACCCACTCCTCAATTGTGATGAGATGAGGGTAGAGTAGAATGTCAGACACCTACCACTCCTCAATTGTGATGAAGATGAGGGTTAGAGGTAGAATGTCAGACACCTTACCCACTCCTCAATTGTGATGAAGATGAGGGTTAGAGGTAGAATGTCAGACACCTTACCCACTCCTCAATTGTGATGAAGATGAGGGTTAGAGGTAGAATGTCAGACACCTTACCCACTCCTCAATTGTGATGAAGATGAGGGTTAGAGATAGAATGTCAGACACCTTACCACTCCTCAATTGTGATGAAGATGAGGGTTAGAGATAGAATGTCAGACACCTTACCCACTCCTCAATTGTGATGAAGATGAGGGTTAGAGGTAGAATGTCAGACACCTTACCCACTCCTCAATTGTGATGAAGATGAGGGTTAGAGATAGAATGTCAGACACCTTACCCACTCCTCAATTGTGATGAAGATGAGGGTTAGAGTAGAATGTCAGACACCTTACCCACTCCTCAATGTGATGAAGATGAGGGTAGAAGGTAGAATGTCAGACAACTTACCCGCTCCACAATTGTGATGAAGATGAGGGTTAGAGGTAGAATGTCAGACACCTTACCCACTCCTCAATTGTGATGAAGATGAGGGTGTAGAGGTAGAATGTCAGACACCTTACCCACTCCTCAATTGTGATGAAGATGAGGGTTAGAGGTAGAATGTCAGACACCCTAACCACTCCTCAATTGTGATGAAGATGAGGGTTAGAGGTAGAATGTCAGACACCTTACCCACTCCTCAATTGTGAATAAGATGAGGGTTAGAGGTAGAATGTCAGACACCTTAACCACTCCTCAATTGTGATGAAGATGAGGGTTAGAGGTAGAATGTCAGACACCCTAACCACTCCTCAATGGTGATGAAGATGAGGGTTAGAGATAGAATGTCAGACACCCTAACCACTCCTCAATGGTGATGAAGATGAGGGTTAGAGGTAGAATGTCAGACACCTTACCCACTCCTCAATTGTGATGAAGATGAGGGTTAGAGGTGGAATGTCAGACAAATTCAAATACTTGCAAGCATGACCAAAAGGTGTATCGAGTGCCTGTGGCAGAAAGATAGACACCTCAACCATTCAGCCATCCATTTGCCACCATGACCAAGCAGTTTATCAAATCCCTGTGACAGAAAGACAGATACCTCTATCCCCCGCTCCCTGGCAGCTCATTTTATTTCAACTCACAGTCAACAGTTAAAATGTAATATTTTACTTTTAAGCCTCCAGATTTAAAAAAAAAAAAACATTATCACCAACAACTTTTAAACTTTTTTGAAGCATAAGCACATCTAAATCATGATTTAAAAAAATAATTGAAATTGAATTAAAGATTAATTTTGTTAAATACTTAAACTCAACATACCAAAACGAAGGTCTTGACTGTTTTGTCAGATAGACTGGGTTTATACTGATATTGCGATAAATGAATGACAGCAGTTCACAGTGATAAGGGTCACACATCAAACCGCTACATCCAATGTCACCAACAACTTTAGTAACACAGAAATCGGAGCAGTTTCCGAGTGGAGTAAAGTGCTCCGCTATACACATCCCAATCAGTCCTTCCCATCCACAGAACCACAGTATAACCATACCACAGAGGATATTATTTGATTGCTTTAATCTCTGCTAGATCCAAATTCAATTTAATTCCCTATAGGTATAAGAAAATGATAAAAGGTTGATTCGCGATAACGATTTCAACACGTTATATTGAATTGTACTAAACTTCCAGTCATTCTATATCGGTATGTCAAGACTCTATGACACAGAGAGGAATATCTCATTTCAACACAATTTTATTTCACCTCAAGTCTGTGATAGATAAAATTAATTTTCCTGTTTTCTTGGCCTATAAACAGTTATTTTTTATATTATTAAAAACAAAAACAAAATACAAGAACCAGAATACCTGGAAAGTAAATATCCGATTCTTAATATAAAATCTGGAGAGGACAAGACCTCATACCTGTCTCCATACTTAATATGAAATCTGTTCAAACTGACCCTGCCATGCAGGTACTCCAACATCAGCTCAACCATTAGTACTATAGTATTCCACATACAAAATATGAGTGATTTCCATTCAAAACTTTCAGAGAAGGAGCTGTGTATAGTAACACAACCAAATTGACCCCTTTTAATGGCCCCACTCCTCATGCCCATGGAGGACAACCCAACCATTTGTACAAGTTTGAATTCTCAACCAAAAGGAATGCTGCATGCAAAATAGATCAAGCGTTATCCTGTAACAGGAGAGGAGAAAATGTAGCGGCCAGACCAGGATTCGAACCCGGGACCCTCAGAATACTAGCCGAGTGCTCTACCGACTGAGCTACCTGGTCACCGATGATCAACCCAGTCCAATCCCGCTACACTCCTCCCTCCTTTCTCGAAGTCTTCGCCCTCGAAGACACACGAGACCCTTCCAAACACCACCACCGTGGGTTATTTAGTTGGGCGCCAATTCTGTAACAGGAGAGGAGAAAATGTAGCGGCCAGACCAGGATTCGAACCCGGGACCCTCAGAATACTAGCCGAGTGCTCTACCGACTGAGCTACCTGGTCACCGATGATCGACCCAGTCCAATCCCGCTACACTCCATTCACTTTCAGAGAAGGAGCTGTGTATAGTAACACTGCCAAACTGACCCCTTTTAATGGCCCCGCCTCTCATGCCCATGGAGGACAACCCGACCATTTGTACAAGTTTGAATTCTCAACCAAAAGGAATGCTGCATGCAAAATATGTCAAGCGTTATCCGTTCATAACTTTCAGAGAAGAAGTCATTTATAGCTTTATAGACCTTTGGACCATTCAAGTGAACTAAACATTTTCTGATGGGCTAGTTCAAAGTCAAAAGTCTTCTTTCTAAAATATGAGCAATATCTATATCTTTCAGAGAAGAAGTCATTTTATATAGCCTTATAGACCTTTGGACCGTTCAAGTGAACTAAACTTAATAGACTAGTTCAAAGTAAAAAGTCTTCTCTCTAACCTTCATCAGGATGTTCATTGAGTGCTCATACAGTGCATAAATGTTTCTATTTCTGTCTCTTCTAGGGAGAACTAAACATCTAATTACCAGACAGAATGACAGTAGAAATCAAGGTTGACGTATGACATTATGTCAACCCTGTTAATCTTTCTGCTTTGAAACTCTTTCAACAAGTTAGTGTACAAACCAAACAATGATTATTACAAAGTAAAAATAACCAACCACGTCTCATTTCAGCACTTGCTGTTTTATTGTTCTCATCTTCTATTGTATTCAATACCCTTAATGTCTTTTCATGTGAAGCATTTAAAATGTTGTTTAAATTTTGTCGATTTTTTTTGTCTATTAAGGATTTTTGTGATCATGTAATAGCTTCAAATACAGTAATCATTTGAGACTTTTGGGCGTTTTATGTCGACACCACAGCAAGAAAATGGCAATCACCTATCGGTTTTATAATTCCCTAGGTTGCATTGCTCTCATTTTGTGTTTGACATTCAAACAAAGAATTACACAGTTGACATTTTGAAATCCTGAAATCTAATCTATGATAACGAATATTCCATTTTGTATTTGTCGATAAAAATGTTCAAATTAACATTATGAGGTTTTTAAACGTCACGATTAGAAATCCCATTTACCACCTGAAGCAGTTAAAGCCTAGAAAAGACTCACTTTATTTGACCTTGAAGACAGAAAGAAAAAAAAATACGAAAAGAAAGAAAGAGGAATACAGGAAGACATTTAAAGGAACAATGAAGACTTAAAGAAACAAATGAATGATAAGATACAGAGCAACTTCCACAAATATGTGGAATTTGCCTCTGTCCAGTTTGCATTCATATTTGGATATGAATGCCAACTAAAATGTGTTTAATGCTTAAATAAATTTTGCAATTATATGTACCGGTATCATACCCTCATTAGACATTTCCTTCTGTGGATCCTTCTTTAGTAGTCTCTTCACTAGTACACCCATATAAAATAATCTCCCAATGGTACCCAGTGATATTGTTAATTGAAGAAAACCTAGCTGATTCTTTGTCAGCAATATCAGTTTACAAAAAGCATTTTTTGAGAATAATTACCACTGAAGATATCACTAAATACTAATTAAATTTCCTGTGACAAATCATTTCAGCAGTCTTCACTAAAACTGTGATGGAAAATCCTAAATTTTGACAATTGGAGGTTTAAGGCTGCATTATATCACAACAGTCTTGTAATTAAGCCAGAATTCTGACAAGTGTCTTGTTGCTCATGTTACAGTTCAGAAACTTTATTTATGCAATCTTATACACGTGTCTACTATACTTCTGTAGTGAGTGTCCAATAATTATGTAACCTCTTGAATCAAGACCCTCTATACCTTGTTACAAAACATTTCATGGTAATCCCCTAGAAGTATTGATGAGGTTAACCAACCAACTCAAGTCTCTGTGAACCTGGTCCCAATCATAACCCTGTGACCCTTGCTACAAACCTCCCCATCAAGTCTCTGTGAACCTGGTCCCAATTATAACCCTGTGACCCTTGTTACAAACTTCCCAATCAAGTCTCTGTGAACCTGGTCCCAATCATAACTCTGTGGACCTTGTCACAAACCTCCCAAACAAGTCTCTGAGAACCTGGTCCCTATCATAACCTTGTGAACCTAATGTTACAAATCTATCCATCAAGTCCATTGTCACAAATTTCTCTTCATCAAATTTCTGTGAACCTTGTCATAAAATTGTCTTTATTACTCGTAAGTCCTTGTGAACCTTGTCACAAACTTCCTCATCAAGTACCTGTGAACCTTGTCACAAACTTCCCCATCAAGAACCTGTGAGCCTTGTCAAAAATTCCTCCTTATCAATTCCCTGTGAGCCTTGTCAAAAATTCCTCCCCATCAAATCCCTGTGAGCCTTGTCACAAATTCCTCCCCATCAAGTCCCTGTGAGCCTTGTTACAAATTCCTCCCCATCAAGTCCCTGTGAGCCTTGTCACAAATTCCTCCCCATCAAATCCTTGTGAGCCTTGTTACAAATTCCTCCCCATCAAGTCCCTGTGAGCCTTGTCACAAATTCCTCCCCATCAAATCCCTGTGAGCCTTGTTACAAATTCCTCCCCATCAAGTCCCTGTGAGCCTTGTCAAAAATTCCTCCCCATCAAATCCCTGTGAGCCTTGTCACAAATTCCTCCCCATCAAATCCCTGTGAGCCTTGTTACAAATTCCTCCCCATCAAGTCCCTGTGAGCCTTGTCACAAATTCCTCCCCATCAAGTCCCTGTGAGCCTTGTTACAAATTCCTCCCCATCAAGTCCCTGTGAGCCTTGTCACAAATTCCTCCCCATCAAGTCCCTGTGAGCCTTGTCAAAAATTCCTCCTTATCAATTCCCTGTGAGCCTTGTCAAAAATTCCTCCCCATCAAATCCCTGTGAGCCTCGTCACAAATTCCTCCCCATCAAATCCCTGTGAGCCTTGTTACATATTCCTCCCCATCAAGTCCCTGTGAGCCTTGTCACAAATTCCTCCCCATCAAATCCCTGTGAGCCTTGTTACAAATTCCTCCCCATCAAGTCCCTGTGAGCCTTGTTACAAATTCCTCCCCATCAAGTCCCTGTGAGCCTTGTTACAAATTCCTCCCCATCAAATCCCTGTGAGCCTTGTTACAAATTCCTCCCCATCAAATCCCTGTGAGCCTTGTCACAAATTCATCCCCATCAAATCCATGTGAGTCTTGTCACCAATTCCTCCACATCAAATACCTGTGAGCCATCTTGTCACAAAGTCCTCTCAATCAAATTCCTGTGAACTTTGTCATTCCCATCTAGCCCGTGTGTACCTAAACATATTCCTTTTGATGAACTATCATTTGAAAGTGCCTGTTTCAAATTTAAACAAAATGGCAATCGCAACTATTATCATAGCTGTTTGTTTTAAAACTCTTGTTAACCAAGCTCTCCCATAAACGTCTCTGGACCTTTAACCGTAAAGCCCCATGCGTGTAACCTTAAGCTAACCCTACCACATGAACTCCTATATGTACCCTTAAAAACAACCAAGTGGTCCTTTACCTATCAAGTCTGTATGTACTATTCCCTTGTTGTACTATATTATATATCTGCTGGTTTCTTTGATGGTAAGGCACAAAGGAGATCAGTTTATATATATACAATCAGATAAGTGTACACTAATCTGGAGAAGTGGGACTAGAACATGTTTGACACATAGGATAAATGTTTATATGTTACTGAAGCCTTTACACAGACCAAGTAGATGTTTTCACATGTTATGGCCCCTCATGTGCTCTTAACGCTGCCTCAATATTTACTTAAATCAAGTGTTATAAACTTCTGAATGCCATAGCCGAGAGAAGACCACAAGGGTTTGATGATGTACTGCCATGCCAATAGCTCTGCCCTTTTATGAAATGGAATTTACTGCACTCTTCATTCACAAAACCAGAGATTATTTATTCCAACGGAAGAATCTGTCGGTGTATCTATTCTTGACATTACCATACTAAAATTTTAAGATACAGCTTACACCTGTCAGTGATTTTATGTCACCAAGAGCATTGGCAACATATACATGACATTTGAGAAAGATCCTCTATGTACTTTCTGAGAAATAGCAATAAAAATCTTCAATATTTAAATTCAAAATGACCACCTAATTGTATTGAGAGACATTTTGATTTGTTTTACTTGTCCTAAATTTAAATAAGCACATATATCTAGGGACTGGGGAAACCATAGGGAATATATATATTTAGATTGAAGGCAATCCATTTTGTACTTTTTGAGAAGTAAAGGTCATAATGGCATAAAAATCCCAAAAAGTGATGGGTGAAATTCACTGAAGTTAAACCAAATTGACAGTAAATTCCTTTAAAATTTTATTCAACTATAGTTTAATTTTTTCTCTCTTTTGTATGTTAAATCTGCCCGAGATTCCTAATTCTCTCCCCTTCCAACCCGATTCCCCGATGTTCCTGATAGAGCTTTGTGTTTTTTGCAGACACATTGAATGGGAAAGAATATATCATAGCACCAACGGGGCCCCATAAAGGCAATTTAATCTGTCCTGACTGAACATCATAATCTAATCTTTTAAATACGATTTACCCCGTAACACCATAGAGCTGACGGTAAATATCTGGCGGACTGGTATCAAAATTTCATACAAGAAAGGGTTTGAGCACCTGGGACCCATTAAACGAGAAATTATAACTTGTCTGATGTCAGAAGGTGATACGACCTCGTAGTCTGGTGTTCAATCTTATTAACACTAATGTTGGCTGAAATATCGCTTACATACGTTATACTGATATTCAATTAAATATAATTTAAAAAAAGGGCCAATTCGGTTAATTTTCATAATATACTTTGAGATCAGTTTTACCCTAATTAGTCAACTAACTTGGGTGCGTTTGAATAAATTCAGCATCATTCTGAACTGAAAAAATATTGTTTAAAGTAATTAACATACCAAAAACATGAACTTGGAAGGCACAACTCAAACATGTATAATTATTTTTTCTTTGTTTTCATACTTATTCTGGCTTTATGATTGGCCAATTCTTTTTATTGCACACCACTATGAAAAAAATTCGAGAATGGCGCAAAAACCTGACATTATTGTGACGTCACAATATAAACATTGATGTTGCATATTGATTTAGAAAAAATAATCCCTTGAAAAACCAATGGATTCGTACATTAAAATGGATTTTATTTTATTAAATAGTCTAAAAAATTAATTATAAACATTTGATGTCACTATTTTTGAATTTCATTAGGTTATGAAAAAAATTTGTTTACTACGCAGATTCAGTTTGTAAACAAAATTTTTGTTCATACCCTGAAGAAATTAAAAATAGTGACATATCAATGCTTAAATAAATTTCAAAAAAGTGGCATCTTTAAACTGTTTGAGACATCATAAATAAGTATTTTTTTGAAGTCACACTTTAGCAGCAAATAGTTAGATTTTATCCGAAATTGTGAGTAATTAATTAACAAGTAAAACAATATCAATTAAAAAAAAAAGTCTGATCTTTGCTCTACATGGTTACCTTGGTAACATTGATCTCAGTTATACAACCAACAAGCCTTCATAACAGAAAATCACACATTGAGAAGTCTCAATGAGATCCATTCAAACCACCTTGACTAGGATATATATATATTTTGGTATACATATATATATATACTAATTATTGTTGATGTGATCACATGCTTTGAAATAAAATCCAATAATTTGAAGGTCCCTTGGAACGTTATCTTGTAAATTCTGACATTGCTTCCATTACAATTATGACAGATATGTATTAAAGATCTCAAAAGCAAGTATTTTTGGATCTCCACTGATAGACTCATTGAGCTTCAAAACATCTATGAAGTAAACATTTTTTTAAGGTCTCTAAACATTGAATGTAACTGACAGTTGTTCTCAAAATGTCGCTGAACTCTTTTGCCTTCAATGAATATATATACAACCAGAACAATCCAATGGGGGTACGATTTTAGATAGAAAAAAAGATACCCTCAATATCATGGATACAGATTGGATCAGTCTATTTCCTGATCCCCAATATTGGGAAAGACAACTGAGGATAATCCATTTTGATCCTGATTCCCGAATGGCTACTCAAACTTCCAGGGCTGACCTAGTATAGGCAGATTTGACCATTGTAATGAATTCTCTTCCTGCCTCTCACTCACTGTGACAACTTTTATCACGGAATCATACATCCCCCGACACTCTAATGCAGATATAACTAAAGGATTACGTTTTACAGAAATAAAAAGCATACCTTAGAATTCCCAAAACTTGGTTCACATGCACTCAAAGTCCAGCTCCCTGCCACACTCTGAAACAATTAATATAACGTTAGACTCCTAAATGAACATGTTGTGAAAGCTGTGTTAGCTGTAAATTTCAGTTTTAAAGTTAAACTGATGTTTTTATAATTACCATTTAAAAATCTCATGTGCAAGATCATCAAATACATGTATGTGGAGACCATGATCCCAAAAAGGTAACTTAATTATCCTTCAACAAAAATTCTATGCTACATTTATACTTGTGATTTATCACTTTTTTGTTCATTGTCAAGATTAATTCATATATTATAGGAACGGTGAAACTCAATTAATTTGGACTCTGATAATAGAAATATTTTTGCCTATGATTCTTTTAAGCCTCATTGAAACCAGATTAGCTTAAACAGTTATTCAATTCCCAAAGAGAGCTTCAATGCAACAGGGTTACAATACCTATACTGTATTCACCGTAATTAGCCCCCAGGATGCTTAAATAAATGTAACAAAGGGGGGCTTATTCATGAACCAAAATGTATATTGAAAAAAGTAAAACTTTTCTGTACTCATGGTATATTAATATGTTACATTAAACATGCATATGCCTTTCAGCCTTTGAGATGCATTATTTTGTCATGATTAACATGTCAAAGACTTGCAATTTCATGTAATATGGGATACAATATGCTGATGTATTCAAGTCAAGAAATCATCAGAAGATATATCTTTTTCCTTATAAACTCCGGGGATTTCACAATCTGGCAATTGATGGAACTTCATGATTGGAAAAAAATTAACATGTCTTGACTTCACATATACATGTGTATACCAATATATATTATGCACTCCCTGTGGACTACTTCATGCTATCAAACCAAAATTTGCATGTTCAACTCCGGCTGTTTGTAAAGTGAGTGACAGAGAAATCTTACAATCACATGTGTCAACCAAAATCATTGTAGCTGATTACTGTATATATTTGAAAACCAAAAAGGTTATAGTTTTAACCTGAGAAAATCCCTACCAAAGGAAAGATTGTATTGTTATTTTGGGGTAAAAAGAAAAACAAACCTATATAGGAGGAAATTTTCTTTTTAAAGGAGAAAACAAAAGGTTTCACATAAAACATCTGATGTACACCATACAAAATGTGGTTTTATGTAAAGATAAGCATGGTTTTTTGAACGCACATTCTGGGCCTGCAGTTTCACTAATATTTCTAAGGAAACTCCTTAAAAACTCATTACAGAAGTCACACAAGGATTTTATACTTAATAATATTACCTGAAATTTCAGTTAAGCTTTCCTATGAAAAAAAAATATTTAAAGGAGTTCCTTATGTTGAAGGACTTTACTAAAAGGCCCGATTTCTCAAACCTTGTCTACTTTGACCAAGAAATGATACAAAACTCCCCAAGGTATATCCTGATTCAGGAAGTTGAGGAAATCTTTGTACAATTGGATAGAGGTCTCTCAAGAGTTTGAATGAAAAGGTCAAAAGATATTGTCAGGAATGGTTCTCAGTGATTAAATCACGCTAATATCAAATTACTGAAACCTCTACACGAGCTAAGACAAATTTCTTGGGATGTCTGCATGTCATATACTAGCTGGTACCTGATTTAAACATATGTATTTCCAAATGTGTTTTGAAACATTGGTACATCTGAGCTGATATTGTTAATTGGACAAAGTTTCTTCTTTCTGAATACCAACTGAAATTCCATGATATTTGTGAAAAGGAGCATTTTTTATAAAATAATTGTACAGTAAAGGAGATGAAATTTGTGATACAAACGTAAAATTTGATAATGAGATATTTCCGCATGAGCCTCAATATAAAATCGGGAATGGAAGGACAGAGCAAAATATGTATCCGATATATGGGTAACACTATAGTTGCGCTCTTTTATATTTCATGAGAAGTGAATTAATATAAAAATATCTATATCTGTTGATTTGTATCTCTAAAATCATAATAACTACACAAACCCTTGACCAGAGGACATCATGTAATCGGTTGACTCTCCATCATTTTGTTCATTTAAGGGTATAACATTCTCATACTGCCAATGAACATCTTCAAGATAAGATGGATCATCATCTGAAAACCAAAAGCCATGTACTGCTCTATTGTTTGTCACAAACAAAGGATCGGAGGCTCATGTGTTTCCAATGATAAGGAAGCAGGAAAGCCAGAGTACTAGGAAAAAAACAATCAACTACCTGGCAATTATTACTCCACCTGACTATTGAACTCAGGCCCAAATGTCACAGGTAGAATGGTTGACAATTTAGCCAATCATATATAGTCAAACCTTTGTCATAGAAAGCCCTTCAAGACCTGTTGGTCCAAGTATCAGAGTTTAACTCATTAATATGCAAAGACGAAAAGGAGTTAGTAAGCTTCAATCAAATACATGGAAAAAGTTTGAATAGGATTAACAAAATACTTTAAACTAAACAAATAAAAAGGTTAAACTGCATGTATGAATTTGAGTCTTTCAGTCTTTGTACTCCTTGGAGTCTGTGTTAAATTTAACCACAAGGCGTTGGAGGGTTTGGTGTGCCCCTTGGCCATATCACACGATTTGAGAATTAGAATGATAACAATCTTAATGCCTCATGTCCTCTTCATATTACAGGGGCTAGTTCAGCTACACTTAATCAAACCAATTTCCTTTTTCTAATTTGAAAAAGTGTGCGGAGAATTACATTGAAATTTAAGAAAATGAAAAACATCAATCAAATTTAGAAGTAGAGAATTAATTAGAACTGTGAAAATTTTATGGACAAGATTTCAACAATACGCCATTTCTCAGCCAATGGGTGTATGGCCTTACGAGTGTTTTGGTCAGAGACTTGTGAGTGAATATTGTTACTTATAATGATGTGTGGTATGGGACAATCGGACTTCAATAAAGAAGAGATCGACCGAGGCCTCGAGATGTAACGTGACCTTTACTCCACCTTGATCACCAATACTGCCCTATTGAGGGACACCAAAGGCCTGTCAAAGACATGGAGGTCATAGGTTAAACCGAAGCCTCCCTATGGTGTTCTGGCCTTGGTACAGTCTCTAGGAGACCTTGTCCATCTCCATGGTGTCCAGGAAAGGCCACAAGACACACGCCTTGCTCGAAGTTAAATTCCGTCTACAGATCCTTGTAATAAGGAAAAGCTCAAGATAGAAAACAAAAATGTGCCTGAATTGTTAAGACCTTGGACTCAATCAAAACATCACTGAATTCAATTTCAGATAAAAATACTGAAAAAAAATCAATAGAATCATTAGCAATGATATAAAAGCAAGAACAATTTAATTGCATTGCGTAAAATATTAAAAGTACTGATTGGAAAATCATTTTGTAGGTCTTTTTCATTTTGTCCTGTACATAATATTGCTTATGTGACCTATATAAAAAGCCCTTCAAAGGAATTGGAATTAAAAAAGAAACAAAAAAACAGAATCAGTAATTTAAATCATAAATGACAGACAACAACCATTTTAACTCACTGAAATAATCAAATGACATTGATAATTATGAAATCGGTTGTCAATAATGAGAATGCTGATACAAAGTACAAGCGAACAGGGATAATGAAGGCCAAATTAGCGACAGTAAAAACTATATCTGCCATGACACAAATCTGGAAAAAAAGAGGAGAATTATTTCCCTGGGTGAACAAGTTACGACTAAGCCAGACACATCACTCAAACAGACTGACAACACAATCTTTTGGAAACAAGATTATTGAAATAATCAAGTTTTTAATCATAAACCAAATACCAGAAAGGGAGAGGTTTTCTACAAAGCCTACAATTGATCTACATTATATTCCCTATAGTATACTACACAACTCAAGATTTTAACTATAGAAAAAGTCATTTATCATTCTGTAAATTGTCTCAAAAAATAAATGCTTTAAAATCTGAATTGGTTAATGCACAGAAAATGACATAAAATAATGGTAAGATATTGAAATTCAGCAAAAATGTATTTTTAAGAACCATTAAGAAATATTACAGTCAACAATCATGGAATAAAAATACAGTGTATATTAGTTCTGAAATAGGTATCTTATATAATTTACTATCTTATACAATTTACTTTATGTTGCAATATATGTGTTTACAATTTCAATTACTTGAAACAGTGAGTTCTTTTTTTCTCCAAATACATTTTTTTTGTAAAATACATAAAAATATTTCATATAACTACAATGATTTCTTACCTTTCAAATGTCTCCAATATCTTTCTATGTATTTCCAAACGAGTTTGCAGGTAAATTACCTGAACTGAGCGTTTTTTCTCAAATGAGGATTAAAAGCAGTGTCAATGACTTCAAGGATTATAACAGATACTGGACAGTGGTCAGTCCTAATATGTAAGTTCTAACGACTGGAAATCATTATTTAGGTATTAAAGAGACTATGGACAAATTGGTGACACCCTACTTGTCTGTCATGTAAGCCCTGGAGTGACCAAAACACATCATTAATCAGGTGTACTGGACAATGCTTGACCACAGGAAGCAGGTAAGATAGGGATTACTGATCTACTGGACAGTCAAACAATGTCCAGTGATGTAATGTGACCACAACAGTTAGGAATTCTGTCACTAATGAAATTAAATCTGTCACAGTATCAATGACTTTACAAGTAGCCCATCATGGCCTATTTAGGGCAGACTGACAAGTCAGGTACAGGTTAGGCTGAAACAGGTCCAAAATAATTTAAAGGGTTTATTTGACACTTGTGTCAGCAGAGAGCTCAAGCCAATTAGAAGCCTGTAGCTGTACAAAAATATAAGTTTACCTATAAATATACTTATTAGAAATTAGTATATCTCTCTATATATACTACATGTAATTAAAAATTATTTACTTGTATGTCCATACAAATGCAGGCTGAATATATTTTATTTGCCATATATTATAAAATACATGTACTTGCAAAGAAAAAATGCATTGCATAAATAATTATTACATACAATGTATATTAATGTTTAAGTTACAGACATGTCAAATAATTTCAGGTATTAATTATATTCTATATTCAAGACAAAAATCTGGTGGGAAGTTTCTGTGAGCAAATACTATCATGATCACATATAATTCATTATTTTTTTATGTGTAAAGTTTATAGATATACAAAATAATTTGATATTGACAAGGTGTACATATAGCCTTGGGTTAGAAGCTTTAAATAAAAGAATGTGAACAAGTTTGAATTTAACTTCCAGCAATATTGACAGTTAACATTGCACACATGGTGGTCACCTAGCTGTTTCCCAGGGTGTTATAAATGTCTCTCCTTAAGGCAAACAGAAATCTTAAAGCTGACATACATGTATAGAGTAAATTTTTCTTTAGCTGTTTGTGAGTATTTTAGTAATTTCTTCAGACAATTAATTCAAACTATTATAAAGCTACAATGTATTAATTGCATGTATCAGGGTGCAAACCAATGTGCAGCATTGCCTTCAGGTCAAATTTTTAACTTTGACCTTATAGGTCAAAGATAAGAAAACATAATATTGATTTCTTCCAATTAATTTTGGTATTTACAGGGCACCTGCAACTTTGAACTAAAATTATTTTTTTGCTGTACAATTTACATCTGAATCACAAAAAGAATATATGCATTGCGTTTACATTTATGTATGCATCTACAATTACTAGTATACATGCACTGCATGTCCATGTTTTTTAGCTTGAAGACTTTGTGCCTCTTTAAAGATCATTACTAGTTTACAAGGTCATATAACAAGCTTATCTAACACAGAAACCAGTCATTGGTATCATTACTAATGTCTGAAATATTTGGCTCAACACACGGCGAGCGTCAAATTCAAAGTTTACGGTAGAATTGTCTGTTAAAATAAAACGCTGTAATATCATTTTATAGAGAGTAAAGGGAGCTGCAATATAATGAAGAAAATTGAGTTAGAATACACAAACTGCTCATGAAAATTCCCTTAAAACAATCTGGTGTGTGTCTCAATGCTAAACTTATTCTACATTACTTGTACTTAATGCTGGCACTTGTACGTTTTAATTGAATAATTTAATCAATTCTAGCTAATGTCATACATTTCATGTGCAGGAGGCTTTGAATGGCTTTTTTATGTTGTATTTTTCTTCTTCATTGTTTAATTATGCTAGGCATTTATATGGCAATAAATTATATCAGCTCTTTTCCACATGAAAGGGGCTACATTTTTTATAACTTTCTCTGATGCCATTAAAATATTTCTGATATTATAAAATAAATATTTAATGGGGATGCTGGTATTTCCTGGAAGTTTAAAGAAAAAATCAGGATTTTATTGATGACATTAAGATTCACTTTAAGCACATTCTGTTGTTTGAAATTATTATTTAAGTACACCAGAAATCATAACCTTGTAATGTAGTTTTAATTGAATGAGACGTCAAATTACTAAAAGAGTCTTATAAAATTAATGAAATAGGGTAATGTGCAATTAGAATCAATTAAAAATTCTTTAGAAATTTCAGTTTTCAGGAAAAAAAATGAAGCTTTTCATTGTATACAAGCTGAAGCATGCAGATCATTTGAAGTATTTTGAAAATAATATCAAGTTTGTGGTAAAAGAGAGTTCAGTTTTCAATTTTTAAACACTGAA
Organism: Argopecten irradians; assembly: GCF_041381155.1. NCBI lineage: Eukaryota > Metazoa > Mollusca > Bivalvia > Pectinida > Pectinidae > Argopecten > Argopecten irradians. Next base: position 13,499,542 of record NC_091140.1, on the reverse strand, counting down.
GCATGCAAACCAGCAGTGGACCGTGAAAATATGCGACAAAATAAAAGTTAATATCCAAATTTAAACTTAGATATAAAATACTGAAAATATTTGGACTTTCTTGCGAATGCTGTATGCAAAAATATTTCAATTATTTTAAGCATTTGAAAGCTCTTTATTTAAGATGAGTCAGGTAATGCTTAATTTATGTACACGTCAAGAAAGCATGTGAAGAATTTCCGTATAATTATTTTTATTTACAACATGTACGTATGTATTGGCATATCAAATTCATGAATATGTCCTTATATGTAATTATCATATTAAAGAATAACTACTACTTGAAATAACAGTACAAGAAATGTTTTAAATTTATATTGAACAATTGGAATAAAAGTAAAATAATTAATACAAAGTAGTTTTTTTTAGTACTTTTAAGTTTTTAGAATTCTAATTTGCCTTATATGCCAATGATAATAAATATATTTTTTCAACTATAATTGGACCACAATTTTTAAAATCGTTTACAATATTTTTCAAAATATCAATATACAATATCTAAATGCTAAATGGTCAACTGACTTTTATTTCATTTAAATACAAAAATTCCTCTGAATACATTGAAGTTTGGAATCCCAGATGTCAGACAAATCCTTTAATGACAAAAACATTTAACTGTACCTCCCTTGTGAATATCTTAGGGCAGACCAGCGTGATAATTATCACATGTGTTGTAGAGATAATTTCAATGTGATAGCCTGCTGCGATAGGAATGTAGGCCGTGTTTGATCAGGAAAACAATGTAAAGGTGGGAGGGGAGGTAACCCCTACACAATCCTCCTCACCTGGATGATTGTTTCCCATTGTCCTCCCACATGGCCTGTCATCTTATCTTTCCCTTCATTACACATGTCAAATCAAAATGTAGTTTTCTTACAAACGAAAACAAAATTTGACGAAGGAACTAAAGCTAGAAATCAAGAACAGCAGGCATAATTAAATTGTTGAATAAGTTCAAATTTAAATAATTCTATTTCTAGTCATTCCAAATTTTCATTGTACTTTTTTCAAATTTTGAAACATAAAAATATTCTTGAAATTATACCTCCTCCTCAAAACTTCAATCCATATTATGTCGTTTTCCAACTAAATGAATTTTGTTTACACCAAACTTTTGTTAACTAAGATTACAAGATATCTGTAAGAATATGATTTTAAAGTATTAGTTTCTTATTATTTGCTAACAATAAATTCCAATGCGCAGGTCATTAAAGCATCATCATATCAGGTTAATTTCTATTTAATGATAAGCCCCTATTAAATTTCATGAATATTCATTTCATAATATCTATATATCTGCGAATGAAATGATGATTGAACTTAAATATGATTTCCGCATTTGAAATTGTTGTACAATTAAGTACATAATTTTCAACAGTTCTACATATCCATAACATTGTTATCCAATTACCGTGTTTATACAGTTTTAAATATCCTCTTAACACTTAGCAACAGTCAAGTTAATGAATATTGTAGGAATATCACGGGAATGCTGCGGCGTAATTCATAAGAGTGTTTTACGAGGCTGTTATAAAATATCAGCAATGAGTATTATTGAATTGTAAATTTGTGTTTGCATGCTAAACTACCCCACTATCTATTATAGCCTTATGCAACACTGAACGATTTATCAAACTGAAACCAGATCATCTATTTCATACATTAAGTAATTGAAAACTAAATTAGTATCACATTACTGAAATTGATCCCTGGCAATCTCTTTCTCAGCAATTCCTAAAGAATTATCTTTTTATTAATTTGTTTTAAAGGTTTCTAGTGAAACGAATCAATCAGTTTTCAGTTACAAAACATATCAAAGTTACAAATTGAAGGGGGAAACATGACAATTTTATTCAGGGGAAAATCAGATAATTGCTGTTATCTGAAGTTCAGTTGAGAAGTCTGATTTACATAATAGGTGATTTTAACTCTCCACTATAGATCGCTCTGCGATCACGGTTTTGGGACCAACTTTTAAACCAAATAGAAGATTAATGTCTCCATTTAGAGTTACATTTTTGGTCCAAATACATGTTTGATTTGTAAAGTATGGGACAATTATAATACAGACCCATGCAGCATGGAAAAATACATGGTAAAGAACACAGAGTCCTATACAGGAATAATTTTAACATTGTGCAACAGAGTAATTACTCTACAAAACTTGATCTATTGGATTTACAAAAAAAAGCAAATGTCTTCATTTGGTGGTAACATTTAATGACAGAATGTAATTTGATGAGGCTGATAGTGATCAAATGCATCTGTGGTAGCAATCATTGGTATAAGTAAGTCAATGTCATTTCCTGACCATGTGTCAATGTCCCTTGGTGTCTGTGTGTCTGTGTCCCTTTGTGTCTGTGTGTCTGTGTCCCTTGGTGTCTGTGTGTCAATGTCCCTTGGTGTCTGTGTGTCAATGTCCCTTGGTGTCTGTGTGTCTGTGTCCCTTTGTGTCTGTGTGTCTGTCGCTTGGTGTCTGTGTGTCAATGTCCCTTGGTGTCTGTGTGTCAATGTCCCTTGGTGTCTGTGTGGTGTCAATGTCCCTTGATGTCTGTGTGTAAATGTCCATTGGTGTATGTGTGTCAATGTCCCTTGGTGTCTGTGTGTCTGTGTCCCTTTGTGTCTGTGTGTCTGTTGCTTGGTGTGTCTGTGTGTCAATGTCCCTTGGTGTCTCTGTGTCAATGTCCCTTGGTGTCTGTGTTAAGGCACCCCTTGGTGTTTTTGTGTCAATGCCCTTGGTGTCCATGTGTCAATGTCCCTAGATGTCCATATGTCAATGTGCATGTCCCTTGGTGCCTCTGTGTCAATGTCCCTTTGTATCACTGTGTCAAAGTCCCTTGGTGTCTGTGTGTCAATGTCCCTTGTTGTGCCACTGTGTCAATGTCCTTGGTTTCCATGCGTCAATGTCCCTTGGTGTCAATGTGTCAATGTCCCTTGGTGTCTGTGTGTCAATGTCCCTTTGTATCACTGTGTCAATGTCCCTTGGTGTCTGTGTGTCAATGTCCCTTGTTGTCTTTGTGTCAATGTCCCTTGGTGTCTGTGTGTCAATGTCCCTTGGTGTCTGTGTGTCAATGTCCCTTGGTGTCTGTGTGTCAATGTCCCTTTGTATCTGTGTGTCAATGTCCCTTGGTGTCTGTGTGTCAATGTCCCTTGGTGTCTGTGTGTCAATGTCCCTTGGTGTCTGTGTGTCAATGTCCCTTGTTGTCTGTGTGTCAATGTCCCTTGGTGTCTGTGTGTCAATGTCCCTTGGTGTATGTGTGTCAATGTCCCTTGGTGTCTGTGTGTCAATGTCCCTTGGTGTCACTGTGTCAATGTCCCTTGGTGTCTGTGTGTCAATGTCCCTTGGTGTCTGTGTGTCAATGTCCCTTGGTGTCTGTGTGTCAATGTCCCTTGGTGTCTGTGTGTCAATGTCCCTTGGTGTCTGTGTGTCAATGTCCCTTGGTGTCTCTGTGTGTCAATGTCCCTTGGTGTCTGTGTGTCAATGTCCCTTGGTGTCTGTGTGTCAAAGTCCCTTGGTGTCTGTGTGTCAATGTCCCTTGGTGTCTGTGTGTCAATGTCCCTTGGTGTCTGTGTGTCAATGTCCCTTGGTGTCTGTGTGTCAATGTCCCTTGGTGTCTGTGTGTCAATGTCCCTTGGTGTCTGTGTGTCAATGTCCCTTGGTGTCTGTGTGTCAATGTCCCTTTGTATCACTGTGTCAAAGTCCCTTGGTGTCTGTGTGTCAATGTCCCTTGTTGTCTGTGTGTCAAAGTCCCTGTGTCTGTGTGTCAATGTCCCTTGGTGTCTGTGTGTCAATGTCCCTTGTGTCCTGTGTCAAAGTCCCTTGGTGTCTGTGTGTCAATGTCCCTTGGTTGTAGTCCTGTGTCAATGTCCTTTGTCAAGTGTCCCCTTGGTGTCTGTGTGTAATGTCCCTGTGTCTGTGTGTCAATGTCCCTTGGTGTTCTCACAATGTCCCTTTGTCTGTGGTCAAAGTCCCTTGGTGTCTGTGTGTCAATGTCCCTTGGTGTCTGTGTGTCAATGTCCCTTGGTGTCTGTGTGTCAACGTCCCTTGTTGTCTGTGTGTCAATGTCCCTTGGTGTCTGTGTGTCAATGTCCCTTGGTGTATGTGTGTCAATGTCCCTTGGTGTCTGTGTGTCAATGTCCCTTTGTGTCTGTGTGTAAATGTCCCTTGGTGTCCTGTGTGTCAAATGTCCCTTGGTGTCCCTGTGTGTCAATGTCCCTTGGTGTCTGTGTGTCAATGTCCCTTGGTGTCTGTGTGTCAATGTCCCTTGGTGTCTGTGTGTCAATGTCCCTTGGTGTCTGTGTGTCAATGTCCCTTGGTGTCTGTGTGTCAATGTCCCTTGGTGTCTGTGTGTCAATGTCCCTTGGTGTCTGTGTGTAAATGTCCCTTGGTGTCTGTGTGTCAATGTCCCTTGGTGTCTGTGTGTAAATGTCCCTTGGTGTCTGTGTGTAAATGTCCCTTGGTGTCTGTGTGTAAATGTCCCTTGGTGTCTGTGTGTCAATGTCCCTTGGTGTCTGTGTGTAAATGTCCCTTGGTGTCTGTGTGTAAATGTCCCTTGGTGTCTGTGTGTAAATGTCCCTTGGTGTCTGTGTGTCAATGTCCCTTGGTGTCTGTGTGTAAATGTCCCTTGGTGTCTGTGTGTAAATGTCCCTTGGTGTCTGTGTGTCAATGTCCCTTGGTGTCTGTGTGTAAATGTCCCTTGGTGTCTGTGTGTAAATGTCCCTTGGTGTCTGTGTGTAATTGTCCCTTGGTGTCTGTGTGTAAATGTCCCTTGGTGTCTGTGTGTCAATGTCCCTTGGTGTCTGTGTGTAAATGTCCCTTGGTGTCTGTGTGTGTAAATGTCCCTTGGTGTCTGTGTGTAAATGTCCCTGGTGTCTGTGTGTAAATGTCCCTTGGTGTCTGTGTGTAAATGTCCCTTGGTGTCTGTGTGTGTAAATGTCCCTTGGTGTCTGTGTGTCAATGTCCCTTGGTGTCTGTGTGTCAATGTCCCTTGGTGTCTGTGTAAATGTCCCTTGGTGTCTTGTGTCAAATGTCCCTTGGTGTCTGTGTGTCAATGTCCCTTGGTGTCTGTGTGTAAATGTCCCTTGGTGTCTGTGTGTAAATGTCCCTTGGTGTCTGTGTGTAAATGTCCCTTGGTGTCTGTGTGTAAATGTCCCTTGGTGTCTGTGTGTAAATGTCCCTTGGTGTCTGTGTGTCAATGTCCCTTGGTGTCTGTGTGTAAATGTCCCTTGTGTCTGTGTGTAAATGTCCCTTGGTGTCTGTGTGTAAATGTCCCTTGATGTCTGTGTGTAAATGTCCCTTGATGTCTGTGTGTAAATGTCCCTGTGGTGTGGTGTAAATGTCCCTTGATGTCTGTGTGTCAATGTCCCTTGGTGTCTGTGTGTCAATGTCCCTTGGTGTCTGTGTGTAATGTCCCTTGTGTCTGTGTAAATGTCCCTTGGTGTCTGTGTGTCTGTCTGTGTGTAAATGTCCCTTGGTGTCTGTGTGTAAATGTCCCTTGGTGTCTGTGTGTCAATGTCCCTTGGTGTCTGTGTGTCAATGTCCCTTGGTGTCTGTGTGTAAATGTCCCTTGGTGTCTGTGTGTAAATGTCCCTTGGTGTCTGTGTGTAAATGTCCCTTGATGTCTGTGTGTAAATGTCCCTTGATGTCTGTGTGTCAATGTCCCTTGATGTCTGTGTGTAAATGTCCCTTGGTGTCCCTGTGTGTCAATGTCCCTTGGTGTCTGTGTGTCAATGTCCCTTGGTGTCTGTGTGTCAATGTCCCTTGGTGTCTGTGTGTCAATGTCCCTTGGTGTCTGTGTGTCAATGTCCCTTGGTGTCTGTGTGTCAATGTCCCTTGGTGTCTGTGTGTAATGTCCTTGTGTCTGTGTCCCTTGGTGTCTGTGTGTCAATGTCCCTTGATGTCTGTGTGTAATGTCCCTTGATGTCTGTGTGTAAATGTCCCTTGATGTCTGTGTGTAAATGTCCCTTGGTGTCTGTGTGTAAATGTCCCTTGATGTCTGTGTGTCAATGTCCCTTGTTGTCTGTGTGTCAATGTCCCTTGGTGTCTGTGTGTCAATGTCCCTTGGTGTCTGTGTGTCAATGTCCCTTGGTGTCTGTGTGTCAATGTCCCTTGGTGTCTGTGTGTGTAAATGTCCCTTGGTGTCTGTGTGTAAATGTCCCTTGATGTCTGTGTGTAAATGTCCCTTGGTGTCTGTGTGTAAATGTCCCTTGGTGTCTGTGTGTAAATGTCCCTTGGTGTCTGTGTGTAAATGTCCCTTGGTGTCTGTGTGTAAATGTCCCTTGGTGTCTGTGTGTAAATGTCCCTTGGTGTCTGTGTGTAAATGTCCCTTGATGTCTGTGTGTAAATGTCCCTTGATGTCTGTGTGTAAATGTCCCTTGATGTCTGTGTGTAAATGTCCCTTGGTGTCTGTGTGTAAATGTCCCTTGGTGTCTGTGTGTAAATGTCCCTTGATGTCTGTGTGTAAATGTCCCTTGGTGTCTGTGTGTAAATGTCCCTTGGTGTCTGTGTGTAAATGTCCCTTGGTGTCTGTGTGTCAATGTCCCTTGGTGTCTGTGTGTAAATGTCCCTTGATGTCTGTGTGTCAATGTCCCTTGGTGTCTGTGTGTCAATGTCCCTTGGTGTCTGTGTGTCAATGTCCCTTGGTGTCTGTGTGTAAATGTCCCTTGATGTCTGTGTGTAAATGTCCCTTGGTGTCTGTGTGTCAATGTCCCTTGGTGTCTGTGTGTCAATGTCCCTAGTTGTCTGTGTGTCAATGTCCCTTGGTGTCTGTGTGTCAATGTCCCTTGGTGTCTGTGTGTCAATGTCCCTTGTGTCTGTGTTCAATGTCCCTTGGTGTCTGTGTGTAATGTCCCTTGGTGTCTGTGTGTCAATGTCCCTTGTCTGTGTGTCAATGTCCCTGGTGTCTGTGTGTCAATGTCCCTTGGTGTCTGTGTGTAAATGTCCCTTGGTGTCTGTGTGTAAATGTCCCTTGGTGTCTGTGTGTAAATGTCCCTTGTGTCTGTGGTCTTGTGTCTGTGTGTCAATGTCCCTTGGTGTCTGTGTGTCAATGTCCCTTGGTGTCTGTGTGTAAATGTCCCTTGGTGTCTGTGTGTAAATGTCCCTTGGTGTCTGTGTGTAAATGTCCCTTGGTGTCTGTGTGTAAATGTCCCTTGATGTCTGTGTTCAATGTCCCTTGGTGTCTGTGTGTCAATGTCCCTTGGTGTCTGTGTGTCAAATGTCCCTTGGTGTCTGTGTCTGTAAATGTCCCTTGTGTCTGTGTAAATGTCCCTTGGTGTCTGTGTGCAATGTCCTTGTGTCTGTGTGTCAATGTCCCTTGTGTCTGTGTATGTCCCTTGGTGTCTTGTGTCAATGTCCCTTGGTGTCTGTGTGTCAATGTCCCTTGTTGTCTTGTGTCAAGTCCCTTGGTGTCTGTGTGTCAATGTCCCTTGGTGTCTGTGTGTCAATGTCCCTTGGTGTCTGTGTCAGTCCCTTGTGTCTGTGTGTCAATGTCCCTTGGTGTCTGTGTGTAATGTCCCTTGATGTCTGTGTGTAAATGTCCCTTGATGTCTGTGTGTGTCAATGTCCCTTGGTGTCTGTGTGTCAAAGTCCCTTGATGTCTGTGTGTCAATGTCCCTAGTGTCTGTGTGTCAATGTCCCTTGGTGTCTGTGTGTCAATGTCCCTTGGTGTCTGTGTGTAAATGTCCCTTGGTGTCTGTGTGTCAATGTCCCTTGGTGTCTGTGTGTCAATGTCCCTTGGTGTCTGTGTGTAAATGTCCCTAGGTGTCTGTGTGTAAATATTCCTTGGTGTCTGTGTGTAAATGTCCCTTGGTGTCTGTGTGTAAATGTCCCTTGTTGTCTGTGTGTAAATGTCCCTTGGTGTCTATGTGTCTGTATCCCTTGGTGTCTGTGTGTAAATGTCCCTTGGTGTCTGTGTGTCAATGTCCCTTGGTGTCTGTGTGTAAATGTCCCTTGGTGTCTATGTGTCTGTATCCCTTGGTGTCTGTGTGTAAATGTCCCTTGATGTCTGTGTGTAAATGTCCCTTGGTGTCTGTGTGTCAATGTCCCTTGGTGTCTGTGTGTAAATGTCCCTATGTGTCTGTGTGTCAATGTCCCTTGGTGTCTGTGTGTCTGTGTCCCTTGGTGTCTGTGTGTCAATGTCATCTACTGACCATGTGTCAATGTCCCTTGATGTCTCTGTGTAAATGTCCCTTGGTGTCTGTGTGTCAATGTCCCTAGTTGTCTGTGTGTCAATGTCCCTAGGTGTCTGTGTGTCAATGTCCCTAGTTGTCTGTGTGTAAATGTCCCTTGATGTCTGTGTGTCAATGTCCCTTGGTGTCTCTGTGTTAATGTCCATTGATGTCTGTGTCCATTGGTGTCGGTGTGTCAATGTCCCTAGGTGTCTGTGTGTCAATGTCCCTAGGTGTCTGTGTGTCTGTGTGTCAATATCCCTAGGTGTCTGTGTGTCAATGTCCCTTGGTGTCTGTGTGTCAATGTTCCTAGGTGTCTGTGCATGTCAATGTCACTTAATGTCTCAAAGTTGTTGTACCTTTTGGTCCTATATTGCGATGTGCTTTGGTGCAGTATTGACATTGGAAATCTTCATATTTACTCAATTTTACTTTTTTACAGCAGAAAATTACTTTAAGATTTGGTGCTTTCAACTCATTTCCAGGCGTAATTAGCTTCAACATAATTAATCATTTATTGAAGTTTAATTAGTAAAACCTGACAAGTGAAAAATACAAATTTCATAAAAAATAAATATTGTGAAATTTTCTGATTTGAATAACATCCTTTTTTATGTGTTTTCCACTCAGAATTACCTAAATAAGCTGAATTACTTCAGTACTGTTTCTGTCCTCAATGTAAGCTGCTACAAAACCGCCAATTTCATTAGAAATGTAATGAGCCTTAATTAGTTTAAACCACACTGAAAGATGATTAGCAAATTTTAATTTCCGACAGAGGTGCTGAATTGTGATGTTTTGTGTGCCTGCTGACATCAATGTGCAGTTCCTGGACAAGACTATAATAATAGCTGGAAAAGTCATTAAAACAAAAGGGCCATGGGGTCTGCAATAACTTGTATCAAAATTATCTAGATTTAGCAGCACTAGTTTTAATAAACTCCTTTAACTGTTTTTGTTATGTTATCTAATCATACCCTCAGCTGACATTCCACTGAAGAGATTCCAACAAATTTTTCAGGAAATCTGTATTAGAATGTCTCCAAATGACTTTTGATTGGTTCCAATGTTGTATCAACAGCTAGGGTCATTTAAGGATGGTCCAGAGTTAGGGGTCGGAAGAAAGCCGGAGTACCTGGAGAAAAAATCACAAAACAGCGATCAGTGCCCCACTGATGTGAACAAGAGAAACAAAGAAGGAAACACATCTTCTTATTCTGTCTCAATAATAAAATTGTTTTTGTTTAACAAAAATGTAGTTGTGGTTTATACAACAGCTTTCTTTGGAGGTAAAACATACGTTTGTACACGTTTGTACATCAGATCCAATCTTGATTTATTATTCAATCACCATCTGTATTTTTATGCAGTTAAAGGAAATTGAAATTTTATTTCAACTAATGACATTCAATCATTGGTTTATTTTAGAATTTCTCAAATGAATTATATCAGTAAGTGGTTTCCCCTTCGATTAAGAGGTTGGGAGTACACTGATCTATACATGTTTATACATACATCTACATGTAGCTCATTTTCCATATTTAAATGAATATTTAGTGGTACAATCTACTTTATAAACCATTTTATTCATAATGATGATCTTACCTAGTTTGGAGCATTGAACATGACATGCAAATGTACATGTATAGTACATTTGTTGTCTAATACCTTATGAATTTGTTAAATTTTGGATTTTTCCTGAACACTGGTGACCAGCCAAAAGTATATGGCACTTTAACCTTTTAAAACACATTCGCTAGCCATCAATGAAATAATAATGATGAAAGCAAAAATAAAATTGCACACTTTGAAACACACAAAAAAACCAACATTATACCACAGAAAGATAAGGTCATAGTTTCCCCTATTGTTCTGGCTAAATTTCACTACATTTTTCTGATTTACAGATCACGTTTCAGATACCTTTAAAACCAAAACATAAAACAAAGATCAAGCATGGCCATTTTCTGTTAAACTTTGGAGTAAATCTGATTCGGAAACAATGCCGACTGGCTACAAAGCCTGGACCATCAAAATAATTCAAGTAGAAAACCCAATAAATTGGACAAAATCACTAATATACTCTATGTTTTGATAGATTTTTTCTGTTGCTATAGATTTTTATATCGTCAAAGGGGTTATGCCGCCTTGACTTGAGAGAGAGAGAGCCGGGAAGCGATAACAAAATTCAAAGCTTCACTTGCTTTAGTGGGTTTCAGTAATCCAGCCTGATGGTTTTTATTTCCTTTTGAAAATATGGGAAACTAAAAGTCCAGAGTTCTCAAATGTGGTGAATGTAACACTATTTCGAAATTACATCATCGCCGAATTGCATGGCAAGCATAAGGGCTGTCACTAGAAATCAGATAAATTCGAACTATCAGACATTCTATTGGTACATGTATGGTCACTAAGGAATTACTTTTTGGAGTACAGTTGGACAGAGACATGGGATTATTGTGACAAACCCACATTTGTCGGTCTTCTTGTCTTCCGATTCCGATCCGTCATCAATAAATCGAAATGGTCAGGACGGCGTGAAATTAATTGCGGATAGGTTCATTCTGTCATGTGACTGTATCAAATACCCGAGCAGAAAGTGATATGTACTTTATACCTACTTTTAAGGTTGAAGAATAGGTTTCTATCCGTCTGATCCATACCGCTCTTCATCTAACACACGCGGGGGCATGTCGTATGCTCACGGCTTAGCGCGCTACAATATACTTGCATTTCCTTGTCCACGCAGTATGCGCGGGCTTCGTCTGCGATATAAACTTTATCAAGTCATGCAACAAACTTTAAAGACGTTTACGACCAATTCCGATTTAAGTGCTTTCGTCACAGGAAAAAACAATTGAGATATAAAACGATAAGTATTGGGGCTGCAGTCGATTGCATACAGTGTTCATTGTGTAGAATTTCACAGATACATTTCACTGAAAGTGTTGTCGGAAAATTCGCAAAAATAAACCAATTTTATACCGAGTAACTTAGTGAAAACAATTTAACAATTGTCATTCCAATTTATCTTGTTTCTCGATTCTAAATTCTCGACAGACTGAAAATATCTTATAGCAGTAAATGTGTATTTTGACCCTTATTTTGACCCTACTGACATGAAACCTATATGTATTATCATGAAACATTTATTTTCGAAATATGACATTGGCAAGTTTGTATGGCATGTAGAAATCCCCTGGGGTGACGATGGAGAAATTTTAGTTGCGAAAACTGAACCAAGACTACACCGACCAAAGAAACAAATCAGGAACTACCATTGGAGTTTTAACCCAATCTTTATTGCAGAAACGCTTTATCAAAAACAAACTTTCAAAGGCGGGAACGACGTATAGAGTTTTCTTGGCATGACATATGAAATTCGACGCAGACTGACAGACAGGTAACGGGATATTATGACACTGTACATCAGGAAAGCCGAGGTCAGTAGCTTAGCCGAATCCGCAGATCTAGAGTGTATGGACTTTGGTCATTTCGGAAACACTATGCTAGATATAGTATTGGTTGACCGAAGTATCGAAGAAAAACAAAAGCAAAAACAAAACACTCAAATGTATATCTGTCAAAACCAAATTTGTAAATAGAACTCAAATATTAGAAGTCATAGAATAGTTGGTATCTGAACATCTCGGTTATAAAACCACAATTGTACAATAACGTTCTATGTATGCTTACAGAACTGTACCATCGTGTATATCGTTCGTATATCCCTCTACCTACCGTTAAGGTATAGTCGTTGTTTTATCGAAAATAGATTTCTCCAAGTAAATCACGCACTCTTCCGAAATGTCTCCATCGGGCAGCCCACAATACCTATTGAATGTATGAAAGTGGCTGTAGGTTTAGGGGGCGGGGTTAGCACCAATCCGGGGAACACCTTTTTGGGTTATGTTACTGATCAGTTGTGATACGGGTCTTTGTATATTTATTGGCACGAGTCTACCGTATGTCATTTATACCTTTCTGAAGCTCCCGGTGTTTTCGTAAAAATCTTGTAATTATAAAGTTGTAAAAGTTACAGCTTTGGACAAAGGTACGCCAAGAAGTGACTAATATCGCTAACTCAATCTGGTCGTACTGTGACAGACACTGCTGTGATAGCCGGTCAGGTTACCAAGTACTGAACTGCTAACATATTCGCGCCAATATTGGCCCACCATTGTCCTTGCTCATAGTGCCCCTCAGGGTCAGATGTTATTGCCAAAGCCTGCATAAAGCTACAGGAATACGTGTGAAATACGAACAGGAGAAGTACGCAGCCGACACAACTCTTTTTACTCCAATTTTATGTGCATGGCAATTTCTAACGCCGATTGTTAATAAAATGCACGGAAGCGGATATTTGATGGCCAAAGAGGCTATAAAATGACCGGAAGTGTGTGTGCTGAGCATTCGCGTTCCCGAGGCGTTTGTTTGACACTGCAATAATTGGACAGATCATGAACAGACTGATTAAAAAGTTTATGGAAAAAAGAAATTAGCTGGAAACAAAATCAGCCAATAAATAAGAAAAGTTGGCCGAAGCAAAGTACAGTGATAATCTGTGGCTCGCCTTTAATCGCCATTGTGTATGCAGGTCACTCTGAAAACCAATAATGAAAAGTGACCGGCAAAGGTATCCCATAAAACCCCGATGTTCATTATCACGTGATTATTCAGGAATGCAAATACTACATTGGTTTGTCTGTAAAGAGCCTATACACAGTGCTGTTTGTACATTTTGGTGGTAATGAGATCTCGGTTCAAATTACATTCACATACATTGTATTTTGTTGTATTACATGTATTTATCCGATTAAAGTCCCTCCTCTGAAAAGAAAATGAATTTTTCCTAGACCTTTTTAGTCTAACAGTGCATTGAAGACGCGTCAATGTCTTCATTGCGAGTCTTGAGTTCATGTTAGTCGGCTTGACATAAACATATCATATACATGAATAGACACAATCATTATGGACGATGGGCTGAGAGTTCTGAGGGATGTTTCAATGTATTATGATTATAGTTATGTTTTCAATAGTCATCATGTTCCGTCCGTCGTTGTCCGCCATCCGCCGTGTGCCATGCGTAAACTTCTCATTCAAACGACTTCAGACCCAAGGTACTGATATTTGACTTGTAGCATACCAGGCTGAAGTTTATGCATGTAAATGACCTTAACATACTTTTAAGGTCAAAGTCATCAAAAATTTTGAAAACATGCAACTTTAAATAAGGATTCTTTTGCATTGCCTCAATTGTTTCATTTGTAGCCACTATTGTGTACCGTGACTGTGTTGTGTACCGTGACTGTGTTGTGTACCGTGACTGTGTTGTGTACTGTGACTGTGTTGTGTACCGTGACTGTGTTGTGTACCGTGACTGTGTTGTGTACCGTGACTGTGTTGTGTACCGTGACTGTGTTGTGTACCGTGACTGTGTTGTGTACCGTGACTGTGTTGTGTACTGTGACTGTGTTGTGTACTGTGACTGTGTTGTGTACCGTGACTGTGTTGTGTACTGTGACTGTGTTGTGTACTGTGACTGTGTTGTGTACTGTGACTGTGTTGTGTACCGTGACTGTGTTGTGTACCGTGACTGTGTTGTGTACCGTGACTGTGTTGTGTACTGTGACTGTGTTGTGTACTGTGACTGTGTTGTGTACCGTGACTGTGTTGTGTACCGTGACTGTGTTGTGTACCGTGACTGTGTTGTGTACGTGACTGTGTTGTGTACCGTGACTGTGTTGTGTTGTACCGTGACTGTGTTGTGTACCGTGACTGTGTTGTGTACCGTGACTGTGTTGTGTACCGTGACTGTGTTGTGTACCGTGACTGTGTGTGTACCGTGACTGTGTTGTGTACGTGACTGTGTTGTGTACCGTGACTGTGTTGTGTACCGTGACTGTGTTGTGTACCGTGACTGTGTTGTGTACCGTGACTGTGTTGTGTACCGTGACTGTGTTGTGTACGTGACTGTGTTGTGTACCGTGACTGTGTTGTGTACGTGACTGTGTTGTGTACCGTGACTGTGTTGTGTACCGTGACTGTGTTGTGTACCGTGACTGTGTTGTGTACCGTGACTGTGTTGTGTACCGTGACTGTGTTGTGTACCGTGACTGTGTTGTGTACCGTGACTGTGTTGTGTACCGTGACTGTGTTGTGTACCGTGACTGTGTTGTGTACCGTGACTGTGTTGTGTACCGTGACTGTGTTGTGTACCGTGACTGTGTTGTGTACCGTGACTGTGTTGTGTACCGTGACTGTGTTGTGTACCGTGACTGTGTTGTGTACCGTGACTGTGTTGTGTACCGTGACTGTGTTGTGTACCGTGACTGTGTTGTGTACCGTGACTGTGTTGTGTACCGTGACTGTGTTGTGTACCGTGACTGTGTTGTGTACCGTGACTGTGTTGTGTACCGTGACTGTGTTGTGTACTGTGACTGTGTTGTGTACCGTGACTGTGTTGTGTACCGTGACTGTGTTGTGTACCGTGACTGTGTTGTGTACCGTGACTGTGTTGTGTGTACCGTGACTGTGTTGTGTACCGTGACTGTGTTGTGTACCGTGACTGTGTTGTGTACCGTGACTGTGTTTGTGTACCGTGACTGTGTTGTGTACCGTGACTGTGTTGTGTACCGTGACTGTGTTGTGTACCGTGACTGTGTTGTGTACCGTGACTGTGTTGTGTACCGTGACTGTGTTGTGTACTGTGACTGTGTTGTGTACCGTGACTGTGTTGTGTACCGTGACTGTGTTATGTAGTGTACCGTGACTGTGTTGTGTACCGTGACTGTGTTGTGTACCGTGACTGTGTTGTGTACCGTGACTGTGTTGTGTACCGTGACTGTGTTGTGTACCGTGACTGTGTTGTGTACCGTGACTGTGTTGTGTACCGTGACTGTGTTGTGTACCGTGACTGTGTTGTGTACCGTGACTGTGTTGTGTACGTGACTGTGTTGTGTACCGTGACTGTGTTGTGTACCGTGACTGTGTTGTGTACCGTGACTGTGTTGTGTACTGTGACTGTGTTGTGTACCGTGACTGTGTTGTGTACCGTGACTGTGTTGTGTACCGTGACTGTGTTGTGTACCGTGACTGTGTTGTGTACTGTGACTGTGTTGTGTACCGTGACTGTGTTGTGTACCGTGACTGTGTTGTGTACCGTGACTGTGTTGTGTACTGTGACTGTGTTGTGTGACTGTGTGTCTGTGTGTGTTGTGTACTGTGACTGTGTTGTGTACTGTGACTGTGTTGTGTACCGTGACTGTGTTGTGTACCGTGACTGTGTTGTGTACCGTGACTGTGTTGTGTACTGTGACTGTGTTGTGTACCGTGACTGTGTTGTGTACCGTGACTGTGTTGTGTACTGTGACTGTGTTGTGTACCGTGACTGTGTTGTGTACTGTGACTGTGTTGTGTACTGTGACTGTGTTGTGTACTGTGACTGTGTTGTGTACCGTGACTGTGTTGTGTACTGTGACTGTGTTGTGTACTGTGACTGTGTTGTGTGTACTGTGACTGTGTTGTGTACCGTGACTGTGTTGTGTACCGTGACTGTGTTGTGTGTACCGTGACTGTGTTGTGTACCGTGACTGTGTTGTGTACCGTGACTGTGTTGTGTACCGTGACTGTGTTGTGTACTGTGACTGTGTTGTGTACCGTGACTGTGTTGTGTACCGTGACTGTGTTGTGTACCGTGACTGTGTTGTGTACCGTGACTGTGTTGTGTACCGTGACTGTGTTGTGTACCGTGACTGTGTTGTGTACTGTGACTGTGTTGTGTACTGTGACTGTGTTGTGTACCGTGACTGTGTTGTGTACCGTGACTGTGTTGTGTACCGTGACTGTGTTGTGTACCGTGACTGTGTTGTGTACCGTGACTGTGTTGTGTACTGTGACTGTGTTGTGTACCGTGACTGTGTTGTGTACTGTGACTGTGTTGTGTACCGTGACTGTGTTACGTGACTGTGTTGTGTACCGTGACTGTGTTGTGTACCGTGACTGTGTTGTGTACTGTGACTGTGTTGTGTACCGTGACTGTGTTGTGTACCGTGACTGTGTTGTGTACCGTGACTGTGTTGTGTACTGTGACTGTGTTGTGTACCGTGACTGTGTTGTGTACTGTGTTGTGTACCGTGACTGTGTTGTGTACCGTGACTGTGTTGTGTACCGTGACTGTGTTGTGTACCGTGACTGTGTTGTGTACCGTGACTGTGTTGTGTTACTGTTACGTGACTGTGTTGTGTACCGTGACTGTGTTGTGTACCGTGACTGTGTTGTGTACCGTGACTGTGTTGTGTACCGTGACTGTGTTGTGTACGTGACTGTGTTGTGTACCGTGACTGTGTTGTGTACCGTGACTGTGTTGTGTACTGTGACTGTGTTGTGTACCGTGACTGTGTTGTGTACCGTGACTGTGTTGTGTACTGTGACTGTGTTGTGTACCGTGACTGTGTTGTGTACTGTGACTGTGTTGTGTACCGTGACTGTGTTGTGTACCGTGACTGTGTTGTGTACCGTGACTGTGTTGTGTACCGTGACTGTGTTGTGTACCGTGACTGTGTTGTGTACCGTGACTGTGTTGTGTACCGTGACTGTGTTGTGTACCGTGACTGTATTGTGTACTGTGACTGTGTTGTGTACTGTGACTGTGTTGTTGTACCGTGACTGTGTTGTGTACGTGACTGTGTTGTGTACCGTGACTGTGTTGTGTACTGTGACTGTGTTGTGTACCGTGACTGTGTTGTGTACTGTGACTGTGTTGTGTACTGTGACTGTGTTGTGTACTGTGACTGTGTTGTGTACTGTGACTGTGTTGTGTACCGTGACTGTGTTGTGTACTGTGACTGTGTTGTGTACCGTGACTGTGTTGTGTACCGTGACTGTGTTGTGTACCGTGACTGTGTTGTGTACCGTGACTGTGTTGTGTACTGTGACTGTGTTGTGTACCGTGACTGTGTTGTTTACCGTGACTGTGTTGTGTACCGTGACTGTGTTGTGTACTGTGACTGTGTTGTGTACCGTGACTGTATTGTGTACCGTGCCTGTGTTGTGTACTGTGACTGTGTTGTGCTGTGCCAATAGTTAGATGACCGTTAAGGCCCATGGACCTCTTGTTCATCACAAATGTGATGCAAAATATAGCAAAATATAAACTGATATAATTGTATTGGTACATTATATTACATACAGTTCACTTGATTATGGTTCTTCTGATATTTCTTAATCTCTTTTGGTCATACCATAACTTTAAACTACGTTATGAATATTTGTAGTACTTGCACCACTTGGATCAATGTGAAATGCAAAACCGGCCACAGCTATGACCTTGACGTCGAGGTAAAAAGTCAAATATGTGAGTTAATTCTGAGTCAATGCGCATCATTAAATATGCCGGATATATATAAAACTAAATTCAGCGACGAAGTGATTTACACTAGCCGACATAGGAAATCTAATACCCCAATCGACAACACTGTACGAATGTAATATGCGAGAACACTGTAGTCAAGGGGATTCTGAAGCTTTTTATTTTACACTAATCATTTTCCTATAGCTCTGCCCAGTTTTATAATCTAATATAAGGCAATATAATTGTGACGATCAGTAGATATTTGATGTTATTAGTTGCTTGTTTAAAATAAGACAGTTATAATCAAATTGTCTGATAACTAAACATGCTTTATCGCCTAGGAATTTGATTACATTCTATCATAACTTTGGCGCGCTTGCATGCGTGGCGTGCATTTCTCTTCAGTTGAGGAAATTCGGGGCGCGAAGAAACCTTCGCTGGTATATATTGTAGACCTAAAGGGGGCAGATTTATTACTTCGGAAGTCGGAAATAATCAGGATATGACATGAACAAAAATTATCGTAATAAGTTGTGACATTCTCTAATAAAATGACAACTTACCAAGGCCATACGCGGTTTTCATGGAAAACTTCCTGGGCAAAAAGAAAAAAGAAATTCTAGCAAACGAAAACCTTCGCAAAAGCTGTTATCTATTCTCAGTGTGTACAAAAATTGTCGCTAACATTTTAACTTTTGTTTAAAAAGTAAAATACTCTTATATCTCACCAACTTTGTTAGAACCTTGTTGGAGCATTTTCTCAGCTTTCAATCGCAATAATTTTTGTTTTACAAGTGTACGTTTTTGTTTTTCTACCATTCAAGTCCGTAATGACGAAAATAATGTGTATTCCAATGCAGTCATATAAAGGGTTATATTAAGCATCAAAACATTTGAGAGAAGTTAAGAAAACCTTGAAATAATTAGTCGCAGAGAAACTTCAAATAAAATGTTTTTGCTCTTTTCTCTCTTATCTAATTAACAAATTAAGAAATCTTAAATCTTAAGATACCTGTAATGGATTTTAAACAAACTTGAAATTCAAAGTTGTTAAAACGTATTTTGAAATCTTAGAATAAAAAATTTAGTTTATCATAATCAATTATATGTAGACAATGAATAATGGTGGCGTTCTCAAATACTTTCGAGAACAGCATACAGAATCACATTCAATACTGAAAGTGGCCGGTAGTTTAGAAAACTGGAAATTATCATAATATATGTATACACTATTAATTATAAAACTAAGTTGTCTATGAAAGTTGTCAACTAACCACAAATCTAAACTAATATTTTATAAATTGGACTAAACTGTCAACCAATTTAATTTTAATTTTAATTTACCTGTATATTTTTGGTGTCAAAGTTGCTAATTTGTTTCTATTTTCACGATTGTTTTAAACTTGCAATAGTACATAGTATATATGATAAATGCCAACATACCATGCATTCATAATTCAAAATAATACACCTTTTATAACTATATACTTTTTGATACCACTTATTTTTTAAGCTTCAAATAGTTAAGATTGTCTTGCCATCTATTTAATATCTTTAGTAAGGTAGTATGCTTTTAAACGGTAACATATATTCAACTATGAAATGATAAATTGTGTATTGACTAAAAACTCTTACATGTTTGTAATGTCATGTTATAATGAAAATCAATAAAAGGAAAATGATTAAAAAAAAAATCTGTTTCTGTTAACTGATTTCAGGATTACAAGCCTAATGCTATTTCACGGCAATATCTTTTTGTAATTTTGTCACAAAAGTTGAACTTAAACCATGAATGTAACTCTTTTGTGGCGATTTCCCTTAGCGAAATAAATTGCTCGCAAAATGTAGTAATTCACAAAAATAAATAAGTTTACAGTAAGTTATCCTAAACCACAGGGACATAACTGTTTTATTATATGTGTATTAGCTACTGTTGTTAGAAATTCTTGCCAGGTCCCTGTGCCATATATAGCTTCTGTTGGTTAGAAATTCGTGCCAGGTCCCTGTGCCATATATAGCTACGTGCCAGGTCCCGTGCCATATATAGCTTCTGTTGGTTAGAAATTCGTGCCAGGTCCCTGTGCCATATATAGCTTCTGTTGGTTAGAAATTCGTGCCAGGTCCCCGTGCCGTATATAGCTACTGTTGGTTAGAAATCCATGCCAGGTTCCTGTGGCTTGATACTATAATCTAACTACTGTTGGTTAGAAATTCGTGCCAGGTCCCTGTGCCATATATAGCTTCTGTTGGTTAGAAATTCGTGCCAGGTCCCTGTGCCGTATATAGCTACTGTTGGTTAGAAATTCGTACCAGATCCCTGTGCCATATAAAGCTACAGTTGGCTAGAAATTCGTGCCAGGTTCCTGTGGCTTGATACTATAATCCAAATACATAACTACTGTTGGTTAGAAATTCGTGCCAGGTCACTGTGCCGTATATAGCTACTGTTGATTAGAAATTCGTGGGAGGTCCCTGTGCCATATAAAACAACTGTTGGTTAGAAATTCGTACCAGATCCCTGTGCCATATATAGCTACAGTTGGCTAGAAATTCGTGCCAGGTTCCTGTGGCTTGATACTATAATCCAAATACATAACTATGTTGGTTAGAAATTCGTGCCAGGTCCCTATGCCATATAATAACTACTGTTGGTTTGAAATCCGTGCCAGGTCCCTTGTCATATATAGCTACTGTTGGTTAAAAATCGTGTCAGGTCCCTGTGCCATATATAACTACTGTTGGTTTGAAATCCGTGCCAGTCCCTGTGCCATATATAGCTACTGTCCGTGCCAGTGTGCTTGATACTATAACTAATCTGTTGGTTAGAAATTCGTGCCAGGTCCCCGTGCCATATATAGCTTCTGTTGGTTAGAAATTCGTGGCAGGTCCCTGTGCCATATATAACAACTTTTGGTTAGAAATTCGTACCAGGTCCCTGTGCCATATATTACTACTGTTGGTTAGAAATTCGTGCCAGGTTCCTGTGGCTTAATACTTTTATTTATATACATAACTACTGTTGGTTAGAAATTCGTGCCAGGTCCCTGTGCCATATATAATTACTGTTGGGTTGAAATCCGTGCCAAGTCCACGTGCCATATATAGCTACTGTCGGTTAAAAATTCGCGCCAGGTCTTTGTGCCATATATAGCTACTGTTGGTTAGAAATTCGTGCCAGGTCCCTGTGCCATATATAACAACTGTTGGTTAGAAATTCGTACCAGGTCCCTGTGCCATATATACTTACTGTTGGTTAGAAATTCGTGTCAGGTTCCTGTGGCTTGATACTATAATTTATATACATAACTACTGTTGGTTAGAAATTCGTGCCAGGTCCCTGTGCCATATATAACTACTGTTGGTTTGAAATCCGTGCCAGGTCCCCGTGCCATATATAGCTACTGTTGGTTAGAAATTCGTGGCAGGTCCCTGTGCCATATATAACAACTGTTGGTTAGAAATTCGTACCAGGTCCCTGTGCCATATATAGCTACTGTTGGTTAGAAATTCGTATCAGGTTCCTGTGGCTTGATACTATAATTTATATACATAACTACTGTTGGTTAGAAATTCGTGCCAGGTCCCTGTGTCATATATAACTACTGTTGGTTAGAAATCCGTGCCAGGTCCCTGTGTCATATATAACTACTGTTGATTAGAAATCCGTGCCAGGTCCCTGTGCCTCAAACAAAATCATGATATTCTTGGTTGGCTGACATGAAGTTCGGCAGAGGTTTGAAATGAGTGTGCGGAACCACTGCAGACTTTTAGATTTCTCAAATATTCATCAGCCGTGTCTTTGAGTTAGAGAAAAAAATAAAAGGTTCCCAAATACATACAAGTTGCTTTTGGCAAGCGTATACATAAAGGCACAGGGACCTGGCACGAAAATTTTTAACCAATAGTATACATATATATATATTTTAGTATCAAGGGTATGAACTCGGTCGAGAAAAACGGACCTATTTTTTTAAAACCGTGGTTATTTTAATAAATAGGTTTTATACAACATTGAAGGATATCTTACCTTAAAGAGAAATAATTTATCTTTCCATTAAGTGCTTGATGAACAAAATTGGTCAAGTATTGACGAAGTTATCGCTTGAGGAATCGGGAAATTTACGAAAAATATGCTAGGTAGACATTTCCCTGTCCGGTCGAAATGTCGTCTCGGCTCTAATGGGCACCCTTAAGATTAAGCCAAAATCACAAAATCTACGCTTGTGGTGTAGAAACTCCATTTAAACATCACGTAGCTCACTTACTTTAACCGTCACCGCCATGTTCATTTGTTCTTCGGAACGCTTCTCGAGTTTAAACAAAAGCACAACATTACATAATTTGCATAATGTAGTCACGATATGTAAAGTCGAGAAGCGTTCCGAGAGAAAAATGACCATGGCGGTGACGGTTAAAATAAGTGATTTATACGATGTTTAAATGGAGTTTCTACAAATTACGAGCCATGACACCTCCAAAGGAGATTGTCGATGAACACAGTTATGGGTACTGTTTACCACCACAAGCGTAGATTTTGTGATTTTGGCTTGGTTTTTGAGGTACCCATTAGAGCCGAGACGACATTTCGACCGGACAGGGAAATGTCTACCTAGCATATTTTTCGTAAATTTCCCGATTCATCAAGCCATAACTTCGTCAATACTTGGCCAATTTTGTTCATCAAGCACTCAATGGAAAGATAAATTATTTCTCTTTGAGGTAAGATATCCGCCAATGTTGTATAGAACCCATTTATTAAAATAATCACGGTTTTAAAAAAAAGGTCCGTTTTTCTCTACTGTCGAGTTCATACCCTTGATACTATAATACATGTATATACATGTGTATACTGTTAGTTTAAAAAATCGTGCCAGGTCCCTGTGCATAAAGGTTTGATTTTCCAACTGAATGAAATATAAATATTATTTCTTTCGTTTGACAACGGAATTAGAACGAATTATTAATTTCTCCTATCGTAGCACGGGCCGCCAGGTGGCGTCGTGAGCGTGGTCGGAAAGCACGTGCGTGCTTCAATGCGTGGTCATTCAGGCGACCGGCATCTGTACCGTAAACATCTAATTCGGTGGTGGTGAATTTTTAATAGTTTCTGTTTGTTCAATAAGCGATATAATCATGGTAATTAAATTACGTTATGTGTACATTTACATTTTTGTAGGGTATATTTAAGCAGAGACTATTTAAATTTGTTTTAAGGTAACACTGTTCATAAACAGTTTATTGAATTCTGATAATAATGTATACATATACTGTACTGGTACGAGGATTGTTGATTAGAAAGTGGTGTGTAATAAAACAGTAACGGGTCGGTCGCCCCGGTTGCACTTTAGTGATTTGTTTGTGTTGTTTGTTATTAAAAGGGTCCGTTGGAGTTGTAGGAGAATAAACTGCATTGTCATAGGACACGTGCATTTTGGTTTAAGGTTTCCCGCCATTTAGGGGGCTTCCATGAGTTCATGCTAAAGTGAAATGACTTAGAAATAACACGTGCGTGAATGCTCATACAAAGTAATTTCCTGGTGTTGACCCCATTTCGTGCCCGATCGTGTATTTTATAGGATTCTTGTCGGTTGAATTCATCGTTTGACACTCCCCCCTCGTCAAGATGTATCAAAATCACTTCACTTTAGCCCGAGGAAGCGGGTCACAATCGAAATTTTATTGAAATTAGAACTCATTATCTGTTTTTCCCTTCCATCTTTCAGAACCATTTGGTAACGAGCAATATGATTCGTAACTCTTAAACATGAGGTTTTATAACAAAATTACCGTGTATGGATACGTTTGAGCTATCATGTAATTTCATTTGTAACGATATTGAATTGGCGATAAAGTTGTTTTTCATGGACGGCATTTGACGTTAAAAACCGAAGCCTGGAAATGCAAAAATCAAAATGCGTTCCGTCAGTTGGCGTCCTATTCGAATCCGTAATTTCGTCACTACTGACAGGAACCCATCATAATGCTTAAACTGTCCACCCTAACGATTTAATAACTCTAAATTCTCCTGATGGCATCAAAATTTGGCGTCCAAAGTTTTGACCTTTGCATTTAATCCTTGTGAAATGACATAAGGTTTTATCGACGCTCATTTCTAACAGTGTTTTTAAGAATTGAAATCACCCACCAGACATCTTGTCCAAAACGAAGATGTTTTTATACAGCTACTAATTGTGGGTACCGTATTCAATAGTTTTGAAGACTGTGAGTCATCTCGTGTCATGTCACTTAAAAGATCCTTTTAAAATATCAGAATACCGTCAATATTTTGATTGTAGGAGCGCTGTCTTGTTCGATCGTTACTGAAAGCGATCGCCGTGTACTCAGGCGCTTTTAGTAACTTCATATGCCTTCTGTCTCAAATTTTGAATATTGAATATCATTATCATCATCTCCTCTTAAATAACCATAGTAGGAGCTTCGTTGTCCCCGTGAAAAGACTGGCCACCAGTCTCTAAAATATCCTAAGTTTCAAACCAGGAGCGGATAATCTAGGAAAGAACTCTGCTGAGAAAGTCTTATCAACAACTTGGGGTCTGGTGGCCAGTCTAGGGGGAGATAATCTAGGAAAGAACTATGCTGAGAAAGTCTTATCAACAACTTGGGGTCTGGTGGCCAGTCTAGGGGGAGATAATCTAGGAAAGGACTCTGCTGAGAAAGTCTTATCAACAACTTGGGGTCTAGTGGCCAGCCTAGCCGATGAGCAGCATACATTCATTCTACTCATAAAGAAACGCGCTGATGGCTATATGTGTTGATATCGCATCATTTTTTTTTAAGTTATTAATTGACACGTATTTTTATATGCGATTGAATTTCGCGATCTCTGCGATCTTAGAAAAATCGCGAAAATCAATATCTGTTAGATACCAAAGGCACGAAATAAAGCCACCGCGAACAGCCAGCATAGCAGTACTAGTACCCTTAAAGGACCAATATTCGTCAGGTAATCAAATTTTCTGGGATATCAGCAAACAAACAAGAAATAAAATATACCAATTTTATCAACACAAATATAAAATATTTTGTCTTATTTGTATAATAAGTTGCCTATCAATTCGTCATTTATCTATCGCGATACGGAAGATTTCTACCCGCCGGTCGCTGGCTGACACAATAGGGACCTATTTTCGTCAGGGGGGGGGGGGGCGGGTGCTGTTTCGCTTATTACGAAAATTGAGGCAATTCCAAATAAATGTTGAGCAGCAGGCGCTTGTGAGATCCTGTTTAAGTTGAAAATTTAATGTAGTTATATCGATTTTATATCTTTAACCATCTTGGTCGTGGCGAACACCTCTGTTTACATAGAATAACGTTATGCTTTCATCAGTACCGCACCAAAATTTCGGGTAAGTTGAATCGTCAAAATAATTTGTAATAACCCAAAATCTTGGCTATGAATCACATGATCAGACACGTGACGCCCGGTACTTTGTTGATCAGTGCACGTGAACAGTCAAACGCTGACGGTAGGGTTTTAAAAGTTTCATTTAAATTGGACTTAAGAAAATACCTTCACTTTATAAAATCACGCGATAGTTCATGAGATATAAGCAAAATTGTAAACATGACGAAAACAGGTTCCTGACGAATTTAGAGCACTTGACCATATATCATGTTGGTAGTCTTCATGATCAAGTGATTTTCAGCTTTGTTTTTGTTTTATGATGAAAAATCAATACTGCTAAACAATACTATATACTATCAAACACACAATAAACCAGATTTATTGCAAAAAAAAACAAAACAAAAAAAAATTAAAAAAAAAAAAAACATAAATAATAAAAATAATAAAATATTGATTATCGATTTCATGTCGTGTTCATACAACACTTACGGATGTCAACGAATCGTCATTAAATTGAAATTTACTGCCGCATATTTTCCTTAGCCTTCTTCAATTGATTTCGTTTTGTCATAAAGAAAAACATTTAGTATAATTGGTATTTTAATGCTCTTAATTTCTCGTGTATAATTAATTTTGATAAATTATAATAGCAGGAATGTTAAGTGCATTACTTGAGTTTCAGATTTGATATGATTTAATTTTGAGCGAAAATTGATATCAAAACCAATAAAGTGTATTTGATTAAAAGAAGGAACCCCGCATGAGTTCGGTCACCTTGCCTGAGACAATGCAGTGGAGAAAAGTACGCTATCATCTACATTTCACACAGCGAGTAAACAGCATATCACAGCTGTATTTGCTAACGTGTTATTCCGAAATCATTGTAAATTTTCCAGACACATAAGTTTTTAGAAAAAAATAAATAGAATAATAAAAAAAAACATGGAACCGTACTTCAAAATCCGGTTTCTGTATAACTGTTTGATTTACAGTTTGAGCAGCATAAACATTTCAGTCATGTTGGAATTAAATAGACATTTAATGTTTGAGAATAGCCCCGGGGGCCGGGCTCACTTTCTACACCCCCGCTGTCAGGATGATGTACGGTTAGATGTGAAAAGTGATCGGTGCATTGTTCGGCTTTGTTTATGTTGCTGATGGGTATTGCATCTTGGGAAATGCCGGGAAAGTCCCGGATGTGCTGGATGATTTCGTATCAGGACACAGATGGTGTAACAGCGGGGTATAGGACACTGGTAGCAATAATGTTTGATATTTATTAACTTTTACAATGTCCGCAGTCGTCCGAGTATGATAAGGACACCCATGAGACAAAGTAATGTGAAATCGAATTGCCATGGCTTTGTCGACGAATTACGGTCTTGCGATCTTCAGACAGGCTCGGTCGCAAGGTGTTGCACTTGTTCAAGCGGTGCTTAATATACCTTAGCAACAAATATATATCTTACAAGCTCAAGTTTCATGTAGCCTTGACACCAGACACTTGGCATTCACGAACATTCTTTAACTTTAAATTCCTCATAGGAAAAACTTCTTAACTTAAGATTGTTTCCATTAATTTCTGTAACTTCTGCCCAGGTTGTTGGGTATCAGAAGGCTTTTGGCTGATGTCAGCAAACGAGAAAGCTCTGTAACCACTGCAATTTAATCTGATCTTAGTTTCGAACCTGGAATCATCGGTTATAGAAAAACCTTTCTTAAAGTATTTTACCAGTAAGATCAGAAACCTCTTCTCCATATGTTGTTTTGTTTTGGACACCAAAGCGAAAACTCGCCAAAGCAGAGAAATCAAAAAGTTGGAAAGGTGTCAATTACCCTTACAACATCTTAGCATCGGCATCTTTTTGTGTGAGATTTATCATCGCGCTTTGGTAAGTTTTCATTTTGTCAGATCCTGGATTTTTTGTCCTTTCAGCTTTTGCGGGTTTTGGCTTTGTTGGATTTAAAAAAAAATCCCTTTTACTGTAGCTTTTGCGTGTTTTCGTTTTGGCGGATTCTGTTCACCTTTCAAGTTTGGTGTGTTTTCGCTTTGGCGGATTCTGGTTTTGTGGGTTTTCACTTTGTCGGATTCTGGTTTTGTGGGTTTTCACTTTGTCGGATTCTGGTTTTGTGTTTTCACTTTGCCGGGTTCTGGTTTTGTAGGTTTATCACTTTGTCGGATTCTGGTTTTGTAGGTTTATCACTTTGTCGGATTCTGGTTTTGTAGGTTTATCACTTTGTCGGATTATGGTTTTGTGGGTTTTCACTTTGTCGGATTATGGTTTTGTGGGTTTTCACTTTTGCGGATTCTGGTTTTGTGGGTTTTCACTTTTGCGGAGTCTGGTATTGGTTTTGTTTTCGCTTTGGTAGATTCTGGCTTTTTTCTTTCAGCATTTGTAGGGGTTTGCTTTTTCTTTAGTTTGCTTATTTTTTTTTTGACATGGTGACAAGTAGCAGAACCTGTCAAGGTTAGCTGAATGTCGATACACTGTACCGCTTCCAGGAGAGGATAACTCCACAGAGAGACATATTTCCTGCATCAGTACTGTACACTAAAGCTATGATTTCCAAACAAGCTGTAAACTATACTTGAATTTGCTGCAAATACTAAAATTCCAAAATGTTTCTAACGATAGCGGCTATTGAATTGAATCAATTTAGCATGATTAGATTGATAAGTCTCTTTTATATCTTGATCCTACTACCGGGCGATTATCGCAACAGAATCGTGGCGCCCCCTACCGAGCATAAGAACTATCAACGTGTCGGCGTTAACTAGGTTTTAAACCTACACGGCTACCCCCTTAGGGATAAGCGTCACTGTCGACTACTTCCATCAAACACTTTATCAAATTTTCAACCCTCCCAAATGAAATAGAATATAATTTTACCTTATCGTATAATGTACATTTGTAAATGAGTTCATTTGAACGCGGAAACCACGTGGTGTTTTATCCTTGTGAATATCTCTAGGGGATATTCGAGTTAGGTATCTATTGTGTCACAAAGTACTCTAATAATTAAATGACATGTTCAACTATAAAGCACTGTCGTATATTGGTAGCTATGTATAGTATATAAGCATTGTGTTATATGATAAGCCATTGGCATATCAGGTGGTGTCAGCTACTGTTGGTGAAAGACTGACATTCTGATCTATCAGAGTTACGTCCCTTCATTTAACTCCGTCAGTACTGACGGAGTGAAACTAAGGGACGTAACTATGGTAAATAAGAATTGGGACAAACGGAGTACCAAGCAAAACTGTCCAATGCATCTGTAATAAATAGCAACTCCCGATACAGAATCGTTTGGGAGGTTGGGAATGCATCCTCGATACCCCAATGCTTGTTTCGTGTATCAGGGGTGGATATAACGTCAGTGATAGTAACCCCTGGAGTATCGAGGATTGTGGGAATGTAGAATATCACCCACCTGAACCACCTTGTCGCCGTGAGTATGTGGTATGGTACCAAATACTTTATAAAATGAGAGCTATATGCTACAATGTGCTTTTCCTCGTACTATTTATAGCAACAAGAGCTGTTGGAGAACAGCAAAGCTCGCCTATTACCCCCTAATGCTAGGTAAAGGGCCCCCATATGGTTGTATAATCACATTCAGCATCCATACACATTAGGAAAATAAAATCATAAACATTTATGATGACTTAAGCTTAAACAATAGACAAAATGGAAACTTGCTCAAAAACTTTAACATGGAAATATGAGAAATTAACAGACTCAAAAAAAAACTTAAAGGGCCCCAAATTGGTTGTATTATCACGTTCAGCATCCATACATATTAGGAAAATAAAATCATAAACATTTATGATGACTTAAGCTTAAACAATTGACGAAACAGAAACTTGCTCAAAAACTTTAACGTGAAATGGGACGCCAACGCTGACGCCGACGCCGACGCCGGGGTGACAACATTAGCTCCCCCTATTCTTCGAATAGGCGAGCTAAACATGATATTAAGAATAAAGTATAGACACACATGAAGTTTAGATTTTTGTATAATAAATGAAAACTTTCCTTACAGGTATATATGGTGTGGTTTGATTTTTTGCATTATATATGCATTTTTT
Organism: Argopecten irradians; assembly: GCF_041381155.1. Taxonomy (NCBI): domain Eukaryota; kingdom Metazoa; phylum Mollusca; class Bivalvia; order Pectinida; family Pectinidae; genus Argopecten; species Argopecten irradians. Next base: position 13,470,526 of record NC_091140.1, on the reverse strand, counting down.
TTAAATAAACCGTCTTGCAAATCAATTTCAATTGCGAACAGTATATTTTTTTTCTTTTTTTTTTCCAATCAATTTCAATGATAGAACATACCACCATATAACCGTTCTCTGAGACACCGAATACTGGGATAATGCCGTTAACCAAACTGTATTATAATCACAATTATTTATTGATGAAAATCTCTTGTTGTAACGGTCCGGATATCAACGGAAATAAAAGTATGCTCGGCCCTGAAAAATGGTGTTGTAAGGTGTTAAGGAAAATGTTTATTGTTCCAGAAAAGCTTTGTTGACACATAATTAAAACATTTACTGTCTGGTGACCATAAAGACATCTCGTTTTAACGTGGTTTGAGATTTTCTTGCACATTACCCGATATTTTGCCAGTCTCTGAATTCAGAATTCATCTATCCAATGACGTCATCTTAAGCTTTAGATACACACAAGCTTAATCAATGTTGATCGCCTTGTGGAAACGTGTTTTCTCTTAAACGAATTTCATACTTTAACGACTTTAATTGCTAAAACATTTTGATATCCATCGCCATTTTGCGATGTAACCTTAAACTTGCTGTTAAAGTTAAACTTTAAAATGCAAATTATGGTAAAAACAAGGAATTTTGTTACGTTAAGTTGACCAACCTTGCTGTTTCGAGGTCTTCACCTTGGTCGAACGAAGTTAACTAAAAACACACATATAAATGGAACACCTAAAACATTTCCTGGGGGTGACAATCGTATCTGCCTCGAAATATGTTTTATTTTTGATGGTTTATGGCCGACATAAGCCTTTACCGGATCCCAAGTCTACCATCACCTAAAATTAGACTGCGCGTCATTTTTGTCACCTTCATATTTCAACGACAAGATATATTGACGAGATATCAGGGATATTTGGTGACGCTAGCGGCCATTTCTTTTACTGTGTCTTTATGTAGGTTATTTATATATATTTTGTCTACAGAGATTACATAGTATTGCTGTCGTCTGCTCCTAAAACAATAAAATATACGAGATGTTGAAATGTCAACATGAAACGTTGACGTCACTCATAATCGACCTGCTTCCGGTGAGGATTTTAAAATGCCACCACGAATTATCACTTCAACTTATGCAGTCAGCTTCGAGTTCATCCCCAGACTATATCACTTTTGTATTTCCAAAGGTACTGTTGAAATGGTTTATTATTCGCACCGTTGTTAATATCAATGAATCAAAATCATGTGTTGTTACATGTTAACGCAAAGCTATTTTGTTATAACTAAAAAAAGACTCAAGTCACTTCCAACGTCAAGATAATGTCGAACACAAAGATTTAAAGTATTTTGTCAAACACAGTGATTCAAGGTGTTGCCAAATACATCGAATTCAAGGTGTTGTTAAAAAATGTTGCCAAAGCCACAATTTCTAGACATGGTAAAATATCCGCCCGAGTGTTGTCTTTGAACCAAAGTATGTCTGCCTTATGTAAAACACTTCAATACTTTAAATACGCTTCCCAGCTCAAATAGATGGTAGTTTCAGAAATGAAATAATTTGTTTTAGTATATAATCCCTCCGCGAAACGCGTTAGCGGGGGATACATGTTTATTGTTTTGGTATCCGTCCATCCGTTCGAGATTCTTTCCCAGGCTATTACTCAAAGAGCGTCCAATGCAGCTCCTTGAAACTTTCTGTGTACAATAGACAAGTGCTTTGTTGTGACTTTTGCTATTGCGGACCTTCCATTTTTTCTGCTAACATGGAATTTAGTCAAAAATACCAATCACTGTTTCTTTTTGTTTCCGGGCTGTAACTCCAAAACCGTTCAACGCTGCTCCATGAAACCTTCTGCATATATCAGACAATTGCCCTAGTTGTGGCTTTTGCTATCATGCTATCACTTAGTCAAAATGCCTATCACTTTTTCTTTTTGTTTCTTGGCTACAACTCTAAAACCGTTCAACGCAGCTCCTTGAAACTTTCTGTATACAATAGACAAGTGCCCTAATTAAGCCTTTTGTTATTGCGGACCTTCCATTTTTTTCGGATACCATGAAAAAGTCATAAGTACCAAATTACTGTCTCTTTTTGTTTCCGAACAATAAATCCAAATACATCACTTTGAGCTTGGTGTTAGTTTTTATATATCAACTGCCGTGCGTGAGTGATAATGCCTTGCTTTCCCACTCCTTGTTTAATACTGACATTCAACAAATATTAGTTTATTTTATAGGTTAAACAATTATTTTTTAAAGATGCTCCACCGCTGACAAATGGTAATTTTCACTATCAAAAACAGGAGGAGACGATTTAGTATTTTTCTACAGTTACAGAAACTACTTACTTTACACCATTACCACCATTGAAAAGTTTGAGCTTCTAATTTTACTTCAAGTTAAAAATATGAAAAATAAATAATTGCATCCCGAAAAAATTCCGTGGTACTATATCTTATATGGAATGAAGTTGAATGTGCATGCACCAAAGGCGAAATAAATTATTTTATGTTATTTTTCGTGTTAATTAGGCATATATATACACGATTAAACACCAATTATTGTTCAAATGCTGAATATCATTTATGCTCTATCGGCGGTGGAGCATCTTTAAACGCGAGAAAGGTGATATTCCCCACTTCTGCACTTCTGATTGGCTTCTTCACAATATACATATTATATATTATATTGTACGTAATCTTCGAACATATAACTACATTTAACATGTGTACAGTATTTTTCCCAATCCTATCTGGCAATTTTGTCTGCCATGCTTATATTATGGCTATTGCCCAATGATCGGCAATGCTCTATTTTGATTGGTCAGAAATGTAGAATAGACGTGGAATTATTTATAGCCAGGTTACCGGATTTGCAATGTCAACCTCTAAACAGGTGTTCATCAGTCTCAGGTTGACATTGCATTTTGTCAAGACCTGACCAAGCGGTCTAAACCAATCAGAAAACGGCAAAACTCACAGTCACATAACAATTGCTTAGCCACTCGCCGACTTTTCATACTCTCTGTGTAGTCAATTGCAAAGTACTATTAGATATTTATACACTGGGCAAAATAGTCTTCGTTAGATATCTTTTACCAGTGAGCATTAATGTAATACTGATGAAGAATATATACTGACTAGGAATTTCACATTGGCAAAATCGAAGTTGTTCATGCTTTTGTAGGAATTCACATCATTCGATTATGAAAGTTTTGACGGTAAAAGCTTGAAAACCATCGTCGGTGACCGACGGCAACAGTGGGTCTCCGACGATGGTTTTAAGCATAACAAAGGTTAATATCTTTGTTGAACGTAAAAATGAAAAAAAAATAAATAAAAAAAAAATAAATAAATAAAAAAAAACAGTAGATGCGAAACACCCACCGGAGTTGATATCTGAACCTTAGTCATTGCGAACAGTAATTCCGCTGATTTTTTTTCCATAGCAGCAAACTACAATTAGTAAATGATATTTTCTGTATTCCAAGGTTAATGTGTAAAAACCTCGTCTTCGCATGCCTTGAAATGTCATAACAAAGTCATTGAAACACGTCTGATCGAGCCAGTTTTATTGCAGCAAAAAACTTAAGATGGCTAATCATCATGATAATTGACATGATCTAGTACAGAAGCTTAAACATGAGAACGACATCATTTGTCCTCTGGGATACACATGTTATGATGACGGTGGCTATTCCACACAATATGATGACGATGACTTGTATTTCCAGTGTGTACATAACAAAACAATGTAACTGAAAATATCTCATTCCATAGCAGAATGTATAGATAACCATTTGTATGCGTAGTATAAATAAATATAGAATATCCTTGTGATGGAATTAAAATATTTTTTTAAACAATCCCTAGCGCTTTCGCAGCTACCGCTGCTCTTCAGGGGATGTTTTACGATTAATGATCATTAAACATTCCCTGATTGCAAATTTGTTTTGATTTTTGTTTTTTCATGTATACGTATATATATGTGTGTGTGTCTGCTATGAGCAGGGACTGTTTCACACGAGCATTCGTAAATTTTATAAGGAATTTCCCTTCTTTCAAACAACCCAGAAGAAAGCATTGCAGAAGTTAGGAGAAAATCTTAAGTTAAAAAGTCTTTCTCTGAAATATGCAATGCCTTCTTATGGAGAAAATTGAGTTAAAGAATTCCGCAAATTTAGGTACATTCGTGAAACTAGGTCCAAATCATGCTTACATCGAAAAATTGTGTGTCCTTCATCGAATCATTATTTGAATGTTTCGTACAAAGAAGACTGCATTAGTATAGATACGAATAATTAATTTCTTTTGGGGGAATGGTCGGTGATCAAAAATACCTTTTTATTCTGATATGTGTCCGAAAGCTCGACGCCTTGCAGGTAGAGATGACGATTGGAATATTGATATGTGTTCAAGCTCGAAACC